>NC_090232.1:23865354-24192854 GCF_024489055.1 Chanodichthys erythropterus
AAATCACTTTTACCAGTAGATGGCTGCAGAGCTCCACTATTTGTTATGTGCTATTTGACTGACTGAAAGACATCTTTTCATAAGTTTTTTTTTGTTGGATTCATATCTAAATGTTATGAAATCACAATTATAACAATAAAAAATACTTTTTGTCAAAGTTTAGCATTTTTTGTACTGAAAAAAATAAATTTTTCCAAAATGTTGATTTTGAGGATGAATTTTGTCCATTTTCACAGTGGAGTCTCATCATAATGTAACAATATTGAAAAACTATTTTTTTTCATTACAAAAAATGCTAAACTTTGACAAAAAGTACCCTTTATTGTTATAATTGTGATTTCATAATATTTAGATATGAATCCAACTGAAAAAAACTTATGAAAAGATGTCTTTCAGTCAGTCAGATAGCACATAGCATATAGTGGAGCTCTGCAGCCATCTACTGGTAAAAACGATAGTTTTTTTACTTTTAAAACTGCATTTTCCAAAAGATGGGCAAAAATCTTACACTAAACCATGTCAAATTATCCATGTTATCCCCATGAATGAAATTTAGAAATGTGGGTCTTTTATAAAGTGAATTTTACATAAAAAGCTGTTTTTGTATAAAAACCTATTTTAAAAAAATATTTTTTAATTTATTTATATAAATTTAAAAAATATGATAAATCCTCCAAAAACTGTACAAACATGGAGTAAAAACATTAATAAAAAGAGTAAAATTAAATGTTTTTTAAAAAAACAAGTATTTTGTTACAAAATTGCATTTTGTTGCCTGGGGTCTGTGGAGACCCCGAAGACCCTGAGTGTACTTCCCAAACGAAGACCGCATAAGGGTTAAATGACAATTTTATATTTGGGTGAACTATCCCTTTAACACAGCTTACATTTTTTTATAGTGTAATTTGAGATCAATTGTATTTCACTGGTGTGATGTCTTCAAATGACAGTGTAATAAATCTTAACTATATTACAAATTTATTTCTAAAAAGGACTGTTTATTCAAAAGTAAAAGTTTATATAAAGCAGTTAAATGTGTCAAGTACATCTATTAGCTTAGGAGGCATTTATAGATGTTTAAATAAAATGTTAAACATGCACTCTTCACTGGTCTCTCATACAAATTCATAGTACAAAATAATACATGGTGTTCAGTAACATATCTAAAGGTAATCAAGTTTACACAATTTGCATGTTAATACAAACACAAGAGCATTTTGTGTGGTTAAATTGTTATTTGGAATGCAATTCATTTATATGCACCCAGAGAACAAACAAAAATGAAACTTAAGTAACCCTCTGCTATTCCTGGAACACAAAACCAACTGTTACGACCCCGATGGTGATGAATCAAAGGATAAAGGGTTGTAACATTAAACTTGGGAGGAGACACATACACAAATATGTCATAACCAGGTGATGTGTACAAGGAAAGGACACAAGTCTGAATAAGCAAATTATTTATTTACAATATGCAAGGGTATGAAAATAGCATGAGAAGGGAAAAATATGTTTAAAATAAAAAAATATAAATAAGAATATATACAATTTACACATATGCAAAAAAGTTATAACACATTACAAATGAGTAAAAAATTGGAAGGTACCTAGAAAACACAGATAGAGGCTATAACACAACAGAAGGCCTTGCGAGTTGCGTCTTGACTCCAATTTTATGCCACGTTACAGCAAACACATTGGAGACTGGGTCAATGACGAAACAGGAAACACAGGGTCAGGTGCAGTGACACTATGAAAGTGAAAGTAAAAAGTAGGAAAAGCACTCAAGGGCAGAAAAGAACAAATATTAAAGGGTTAGTTCACCCAAAAATGAAATTTCTGTCATTAATTATAAAGACAGTTGTAATGACAGTGCAGCGCTTTCAGGTTCTACATCAGTTCTTCACATTAGCAACACAACGCATGTGTGATAATGAGGCAGACCAATAATGAGCCGGCGTTCTGGCGTAGAACCCGGAAACACTGCTCTGTCTCTACAACATATACAGAGTAGGAGACTGACAGGTAAGAGAAGAAATAAAATAAAGTCATTATTTTTGTTTCATATCATTAAGTTTGAACCACTGTAGTCATGTTGACTATTTTAGTTTTTATGTCTATTATGTTTTTACTTCTCTGGACCTCAGGGATGCAAACAGGTAAAGGGAAAAAAGTTAGAAAATTAGGGCAGGGGCATGCTCCAAACAGATTTTCAAAACTGTAATTTTACTCGCGCAAACAAAAAAATTGTTGCAACATTTCACCAAAATCAAGATTGAATAGGCTACATTTAGTCAAAACCTCATGTTATAAAAAGATGAAGTGCTATGGCTATTTAAGACAATATTGGCTGATTAGAGCTAAACTGTTTGCCCTCTCTCTCCTTTCACTGTTGCCACATCTCAGACCTCAAACGTTTCCACATCTCAGACCCCCCACCCACAAAAAAACATTAGATCTATGCAAATTCCATAAGTGACCTATTTTGATCTCAAAAAGGTGAGTTGTCACTGAAAGGTGAGGAGTTTGCAACAATGAATGTGGTAATTATGTAGCTTTCTCTTGGGAATAGGAAACCTCTCAGATTTGATCAAAAATATCATAAATAGAGT
This sequence comes from Chanodichthys erythropterus, assembly GCF_024489055.1. Lineage (NCBI taxonomy): Eukaryota > Metazoa > Chordata > Actinopteri > Cypriniformes > Xenocyprididae > Chanodichthys > Chanodichthys erythropterus. The sequence goes on from NC_090232.1 coordinate 23,867,967, forward strand.
AATTAATGACAGAATTTTCATTTTTGGGTGAACTAACCCTTTAATATAATGCATTTTGTTTGAGTTTGTGGTACACAAACTTCCTCATTTCCCACTGCATGGCGTTGTGTCAGCTGGCTTGGACTGATGCCTCTCGTCAGGGCAAGAGCATTCTGGACAGATAAATTAAAAATATTTAATGTCATATAAAAGTCCATTTATGTATTCAAAAGAAAATGTTGCACAAAGAAACAAGTTGTGGCTATGAAGCTTTGTAATGCCTTACCAGTAGAACAAAAACCCCACAACTGCTGGAATCGTTTTGTGGTGCAGAGCAGAGACCACCATATTCCCAGAATCCTCCCAATTCATTAGTATGACTGTACCTCACAGCCATATACCTCCTGAGAAAATAAGTGGAATGCATTCAATTATTTACAAGGTTAAATTGAGTATTTCTAATGTTTCCATAATTTGGCCTAGTTCAACTTTAGATTACATCTAAGGGTGCTTTCACACTGGCAGTTCAGTTCTAAACAGAGCACAGGTCGCATGAAAAATTGATAACGTGAAATCTGTCATAAGACCCTGGAGCACACTAGGGTACTGAACCTGACACTACCTGTACGAAGTGGTCTGAGCTCATAGAGTTCTGTAGCACTGGAACTAATCACTGTAGGACTATTCCATTGAATTGGCTCTTTCACTCTCTCTCTCCTCTCCACCTACAGCTGGTATGTGGTGAGCGCACTGGCACCGTTGTACTGTGGCTGCCGTCGCAACATTCAAGTGGATGCTGCACACTGGTGGTTGATAAGGAGAGACCCCTGATATGATTGTAAAGCGCTTTGGGTGTACATATGAAAGCGCTATATAAATGCCTTATTCATTCATTCATAATCTATGGTATGATTCATGTGAATATGAAAGCAACTCAGGTTCGCATTTGTACAGGAAGTAAAGTAACTTGGGCATGTGTTTTTTAGCCGATGATGACACACACAGACCTCAACAAACGTGCCCAATGTGAAAGCCCTTAAAAGATCAATATGATGGCCAATAAACAAGCAGAACTTAATTCTGTTGGAGTGAAGAGTAAAAATATGTACAATATGACACTACAACATACTATGATTAAAAGAAAAACATGTACAGTAACATAACTCAATTTGTAAAAATTCTACATCTTGCCTCCACATATCAACATACATGACATGGTTTCCTAACTTTGAGTCCAGTATTGATACTTCCATATTCGGAACATCAGCTACCAGAAGAATCCAGTGATTGTTGCTCACATGGATTGGAAGGAAAATCCACTTCATTTGGGAGAATGCCACCTTAAAATAAAAGACATCAAGAAAAAAGAGTGACATACTGTTGAGATAACATTCACTTTCTTTCTATGCAACCCACTACAATATGAATATGCAATTAAACTTTCATGCTAGGAGAATAAATGTCTCTCCTCAGCCATTGGTTAATAATTACATTTCACTGGACAGTGTTTGAATTAGAGTTTCACTTGCTTTGTCTTGAATACTGAGTGCTTGAAAGTTTCGCTCTGCACTATTTCAATTAATCTCAATGGATGCAAAGAGTATTTGATGTACCATAAACTCTGTGAATGCGCGCGATTCGCTGACGCTTAGTGTTTCTCACACACACACACAAGTGAGACCGAGTCTGTCATACCATGTACAATTGACATGCTACATGTAAATTATATTCTCCGTTTTATTTTCCTGTCAAAAAAAACACTTCATTTGGAATTACTTAGCCTATGAGAACAAGCAGAAGCCACTGCCGGTTTCTCTTGTAGGGTGCACAAAAAAAACAAAATTAATGAATTTATTCAATTTCTTCTCTTCCATTTCAGTCTCCTCAGTATTGGCCTACGCTGTACACATGAGCAGCATGACACATGCATGTAATGCTGACGCATGCGTGATGCTGATGCAGGAGCTGGTCAATAATGAGTCGCCATTCTAAAGTAGAACACGGAAGCCCTAAAATGTGTTCACAATGTAAACAGTGTATGAGAACGACAAGGATGAGAAGAAATTGTTGAATTAAGTCATTATTTTTGTTTTTGCACACAAAGTATTATTTTTGCTTCATAACATTAAAGGGTTAGTTCACCCAAAAATGAAAATAATGTCATTAATTACTCACCCTCATGTCGTTCCACACCTGTAAGACCTTCTTTAATCTTCAGAACACAAATTAAGTTACTTTTGTTGAAATACGATGGCTCAGTGAGGCCTGCATAGCCAGAAATGGTACTTCCTCTCTCAAGATCCGAAAGGTACTCAAAACATTTAAATCAGTTCATGTGACTTCAGTGGTTCAATATTAATATAAAGCGACAAAAATATTTTTGTGTGTGTGCCACTGCAGTCACGTCGACTGTTTTAATAATGACTTTAGTACCTTTCTTGACCATGAAAGAGGTCATTTAATTGCCATAGATGAGTCATACACCTCTCAGAGTTCATTAAAATATCTTAATTTGTGTTCCAAAGATGAACAAAGGTCTTATGGATGTGGAACAACATGAGGGTGAGTTATTAATGACAGAATTTTCATGTTTCATGAACCCTTTAAGTTCTATTTAAATGACAAATATGCATTCATTCATTTTTATTCATAATGGTTGACACAATTTAGTTTTACTTAAAGGAACTCTCCACTTTTTTTGAAAATAGGGTCATTTTCCAACTCCCCTAGAGTTAAACAGTTGAGCTTTACCGTTTTCGAATCCATTCAGCTGTAGGGAAAACACCCTAGGAAGTAAAATTAGCTCAAATGAAATATTTATATGGAATTATAAAGAGTTGTTTAGATTACGACCGAGCAACTGATTCGTCCAGCGTTCATCTGCTCGAGCCGTAATTAAGCTCTGGTAACGGATATAAATATCCAACAATCGTGAAAACCCTGATTAAAGCAGGTAGCTTGATCACAGTTTAAGACATTAAATCATAAAGCACATAATACAAGACACTTTCCTTTTAAAATCTACAAGAGATTTTATTTATTCTAACACAAACTAATCTAACACAAAGGCACGCACATACACACACACACACACACACACACATGCATACGCGTTGCAGTAAGAAGGAAATGAGAGAGAAAGAGTTTTGAAAGAGAGAGAGAGAGAGATTGAAACCGCCTTTATTTACAACATGTAGGTAAACCCAAAATGTGTAACCACTAAAATCTACATTACACCATATAAATTACAAGAAAAAGAATTGACTCCGCTTCGAGTCGTGACCGAATCACCACCTCAGGTGTGCAATATTTTTCTAATAATTCAACGGCCCGTCGTCAATTATTCCTAACTGGAATCACAGCTTAAATAATGTTTTGACATCGACAACCCAAGTGCATTTTACCTCAAACTTGCTTCTAGTTAACTTCCTAAAGTAGCAATCGCTTCTCGGGTCGACATTAACACACTGACAAAATTATATTCAGAATTAAAAATATTTTTATACCACTTTTTAATGTGTGATTGTGTAAAGGTTTTCACGAGATACCAACCTTTCGCGAACTTGCTTCCAACACTCGTTCTCATGGAGGCGCGGTGTGCACGGAGGGGAGGGGCTGTGCGTGTGCGAGTATGTGAGAGAGACGCGTGAGTGAGAGACGCAGGGAAATGAAATGAAGCTGAACGTTTGCTCTATGAAAAACATTGACAAAGAGGAAAACTAAGGACATTTAGTCTATAATTTTATTTTATTTTAGTTAGTTTTGCCAAACACACATTACAGTTTTGGTTAGTTATCGTTTTTTTGTAATGCCTAGTTTTATTTTTATTTCAGTTAACGATGATGTTTTTTCCCACCTAGTTTTCGTTTTTTCATTCGTTTTCGTTAACGATTATAACCTTACTCACCTTTCCGACAACGTTAAGTCGTCTCACCCGACAACTGCGACAATCTCCTTCTAGTGCCGCTCATGCAGGCTCAGCTCAGGTGCCGGTCGCGTGCAGCGCTGCAGCCACGTAAACAGAGTTTGCCCTTCCCCTACTGACTTTCACTTTCGTACGGGTGCCCAAATATGGAAGTGAATGAGGCTTTGCGATTTTTTTATTTATTTATTTTTTTAAATCTAGGCCTACGTGAAATTATCCATTGTATGATTTTTTTTTAAATTTTTTTTTTCCACCTCGGAAGGGCAACGTGAGTCGAGAAGGGCATATGGTCAGTTGCCCGGGCAACCTGAGCAACCCCCCTGTGCACGTCCCTGTTCACAAACACTGGCAAGCACCCTACCATCCTATAATATGCATGTTCAATTCTGAGCCTTGATGCTATCAAACCCTTAATCATCAGCAAAGGGTCTAATGTGCTTTTTCCAATAATCTTATTTTTCCTTGTTTTCCATATAGCGAGCTTGGCACTTCCAAACACAAAATTCAATAAAACCATGACATTTTTCCGACTAACAGAGTATTTTGGTCCAAAGATAAACAATTGATTAGATAAATTTTCACCTAAACATGATACCCATTGAGACAGAAAGAAAAACAAATGACCTAACCGTACACATTGCACAAAAAGATGGAAAACAGTTTCATTTTCCAAACAGAAAGGACACCCCACCCCTATATCTGGATTGAGGTGCATCACATGTCTGTTTGTAGCTATTGCACCGTGTACAAGCCTCCACTGCAAGTCACCAGTCCGTTTATCAATGGGGCGTTTGTACAGTGACCGCCAGCTACCTTTAGGGGAGATGTCTGCTCCAAAAAAATATGTCCACTTTGATGACATTACTCCAGATAGACCCCGTGCATTGGTCACTTTCACACAAGTCACATACAAAGCCTTTTTACCAGCAGACTCAAAGGTATCCAGTTGAGGGGTTTTGAAAGATAATATAAGGTTTTCCTCAAGAAATTCCTTTACGTCAGCAGTTATCATCAAGGGCGGCAAATGGTAGTCACACCCAGCCATCCATTCATTCATATGGTTAGAATTTTTGATGAAAAGCCGTTGATCATAATTCAACTCCCCAACCACTTCATCAATAAGCTGTTTCAGGAAACGAAGGGACTTTATTCCAGTTCTCTCACTCAAAGTCTCCCAGCTGGTGTTTAAAATGTGGCCAAGTTTTACGCATCCAGCAGCTATCAGCCGTGATGACAAACTGGTATAGTTCAAGAGTCTAGACGGTAGAAAAGAGTTCTGAAACAATGGCTCTTCCATTAGCCAAAAGCCTGCATGTAGTTCAGCAGATCTTGAGACAGAAAACACCTTCCATGCTTCCATCACAGATTTATAAAAGGGTGTCAAGTCTTTTAGAGTGATTTCATTCAGGTTCATTAAAAAGAGATGTTTATCAAGTCCCATATCGCCTGCTTTCCTCAAGAGTGCGACAGCAGTGTTAACCCATGCAATGTCATGGTCATAGAGCAGTCTCTGAGCAGCTTGTAGACAAAAGGCCATGAGTCTAGATTTAATGTCCACAAGACCTTGCCCCCCTTCTTGCACTGGTAAAAAAAGGACAGCTGATCGGACCCAATGTTGCCCGGACCAAAAAAAATTCTCCAGCATCCTTTGAATTTCTTGCACTAATCCATCAGGAGGTTGTAAAACAATAAATTTATGCCATAGAGCAGAAGCGACCAGGTTGTTAGCAACTAGAACTCTCCCCCTATAGGATAGCTGGGGTAGCAGCCAGTTCCATCGAGACAACCGGGTGCACACTCTCTTCAAAAGTCCCTCCCAATTTTTCTTTTGAAAGTCAGCAGATCCCAAAAACACACCAAGTATTTTTAAACCTTTACTATTCCAGTTTAAGCTGCCTGGTAGTTTCGGGAGATTTTCCAGATTTCTTTGACCTGACCAGAAAGCCTCAGTCTTATCCCAATTTACTTTTGCTGATGATGCACCTTCATACATCTCAAGTACTTTTGACAGAGCTTTTATATCATTATTGTCATTGACAAAAACTGTAACATCATCAGCGTAAGCAGTAATTGTAGTTCTTACATGAGGCATTGTAGGTACTGCTAAACCAGTTAAAGTTTTCCTTATATTAAAAAGTAATGGCTCAATAGCAATACTGTACAATTGTCCTGATAAAGGGCATCCTTGTCTAATGCCCCTTGAAACCAGAATAGGTCGACTTAGACCTCCTCCCACTTTAACTATACAAGAAGCTCCAGTATATAATAACCTTATCCATTTGATAAAATCTTCACCAAACCCAAATGCAGCAAGTAAATTAAAAAGATAGTTATGATCAACACGATCAAACGCCTTTTCTTGGTCTAAAGCAATCAATCCAATTTCTGCATTAAACATTTTGCAGACATCCAATGTGTCTCTCACCAAAAAAAGGTTATCCATTATGGATCTCTTTGGAATACAATAGGTTTGATCTTGAGGAATTATCGAATGTAAAACCTTCTTAAGTCTATTAGAAAGACATTTGGATACAATTTTATAGTCTGTGGTTAATAAGGCAACAGGTCTCCAGTTTTTTAACAAAGTCAAGTCTCCCTTTTTAGGTAGTAGGGACAATACAGCACGTTGACATGTGGCAGGTAAAATACAATCTTTATAACTTTAACAAAAAACTCCATAAAGGTCCATTCCGATGTGTTTCCAAAAATGTTTATAAAATTCAGAAGTCAACCCGTCAATGCCAGGAGAGCGACCAGGTTTCAACTCTCCAACAGCAATAGTGAGTTCTTGAAAGGTAATTGGCATATCCAGCGCAGTCTTAGAAAAAGAGTCTATTTGAGGGAGTCCATGCAAAAGTTCTGTTGTGCAATCAATGTTGCAATAATCAGCTTTATAGAGTGAAGAATAAAAACCAACAGCATGATGACGCATTTCTATAATGTCATTTGTAATCTTTCCATCCGGAAGACGTAAACACATCATCTGCTTATATTGTGCCACAGAATGTTCTAAATTAAAAAAATAGGCACTTGGTGCATCCATATCAGCAACTGATATAAATCGTGACCTCACTAAAGCTGCCTTCACCCTCTCATTCAAATGAAAATGTAACTGCCTCTTTTTCTGTTGTAGGTTATTGATAGAGGCTGTATCGTGTCGTCTTATCAATTCTGCCTCAGTTTCTATATCTTTTTCCAGGGCTTGAATAGTTTCTCTTTGAGTAGTAGTAGAATATGCCGTATACTGTTGGCAGCATAGTTTTATTTGAGTTTTACCAACCTCCCACCATTGTTTTAAATTTTCAAATTCAGTTTTTTTTCCTTTCCAATACTTCCAGAATGCCAAAAAATGTTCAGAAAATAAAGCATCCTGCAATAATTTAGCATTAAAATGCCAATGAGAAGATTTTCTTGGCAACTGCCTCATATTTACTGAAATAAAAACTAAATGGTGATCAGAAAATCCTATTGGAGATATACAACAATCAACTACCCTATTATTAAAACATTTTGAAACATAGATTCTATCTAATCGAGCAGCACTTACTCTATTGTCAGAAACTTTAACCCATGTATATTGTTTGTCTGCTGGATGCTTTATTCTCCACATATCTAAAAGTTCTGCCTCTCTCACCACTCTTGACAAATAGTTTGAGGATAGCATATGAGGCTCTTCATTGGTTCGGTCAACATTGAAACATTCTGTACAGTTCCAATCCCCACCAATGATGATGTTTCCATCACTAAAATCTTGTTTTAAAACATCAGCTAGTATATTAAAAAACTGTATTCGCTCATGACCTACATTTGGTGCATAAACATTTATAAAATAAATTGTCATGCCTTCAATAATAGTTTTAACAAGAACAAGACGACCTTTCACAACTTCTTCAGTTTTTTCAATACTAACTTTTCCATGTGGAGAAAAAAATAAAGCAACTCCAGCACTAAAATTTGTACCATGGCTAAGTATATGTTGACCTTTCCACCACATCCCCCACTCGGCTTCATTGTCACAATCACTATGGGTTTCTTGCAGTAAGATAACATGTAACTTTTTATTCTGCATTATTTCAGACACCAAAGCTCGTTTATATCTATCCCTCCCTCCATTAATATTTAATGAACCCACCCTCAAAAGATCCATATAATTTAAGAAGGAAAGAGAAAAAACAGCAACAAAGGAAACCAATAGATAAAGAGACAAGAACACCACGTGATGCATGGCTAATCTCTCATAAAAAAGCTTTTAACCTCTTCTTTTTATCCACTTTTCTACTTTTTCTAATAACTGTGACATGCTTTTTCAACCGAAAACGTTTCTGCTTACTCAACTGATCAAGGCTCATAGTCTTGAGGAGAAACGACACTGACCGCTCAAATTTGTCAACATCAGGAAAGAAATCTTTAATGTTGACTTGTTTTCCAAATGTCTCATCAAAAAAGCCATTAATTTCCGCTAATGAATGCATAGAAAGATCTTTAATAGACAGATCTTGGGAGTCACCTTCCAATCCACATACAGAACCTACTTGTGAAACACAATCATAATCAAGAAGAGAACCATTTTCATCAGATACATCATCATCCATTACACTACCATCATTAGTGACAACCAACTCTCTCTTTCTTGTACCTAAACACACAGGCTCCTGAAAACTGCTTGAACTTGGCCCTGCAATTGGATCTGTATTAGTAACAATTTCGTGTGCTTCTATGATAGCGGACGGCGCCGCACCAGAGGCGCTTACCTCGGCTGCTGCACCTGCGTCTTCCTCTTGAGCAGTGTGCTCCGCCGCATCGCCCTCTCCCGACTCAACAGGCCTGTCCTCTGGTGTACGCTCTCTGTGTGGGCATGCGAACTTTTTGTGACCTAAATCACCGCATTCGAAGCACCTCAAACTACCAGTTGTTGCGTACACCATATAAGTTTTCCCTTCATGTCTTACCCGAAATGAAACGTCCAGCGTGTTCTCGGGAGATTCTAGAAACATAAACACCTGCCTTCTGAAAGATTTAACATGTTTCAGAGACGGGTGTTTACATCCCAATGTAATCGTTTTGAACCCACTGGCAAATTTGCCAAACCGAACTAATTCCCGTTCCAACGCGTCATCCGGAATAAACGGTGGGACATTAGATACTGTGATTTTTGCTGTCGGCGCATGTAACGGGGAAACTTGAACAAAGTTTACGTTTATAACAAGACCACTTTCGATTAAACGATTAACAAAAACTTGCTCTTTCAAGAACACTACTACGGCTTTGTTCATACGGGAAGCGGACACAATATTCTCATGTCCGACTTCCCCGCCAGCCGAGATAAGCACATCTTCCACTATAACGCCGTCCTCTGGCACACACCTGAAACCATTACGCAAGGACAAAGACGGCACCTCCTCATGAGACGCCATCTCTCCTTGCGCAACATTCACTTCAAAACCTTAACCTAAAAATAAACCATGCAAAAGAAAGAAAGAAGAAAAGAAAGAAAAGAAAAAAAATAATAAAATAATTTAAACTAGTAATTGAGACTATGTGAATTCACACAGCTCAGGTCTCACCCTACACCACTCCACCCATTCCCAGCATGCAACAGAGAGAGAGAGAGAGAGAGAGAGAGAGAGAGAGATCTGATTAACCGAATTCCTATCAATGCATTTCAAAGACCAGAACGAACCATGAATCATTCATTTAAATGCACCAGTTCAGTTTTAATCTGGAGGTACTTGCTTGCGTTGACTAAGGTGAATTTCCCTCGTCGTGCAGAGAGGGGTTTCCCAAGTCGATGATTGGTCCAGATCAGGTCCGTGTGGAACAATGAAGGAAGTCTCTTTGTCGCTGGAGTTGAAGCGGCAAAAGTCGTTGATTGAACTTTGCGGCGAAACTTAGGACGCAAGACTTTCAGCGGTAAAGGAGAATTAAGTAAAGAAAAGTGAGTGAAGGTTGGATGGCTTGAATGAGCGGCTGGTCTGTTCTTCTTGTCACTCCATTGTTCTTGGTACTTGTCTTGGCTTCTTTTCCCAGAACAGAACCAACACCTTTCTCGTTTACTACCCAGGTGAAAAAGAATTCTATTAAAAATATACTTTTATAAAGTGTACTAAGTATATTTTCTACATTTTGTACTATTTTCGTCAAATCCAAGTATAGTTAAGTGTATTCAATTATGTATTAACTTCAACTTAACATATATTTAACTACACTTCTAGTGTAAATTGTATGCTAAAATGGAACAACTTTTTTTTAAACTTCAAGTGCACTAAAATACACTAATGAAAATCAAGATTCATGAGCAATTAAGCACACTTACAGTACAATTGCATTGTATTGCCATTCTAATGGAAATACACTTAAAAAGGCATTGCAGTGCAAATTATAGTTGTGTTTAAGTACATTTTGTGCGTACTGCTATCATACTTATAATTACTATAAACAGTTAATTTAGTATGCCTCTGTAACATTTCAAGTGATCTACAAATGCACTTCCTAACTATATTTAGTGCTTTTAAAGTGTCCCACTATGACAATAATAATGTTTTTGAAGTGAAGTTCAATTACAACCTAAACATCATAGACACATACTTTCAGTGCAATTATAGTGTAAGGTAGAAACAAACTGAAAGTACATTTGTAATTTTATCCCCATTTTGTTATACTTAAGCATGAATGTTGGTATTACACTACAAGTATATTACATTACAATTCAGTTCAAGTACATTAAATCAACAGATTACAAATTGCATTTCAGAAAAGTATCTTTATTATTAACAAAAATAAAACACAAATGCAGATATTAGCAAAAGGAGGAACCTTGAACAGTCGGGAACAGAACAATGGTAAACAAATTAATACACATGCATATCTAGCTCTGACTTGAGTTACTAGAGGCCTTGTAGCTCTCATTGTTGCACTTCCTCCGTAGAAGGGCTCGGATCTCTGCCACCTCGGTGTTGGGGAATCGCTCCCTCACTGCATCTGTGAAAACAGGAAAGAGACATGGGGATGAATTAAAACAGGATAGACAATGTATAACATTGAAATACAATCATTGATCATAATGGATTTGTCAATCATGACAATGGATTTGCATTCATAACTATGACATTACTGTACCTATAATTGCGTTGATTTTTTCTGGCTCAAGCTGCTCCTTCAGCTCGCCTTTTTTTCCTTTCCCTGTGAGGGTTGCCTTGGCCAAAGTTTCCCTGCCAAACACCAATGTGGCCAGCTCCTGAGTGAAGAGGGACATCCTCCTCCCACTCAGCCTCTGATAGAGGCGTTTTGGGACTTGCACTGATGAGTTGCCCAATGACACCTGTGAAAACACACAAGCAGATTAATACAAAAGGTAAATTACAAACACCTCTCAATAGGGCAGGTTGGCACGTGTCTTGGCTTCAATTGTTTTAACACAAACAGTACCTCCACGATCTTGTAAGATTTTTTTGTGTATGCTTTTTGCACCCAATCATAACAAAGACATAACAAGGATTGGTTTAAGGTCCTTCAGTCATACCATGTCTTCTTCACTGCTAGTGTGACTGCCAGTGCGCGGTGATTCGCTTTGGCTGGAAATCATGGAAGACAAAGGTGAATCTTCCATTTTGTTTAGGACTGTTTTGAGTGAAGACACCAGTCCTGGCAGCTCTAAAATAAGGATATATTATAAAAAGGGTCAGTATCACATTGTGACACAAAATAACACCCATATAAATGTCATTTTACAACAGCTACATCTGGTTTAACTTTTATTTATTTCTGATTGGATGAGGATCCTTACTCATACTTTTCACAGCTAGCATGCATGTTTGACATGAATGTTCCACTCACTCAAAGCCACAGGGCAGTAAATCCATTATTGAGTGTGAAGATGGAGTAGGGCGAATGTTCAGTTTAGCTTGTGTAGTATAGAGAAGGACAGGGTTCCCAAGTTAAGTCAAATGTAAAATTGCATGACTTTCCCAGAAAAACAAATCGAACTTCCATGACCAACTATGAATGGTGCAATAAACTAACTGACCAAGGATTTCAAAGCACCCTCGTAGCGTTCAAGCATCTTTTACTTTTTAGAGTGGGAGATGAATAAATGGTCATTGAAATTTGAATTGAAGTTGGGTTAACCACAACTGCTCAAGCAAGCAGTAAAGATCTTAACCAGATATACACCAATTTTGCGTGGAAATTTATTTGTATTAAATGTATTTTGGCAAGACAATTTTAAACTGCTTAAACAAATTTCCCTGATATTCCATGACTTTGCCCCCAAAATTATCCTGATATAACTCTTCCTGAAAAATCCATGATATTCCAAATATGCCATGACCTGTGGGAACCCTGCAAGCAACTGCTGAAAATTCTTATGTGAATAAGACCATATAGCCAGTCTTACTGGACCCTTCTCTTGACTGATATATTGTGTTGCTTGGCAACAGAGATAGAAGATTAGAACTATTTCTTGGAGTGTATGAATTATTAGTCAATTAATGGGGAGATTATCGATAATCAAATCAAACCGAAATAGAATCAGACTGAAAAAAAATAAATAAATAAACGCTAAATTAATCGTTAAAAAAACATTATAGTTTATCCCAGCCCTAATCTGTACCAACCCACTGTCACTTTTACCATATTGATTAATCAGTGAAATTCAAACAAGAAGTATTAACAGTAGTCAATGACGGCAAAAATGGCAGAGTTAAGTGGATTTTCAAATTTGTAATCTGGGAAGTCAGGCCTGTATTCTAAGACATAACGTGAACATGCATGGTCTTCAAATTAAAGGGTTAGTTCACCCAAATAGCAAAATGATGTCATAAATAACTTATTAAATTATCTTTGGAACAAAGATATTTTAGATTTAGTCCGAGAGCTCTCAGTCCCTCCATTGAAGCTGTCCATGTCCAGAAATGTAAGAAAAACATCATCAAAGTAGTCCATGTGACATCAGAGGGTCAGTTAGAATTTTTTGAAGCATCGAAAATACATTTTGGTCCAAAAATAGCAAAAACTACGACTTTATTCAGCATTGTCTTCTTTTCCGTGTCTGTTGTGAGAGAGAATTCAAAACAAAGCAGTTTGTGATATCCGGTTCGCGAACGAATCATTCGATGTAACCGGATCTTTTTGAACCAGTTCACCAAATCGAGCTGAATCGTTTTAAACGGTTCGCGTCTCCAATACTCATTAATCCACAAATGACTTAAGCTGTTAACTTTTTTAATGTGGCTGACACTCCCTCTGAGTTCAAACAAACCAATATCCCTGAGTAATTCATGTACTCAAACAGTACACTGACTGAACTGCTGTGAAGAGAGAACTGAAGATGAACACCGAGCCGAGCCAGATAACAAACAACAGACTGACTCGTTCTCGAGTCAAGAACCGTTTCTGTCAGACGTGTCCGATTCGAGAACCGAGGAGCTGATAGGCTTGTTCGAGATGCATCGGCGCTGCGCAGACCGATCGGTGTATGACATCAAAGTACCGCGAGAGCGATTCAAAAGCATAAGGAGTCATCTGGCCTCCAATCGCTCTCGCGGTACTTTGATGTCATTCGCCGATCGGTCTGCGCAGCGCCGATGCATCTCGAACAAGCCTATTGATACTGCGCAGGTGAGATTCAGCGTGAAGCAGACTGACACAGAGCATCTGACCCGACCTGATTATTTTGGTGTTTTATTGTGTGCCTTTTGGCTTTTTCGAGATGCATCGGCACTGCGCAGGCCGATCGGCGTATGACATCAAAGTACCGCGAGAGCGATTCAAAAGCATAAGGAGTTGAATGCTCTCCAATCACTCTCGCGGTACTTTGATGCCATACGCCGATCGGCCTGCGCAGCGCCGATGCATCTCGAACAAGCCTAGTGTTATGAGCGCGGGTAAACTGAATCAAGGGCAAACATTGCCAATGACGCCATTACGTTGAGCGCAAAAGAACCGGTGAACCGTTTTCTTCAACCGGTTTATTGAATCGAACTGTCCGAAAGAGGTACTGGTGATCCGAAAACCGATACAACCAGTTCTTCAGTCAGTGTACTGTTTGAGTACATGAATTACTCGGGGATATTGGTTTGTTTGAACTCAGAGGGAGTGTCAGCCACATTAAAAAAGTTAACAGCTTAAGTCATTTGTGGATTAATGAGTATTGAAGACGCAAACCGTTTAAAACGATTCAGTTAGATTTGGTGAACTGGTTCAAAAAGATCCGGTTACATCGAATGATTCGTTCGCGAACCGGATATCACAAACTGCTTTGTTTTGAACTCTCTCTCACAACAGACACGGAAAAGAAGACAATGCTGAATAAAGTCATAGTTTTTGCTATTTTTGGACCAAAATGTATTTTTGATGCTTCAAAAAATTCTAACTGACCCTCTGATGTCACATGGACTACTTTGATGATGTTTTTCTTACATTTCTGGACATGGACAGCTTCAATGGAGGGACTGAGAGCTCTCGGACTAAATCTAAAATATCTTTAACTGTGTTCCAAAGATAAACTGAGGTCTTACGGGTTTGGAACAACATGAGGTTAAGTTATTAATGACATAATTTTGCTATTTGGGCGAACAAACCCTTTAACAGTGGGATGCATGTCTTGAATACATAAAAGTTGATTTCAGGACCTCAATGAAAATGACTGCAGGTGTATGGGAGGGTTCAGATGGTGGCAGAGATAACCCTGGCATCACTAGCATACATATACACCCACCCACCTTTCAGAGCCTTCAAACTGTCCTCATCCATTTCAACAAAAACTGCAGGCACTGTCCCTGGCCGCTGAGACTCCGCCTGAGGGATGGCGTCCTCCTCCTCCTCACTGGTGTTAATCACCTATGCAGAAAACATCAACCTAATTACCTTAAACAACAATGGCAGCTATACACTCCTAATCATACACATGCCAAAACACAATTTTAGTGGTGTGAGTGTGTGTAGAAATTAACAGTTCATACACTCTTGAATAGTAACTCGTTTTCACAAAAATGCAGTTCTGCTACATCACAAACTTTACCCTGAGCACCAATGTTTGTAGGTTGGGTTTGTACTTGGACATAATTCAATTAAAGCGCAAAGTGTGAATTTTCTGGGGAACACTACACATTATTTGATGAAGTCAGTTACATTTTTTAACTTACCATTTTTCGTTTTTTGGGAGGATCAAAAATATCACAACATGTGTCATCAGAATCAGACTCATATCTAGCAGGAGTAGAACTGAGTTGTCTTGTAGGTTGCCGTTTGAGGTCCCTCTTGAGCTGTTCGCCTATCTTGGCCATCTGTGAACCAGACTGACAACGTACATCTTGTTTAAGAGAATGATTTTGAAAATGTCCACACCACCACTTTAAGTAATGTCACACACCGTCGAGGAATGAGAACAGCAAACGAAGATATATTATTCAAAATAGACTTTACTGAGACTAAAGACTTGAAACAGCACATATTACAAACTAATAACCAACAAACTTTAGAACAGAAAAGGGACTATTAAGTACACACATGGTAAATGACAGAACTAAGGAGGAATAGCTGGACTAACCAGAAACCATGGAAACTAATGAGAGCTCATAACAGACAAGACCTTTAACTAAACTGAACATAATTATGACATTAGTTCCCCCCTCAGAAGGCGTGACCTCACGCCACAACAGCAGATGACAGAAAAAAGAGGGTGGAGGCTTAGGTGGAGGGCTGGTACTGGTGAAGGACTGGAACCTGGAGAATTTTGAGGAGGCCAACACCATGGTGGAGTAGACTGTGGGAGGAACCAAGGAGGAGATCTGGCTAAAGGACTGGACGACACCCTGAAGCCTGAAGCCGAACCATGGAGACGGAACCATGGTACATGGAGGAACCAGCGGAGCAGAGAGAGATTGATGGACCAGGGTGACATCAAAGGGCTGGAAGCCCAAGGTGGAGCAGCTGGCTCGCGTGCCTGAGGCGGAGCTGGGGATTCGGCTGACCAGGCGACGATGGAGCAAGTGAGGACGACAGGGAAACCGGATGAAGGGAGGATCCTGGTGAAGCCGAAGGGGTGGAGGGTCGAGGCAAAGCCGGAGACCTGGAAGTCCGTGGCGGAAGATGAGCGACGACCGACTGAGGTTTGTCCGGATATACGAGGGAGCCCAAAGGAGTCCTAGGGCAGACGGGCCTCGGTGGAGCCAAAGGAATGAAGAGCCAGAGTGGAGCTGGCGGCCTGACAGGGCGAGGTGGAGACATGGGCCTGGAGGGCCGAAGTGCTGCCAGGGACAAACGTCACAATAGTCCCAAGCTGGTGGAGGGGAAGCCTGAGGCGAGGCTGATGAGCCACACGGAGCTAGCGGCAGAGGCAGAGCTGAGGAGCTGGATGACACCAGTAGGGCCGACGAATCCAGGGGACTGGCTGAAACCAGTGGGGGAGATGGGACCAGGAAATCTGATAGGGTCATCGGAGGAGGAAGATCTCCGGATGGGATGCACCTTCGGCTTTCTGGTCTGAGGAGGAGACGTAATACAGGTGAGTCCATCCTTTCTGTTTATTTTGATGCGGTCGGTTATTCTGTCACACACCATCGAGGAATGAGAACAGCAAATGCAGATATATTATTCAAAATAGACTTTACTGAGACTAGAGACTTGAAACAGCACATATAACAACTAATAACTGACAAAGGATAGAACAGAAACAGGATTATACGTACACACATGGTAAATGAGAGAACTAAGGAGGAACAGCTGGATGAGGATTAACTAATCAGAAACCATGGAAACTAATTAGAGCTCATAACAGACAAGACCTTTAACTAAACTGAATGTAATTGTGACAAGTAACTGCAGAGACTAATTTTTTTAATAGCTTCTAAAGGTGTATTTCTTCATATTGCGACTACAGCACACTTTCCATGAATCCAACTCCATCCATCCATCTCTCTGGCAGTATTTGAAACAGGAGACTGAATCTGGACTTAACATGCCCTGCATTACAAAATAGCTAACTTGATTTGTTTCACAGTCTTTTAAGTAATATTTATCATTTCAAATAGATATTTGCTGGGTAAATTTGCTAAATGCTTGTACACCCAGATTGGAAAAGTCTGCAAAAATTCACAATGTAGCTCCCATGGCAAACAGACTCAGTTACAACAGCCCAAACAAAATCTAATATTAAGAAATCAAGAGTCAAGAGCCCAACTAAAGCAAACACTTATCTCCACGATGGTGACTTAAAAATTGTGATTTTTCTCCTTTGGTGATTCTCTGTGTTTGTCTATATCGGATGTTCAGAAGACGTCAAAAAAAGATGTCATAAAAACTTTCATTCTGGCCCCTCAGTGGACGTCTTTTCAACCTGAGACAAGACCTCAAAAAGACGTCTTCTGGACATAATTTGCTCAGTGGGCATGTTCTACGATGACACAGCATTATTTGAAGAGTTCATTTGCAAAAACCGATAAACGCCATTTTTAAAAAAAAATGAACTAAGTGTTGTGCATTATTCTCCATATATAGCACGTTCTGTACCCTAAATCCATTTTGTCAGAAGAGCCGGTTTTGTCCACTTTCAGGCATCGCAAGTTCACGTTTTACAGCAGAAGCCGACAAGCGCCCTTGTTGTTTGTGTACAGAAACCGATAAGTCAGTTTTAGCGAATCAGCGCGCAGTATTCAGGTCAGGTGACAAGGCTTCTAGTCACTTCAAAAAGACGTGCTAGCTGAGGGAAGTTTTATCAAAGCTCACTAAAAGTGATCGAGGATTTATGATTTCGACTCCTGTAAGTCCTTGTACACCATACACGACTTACATGCTGAAAAATTGGTTGTCCTTTTGTGTGTGTGTGTGTGTGTGTGTGTGTGTGCCCGCGCGCACGTGCGTGTGTGGATGAGTGCGTGTGTGTGTACTTGTGTGCCGATCTGTGTGTGTGTTTGAGAGAGAGAGAGAGAGAGAGAGAGAGAGAGGGCGTGCGTGTGTGTGTATGTGTGCCGATCTGTGTGTGTGTGTGTTTGAGAGAGAGAGAGAGAGAGAGAGAGGGCGTGCGTGTGTGTGTATGTGTGCCGATCTGTTTGTGTGTGTGTGTGTGTGTGCACGCGCGCGCGTGGGTGGGTGGGGGTGTGTGTGCGTTTGTGTGCACATGTGTGTTTGAGAGTGTTTTAAATGCAATTACTTGGGTTTTGTTTAACTATGAAACATGAAATGTGGAGTTATCTGCTTTTGCCAAAAAAACGACTGTTGGAGTTATCTGCTTTTGCTAAAAAACAAACTTTTAATATATATATAAAACATACTTTCACTGAATTTTAATTTTTTAATTTACCTGTATTTTTTAGAGTTATCTTTACTTAATCAAAACAGCCCAACTGCAGTTTGATTGTTATTACTTGGAATGCACAATAAAAAAAAACATGATTTGTGAGAATTCATAAAAATGGAGTTATCTGTTTTTGCAAATAAACTCTTCATTTGTAAACTGGAATGAAATCACAATGTTCCATAACTGTTAAGTCATAAATCAAACTTACGGTCATTCCTTGCTTCACCACCCCCTTCTCCTGGCCAGACTGACTGAAGGAAGACCATATATCCCCCCGTTTGAGGAAATCGACACGCTTCTGGACTACTTCTTTGTAGTTTTCTGTGAAGAAGACACATAAAATACAAATTCAATGTGACCTTCTAATAATAAAAAAAATATAATTTCAAGACAGCAATGTCACTGTCATTTAATTTATTTGTACTTTACTTTCATCAGTATTGGGCACTAATGTCCATACCACGTTACGGCGGGAGTCCATCCCTCTGTACATTGAAAATGTCTCCTTGACACAACTGTATTTGTTCTATATTTTAGCCTGTTGCACCTTATAAATATGTTGTCCCCAACAACCGAATGACTTTATTAACTTTGTCTAATTATCAGAATTTTCATTAAATGGACATGCTGCATAGCGACGACAAATTTCATAATACTAACGTTACTAGCTAAACCTTCACTAGAACCTAAGCCAAACACTTCTAAGATAAGTTATGGGTCTGTAAACGCTAGTGTTGGAGCGTTCTCTATAGGAGCACTTATTAATTATGGCGTTTTTCCATTACATGGTACCTGCTCGACTCGCCTCCACACACCAGCGCACAAGTATAAACATCAGCCTATGTGTGGCCTAGGAACTGTAAAACAAGCGGCGCCAACTGCCGTGACCTAACGCGTCACACATACACAGAACGTCGAATGTGTGTTATTGTTGCCACAGCCAGAAGACACGTTTTGTTTCAAATGATGCTGGAGGCAGCAAAAAAAAAAAAAAAAAAACCACAGCTGGCTAAACTGTTTAAAAATAGCGGGTTTGTTCAGGACTTCTACATAGTGATTGGATGTCGATGATGCTGCGCACACTGATTGGATGTGGGAACCGACTGGGGGGTATGTCCAATTCCTGGGTCCATTCGTAGCCATCTATTGCTTAGTCTTGATTTTTGAATCTTGATCTGTTGCAGTACTCAACAATAGTTATGCAAATATGCCACCTGTACAATCAAACTACAAGTCCTACTTATTGGTCACTAATAAGAAAATACCAAGGACAACAGAATACAGACACAGGAAGGTAATTATAATTTGTATCATTATTTTAAATTGTTGATATGTTTTCTTGTTCTTGTTCTTCTTATAATTATTGTAGTAGTCGGCCTACTACTTCTACAATAATACTACTAATAATTATAATATTAAAAAGAATAATAAGAAGAAGGCCCTAGTAGCAGTACTACTAATAATATTAATAATAAATAATAATGTTAATAATAGGATAAAGCTATACTGTCTTTAAATTGTCTTTTGTTTCAGGGAAAAGGCAGAAGACATAAACAGTACAAGCAGTACCTTTGCAGCACTGGTGATGAAGTCCCTGACAGAACTTTAGGACGTCATGACAGAGAAGTAAGCTAGCATATATGATGTAAAGTTTTTTTTATGATTATGACATTGCATGGATTACAACGTGTAATGTTTTCAGCCAAAAAACTAGCTTAATTCCCAAATTGCTTTGACACTAAAAACAATACCAAAATTATGTTTTCATCTTAATATAAGATTACTTACACTTGGTTAGATTTTATTTTGTGCACTGACATGGATGGTGACAATTGTTTTGCTTACAGCCGCCAGTTCACCAAGATGCACCACTGCAGCCAACAGCAGGAAAACGGAAGAGAGCTGACAGTAAGGTCAGGACACTGACAATGCATAATTCATTTGTTATAGCCTAACTGTCTGATATATTTTAAGTAAACTAATCTGTTTCATTGTTTTGAGTTTTATGAAATGATTTATTTTAATTTAAACAAACTTAAGTTTAACTGAAACGGCTGTGATGTCTGTTTCCCAGCACTTGAATGGGAGAGTAAATGCTAAAATTAAGTGTAATATAATGTTTTTTTGTGCAAGATTATTGTTAAGTGGGATATTAAGTATTGATTAATGTTTTGTTATGCTAATTTAGAAGATTTTCTGTTCATGTTGGTTTTAGGATAGTAATAAAATAAAATCTTTATATTGTTGCACTCAAACAGCAGGTGCTGTATAACATATTATTGTTAGCATGATAACATAATAGTATGTTAGCAAACTAGCTTGTTAAAACTATAAGTTAATACTAATGAAAGTGTCCACATTGAGATTATTTGAAGGTTTTAAGTTAATTGTATGAAATAGTGTATTCAGATTTTAATTGTTCTTAACTTGAAATGTTTAAGTACAAACTTAAAATCTACCAGATCTGCTTACTTAGACTTTGAATTTCAATTTAATTGCCTTAATTTTTTGGGTTCTGCAGTCTTCATTATGGAACAATGTATGATATTCACATAAATCATACACCAAATTGTTCAGGATGGCCAAGAAAAGTGGGTTTCTGTCTATATGTGTTTGTGTGTGCAATACAATATGGGGCAGAGTGTAGTACAACAAAATATCTAGTAGTAGTAACGTATAGGTTAGTGGCAATAGTGTGCAGAATAAAAAACAAACATTCAGGTCAGGACACAGGTAATACCCATTTGTTCACTATGCTAGTTTATTGGTATTTTGTATTTAGAGGAACTGACTCCTACAACATAACAAACTAGCTCACACATTTTTCTAATTTCAGAGTGGAGCAGTTGGAACAAGTTGCTTTACTTTTAGTGTTTTAAGATCCCCCTCAATACCAAAATAACACCAGATTCAGTGACTAACTTGCCACACACTTTGTGCAAACTTCAGAATGGATCAGCTGCTGAGGACGATGTGGTTGATATAGGAGAGCACCAGACCATGCAAAAACCAGAGGCTGAGAGACCCAACCCAAATCCGTCACAGGTAAGATTACAATTACTTATAGGCTAGCATTTGCATTATATGTTTCTTTACTTCTAGTGTTTTAAGATCCCACTCAATATCAAAATAACACCTGATTCAGTGACTAACGTGCCACACACTTTGTGCAAACTTCAGAATGGATCAGCTGCTGAGGACGATGTGGTTGATATAGGAGAGCACCAGACCATGCAAGAACCAGAGGCTGAGAGACCCAACCCAAATCCGTCACAGGTAAGATTACATTAATTACAGGCTATCATTCATCTTTGTGCATTTAGTTTATCTTTTACAGGAGTGATTTGCTATGATGACTTGATGCACACAATCTGAACAACAAATTTCATTCTTCTGCCATAGAATAGAATAGAATAGAATAGAATAGAATAGAATAGAATAGAATAGAATTACAAAGACTTTATTTTCATGTCAGACACTTCCATTTTGCTCAGCAGGCCACAATAAAGCTGAATTGAGATCTCTGGCTGACATAAAACCATGCCCAAAGAGTGAAAGTTAATGAGTACTGTGTCATTCATATAGGGCATTTTTAAATGATTAGAAACTTGACAAGATATGATAAACCTGAATACTTGAGAATGTTTTGTTCATTGTACTGAATGTTTTTTTCAATCTCAATGTGTCATTTTGTAGGATGGAAATTGTGGAGATGACCTTTTGTACCCTGGAGCACCAATTACCAAAGGTCAAAGTTTGCTCCTTCTAATGGCTTACGTCCTGAGGCATAACCTGACCGGGATTGCTCTGGACCATCTTTTAAGAATTATTCATGAACTTTTCCCTGCACTGATACCAGCAACCTCATATCTCTTCCATAAATCCTATGGCCAATATGGCGAGTATGTGCCCCATTTCTACTGCCATCAGTGTTCAAATTATATTGGAACAAAAGAATGTGGTTTGACACAGTGTGTTCTGTGTGAGGCAGAATTTGATGTGGAAGCTAGTCTAGAAAAGGGTTCATATTTTTTGGTTATCAGTTTATCTTTGCAAATTAAAGAGATTCTGGAAAATCCCAACATCAAAATCCAAAGACATACATCAACTCCAGGTTTTATTTGTGATGTGCAATGTGGAGGGGAGTATAGGAGGCTTAAAGATAGTGGTGAAATAGGTGATGATGACATCAGTCTAATCTGGAACAGTGATGGGATCCCTGTTTTTAAAAGCTCTAGATGCCAAATATGGCCGATTCAGTGCCAAATCATAGAACTACACCCTACAGACAGGAAGAACAACATATGTGTTCCTTGTCTTTGGTTTGGAGAGAGCAAGCCTAATATACAGACTCTCCTAATTCCATTTGTAAAAGAGCTACAGGAACTTCAAAGTAATGGGATCACCTGGGGAGATGGTTGCACTTCAAAGGTGCATGCACTTGTATGTAGTGCAGATTCAGTTGCAAGGCCACTTCTCCAAAATAAGAAACAGTTTAATGGCATTTATGGCTGTGACTTCTGTTACCACAGAGGTGGAGGCTCCTATCCATATGTTATTCCTGAACCCCGTCTTCGTACAGAAGTTGAGCATTTTGACAATGCCATGAATGCAACACCTCAGCAGCCCATAATGGGAGTGAAAGGCCCAAGTCAACTAATGAAACTAGACAAATTTCAAATGGTTCAAGGCTTTGTTCCAGAATATCAGCACAGTGTATGCCTTGGAGTTACTAGACAGCTGACTTCTCTGTGGTTAGATTCCACAAACCATCAGCATGGTTGGTACATAGGCACCCAAACTGACCAGATCGACAAAGTGCTTAAAAAAATTTCACCACCAACTGAGATCACAAGAGTACCACGATCTATGCAAGAAAGGAAGTTCTGGAAGGCGTCTGAGTGGAGGTCGTTTCTTTTGTTTTATGCTTTGCCTGTTTTAAATGGCATCCTCCCCAGAAAATACTGGAATCATCTTTTCCTTTTGGTTTTTGCAGTATATCATCTACTGCAAGAAAGGATCAGAGAGGCCGAGGTGGTGATAGCCGAGCAGGCATTGAAAAAATTTGTCAGGGAGTTTCAGGGGTTATATGGCACAGCAAATGTGTCATTTAATGTGCACCTCATGACACACTTGGCTGCGAGTGTGAGGAACTGGGGACCATTGTGGGCCACATCCACATTTTCCTTTGAATCTTTTAACGGCACCCTGTTGACATATTTCAATGGCACAACTCATGTCCCTGTCCAAATAATGAAAAGGTACCTTAGGGAAAGGAGTCTCACAAAGAAAGGAGCAACAGTTATGCATAATGCCAATGAGTATGTCAGAGATCTTTTCTATGAACTACAGGGCAGAAAGTGTTCAACTGACAAATCAGTTCAGATCAGTGCCCATGTCAGAGTTTTTGGTAAATCAGTACAGACAGATGTCTCGGTTTTACACATGCTTGCAATAGATGACCTACTAGGTGTTAGAGTGAAACAAGCCTCCTACTACAACCGTTTCATTGTGAATGGAATACTGTATCACTCTGACACAAACAACCGCCTACAGAAAAGAATCAACTCTGTTGTTGAGTTGCAGAATGGCACATTAGTCAGAATTGTGAATTTGGTAGTTTCTGGTGCAACACACTGTGTTTTGGTCAAGGAGCTTGTTAAGTCTGGAAGGAAGCTGTGCAGAGACACAACACTTAATATTGCATCAAGCTTTGTGTATGAAGTGTCTGAGTGCAATATAGTGTATGCCATCCATCCAGAGTCATTGACACGCAAATGTGTCATGGTTGAATCCAGGGAGAAGGTATATGTTATTCCTCTGCCAAACAACATTGAACGAGACTAATGTGGCATCAAGAAAATTGAATACTGCCAAGAAGTTCCAAGATTCCCTGAGACCTATTGAATTGACTTGTAAATACAATATCTGTACAAAGAATTACTGTTCTTTACCTGTTACATAAAGTGGCCCTTCTATCAATCAAGTGTTTGTGTATTAATACAATGGTAACAGTAAACAAAATGAACTTGTCTTATTCACTGCAGCATTGTAGCATATGACCCTTCAAGAAATCAGCCGAACAATGTCAATACACTTTCTATTAGTAGGCTACAGTAAATTAATAAACTACTAAATTTCCACTAAAAGTGTTTGCATTTTAGCATATTTTATGACAGTACTGATATGCTAATAAAAGTACACTTATATTTTAGTGCACTTTGTTCACAGTGTACTAAGATTACACTACAGATGAAGTGAAATTAGTGTACACTTTAATAAATTATATTTTGTATTACAAATAAGCGTACTTACTAAAAGTACACTAAATTACCACTATACATTTTTGTATTTTAACATATTTTATGAGAGTACTCTGATATGCCACTAAAAATACACTTATTTTAGAGTGTACTGTATAAAGTGTACAGAAGTCACACTTCTAATGAAGTGAGAACATAGTACACTTTAAAAAAAGTATACTAACAATTAATTTCCAAAAAAATATACTTCCCATAAGTACACTGAATTGCCACTCTAAGTATGTCAAATTTAATACACTTAAAAAAAATAAACTTCAATACAATTTAAAATACATTAACAACAAAGTACACTTTCAAAAAGTACATTTAAAAAATAATTTGATTACTGATAAATTAGTATACTTACTGTTTGGACTATTAAGTTGAACTTAATTACATATTTTTTGAAGTATACTTTTAAAAAGTACAAATCAAATACTCTTTAAATAAAGTACAACAAGTAGAAGTATACTTGTTTTATAATTCATGTACTTCATTCATATTTCAAATACACTAAAGTATACTACTTTTTTACCTGGGCATAGTGGTTTTTGATCAGGTTTATCGTATATATATATTCCCCTCTATAGTATTTTCACTAACAGAATAAAGGTTTTACAAATCTACAGAAATCTAGAAACTACAGTTAGTAGTTACAGACAAAACAGTCTTTTCCCTCAGCTGTCACTGTGTTGCTGCCCACTGTTGTGCCACGCATGCTCATCACACACTGGCAACTACCTACACACTATATCACTATATAGATAGATATATAACCATCTATCTATAGATGGAAGCATATAAAATGAGCTAAACCTTAAACATCTAGGCTACACTCTTAGAAGAGGTCGAACCTTTGGAGTTCAATAAAGAACTTTACAGTGCAAATATGAACTTCTAACTATCAAAAAGGTTCAAAGTTGAACTTACAGGTAAAATGGTTATTTGGAAGTTCTTTTTAGAACCTTTGTTGTGGTAACAGGGTTCATATTAGAACCTGTGTGTAGTTAAGGTTCGTTTATGAACCTTTTCTAATATGATTGGAGTGTACAGTCGATACAGTGTTTCATCTGTACCCCGGACCTCCCCGCACATTTCTATAAATTGCATCATAACATTGAAAGACACCATGTTTTTTGTCCATTTTTAAAGCATAAACTAAGAAGACCAAGAATAAAAATTCAGTTTTACATTCATAAATGGACAAGAAGCTGTTCAATGTTAAATGGAGAGGTGACGTGAAATTCTTAGCCCTAAAAATAGACTGTGTTCAATATCTTCCGCTTAGACAACCGTATAAATATTCCCCAATTGAAAAGGACAATATGCAGTTTTAGAGCAAAAATCATGAGTAAAGTGTGATGCACAGGCAATTTATTTTATGTTTCATCTCTCCTTCTGTTCCAACTTTATCTACTTTGTTATTAGCTCATGTTTTAGAAAACATTTCATAATTGTATTGTGTAAGGTTTCATCAGGAAGATTATTTTTTTCTTTATTTAGTTTATTATTATTATCATCATTACTACTACTACTACTACTACTATTGCTTTTACTACAGCTGTTGTTAATCATTTATGTGCTGAGATTGCTTGTGCCTAAATGTTTTTACAAAATAAGAATACTGACAAATAACTAGCAATTCAAAAGTACATTATTTTCACTCAAAGTAAACGAGATTATTAATATTGTTTCGTTTTTAAGCATGAATAAGCAAATCCTTGAAAATGCTTTAAATGTTTTCTGTATCTGGGCTTTGGTACGCAACGCAATGCACTGAATCTCCACAAGTCTCTCTCGCGCAATGATGTCAGTGGTCACGTGGAAAAAACCGTTACAAATTTTGAAGCGGCAGCAGCGGGACCGAGTGGGACTGAGCGGGACTGAGCGGAACGACACAAAAATCTGAGGTAAGACAACATAACGTCTCAAATAAACTATTAACTTTTTGAAAAGCTATGAAACACCTATTTAATGTCATAATAACTTTAAGGTGTGTGATAATGAATAAATGACGACGGGCCTAAGCAGACACGTCGTGTTAATGCGGCCACAATATTGTCAATTTAACGGCCTGGAGAAATAATTCCGGGTGTACCACTTACTACACCTTTTCCACATGTACTATTTCAAGATATTTTGCCGTTTTTTATCCTTACTGTGTGTGCGCGTGTGTTTGCGCACACACACAGAGAGAGAGAGAGAGAATTTAGTAAAAAATGAAAAGTTTATTTTTATTCATATTTTATAACGCATTGTTTTCTAAATTGCAATATTTCTCTGCATATAGAGGCAAGAATGAGCTCAGAGCTGATTCACTGGAAAATCCATGTGGCTGACTGGTTGATGGCAACAGTTTCCAGGTGATCATCCCTACATTTCAAGGTTTATCTCACAAAAATGCACACTCTGTTTAACTTCCCTATTGCAGCAAAACAGACATTTTCACAGTTAAGCAGATATGACATTCTACTATTGAATCCTGTTGTTTTAACAGACAATGGAATTGATGCAGACACTTGAATGAACCTAACTGAAAACTATGATACCTAAAATATTCCCTAAATTGAAGGATCAAGTTAAATTCATAAGATTAGAAGAAAACCTAAAGACTGAGATGCCTACCAAGACCACAAACACCATTCATGTGTAAGTTTATTACATCTACTCTTAAAGTTTTAAAAAAGTATGTGGACACCTCTATTAATTATTATTAACATTTTTTAATTACTTAATAGGTTGTACTGAAGAATTCAGTGACTAGCATTTTCTCACATGTATGTATTTAGTTGACACTGTTATCCAAAACAACTTACATTGCTTTAAACTTATATTGCATTCCCGTTTTGGAATGGGATGCCCATCAACTTGTATAGGTGTGATGGTTAGGTTTCCACATACTTTTAGCTAAACTATATTGCTATCATTACAAATTACTGAGCTGTTAGTAGTACCATTATAACATGCACCTCTCTGCAGTTTTTTGTTTCTGTAGGACTTGATTTGGTATTTCACATGGATCAATCTCAACACAACGTATTGCTCAAACAGGGTGACCAGAAATTTATCAGCTACCCCACTAGCAATACAAAAAAACTTAAGGAGAGTGGAGATTTTTTTATTTATAAAATGTATTTATTACTTTTTTTTTTATCACAAAGCAAATGGAGTTAAAAAATAATCTGTTTGATCAGATGTGCACATATATATCTTAATTCCCACAGTGAAGTACAGGTAAGTGCATAATTTTAAAGAAAGATGGAGGGTAAAATTGCCTCTCTTTAATTTCAGGTAAAGCAAGCAAACAATACAACAAGGTTAGTTTAGCCCTGGTTACCAAAAACCAGTCTTAAGTGACAAGACTGGAAGAGTGTATTTAAGAACGTGTCAAAGAGCCCTGCATTATAACATAGCCCAGCCTTTTATAGTATTTTAAATAATATTATTTTTAAAGGAGTCATGGTGTCACGGACAGAAGGAGACAACGTAATACAGTTCACAAAGGTTTATTATTGCAGGTGGCAGAGATGGGGAGAATAAACAGGTTAGTAGATTGAATGATGACAGGTTGAATGAAATCAGCTGGATGATAACAGTCTCTTTGTATTTGTAGATGATGGTGAGCGGATTGGTCTGGACTGAAGACAAAGGATGATGAAGGTGAGGGATCTCAATTATGAGACGAACAGGTAAGGAACCAGGTAAGTGACACATGGCATGAGATGCTTAAAAACTAATTCAAGAAAGATCACATTTGGCTGGTATTGAAAGACTAAATTAAATTCGTAGCAGGTTTAGCAAAGTAAGGAAATGGGTTATTTTACCAAGGGTCCAAGGACTTGTGACACTAAAAATATGGCAAGTATTGTAGATGTAAGTATGCCAAATGAAATAACACCTTTTCACTTACATAGCTAATATATATAAACTGAAGGGCTCTTTGACATGTTCTTACATACACTCTTCCAGTCTTGTCTCTTAAGAACTGTGCCCGGTTGCATAAAGCACCTTAAAGGGTTAGTTCATTTATTACTGACCCTCATGCCGTTCTACACCTGTAACACCTTCATTAATCTTCGAAATGCAAATTAAGATATTTTAGTTGAAATCCGATGGCTTCATAGCCAGCAATGACATTTCCTCTCTCAAGATCCATTAATGTACTAAAAACACATTTAAATCAGTTCATGTGAGTACAGTGGTTCAATATTAATATTATAAAGTGACGAGAATATTTTTGGTGTGCCAAAAAAAACTAAATAACAACTTATTTAGTGATGGCCAAATTCAAAACACTGCTGCAGGAAGCTGGTGTAGTATTTTTGGCACAGAAATACAGTACTCCGTCATTCGTCCAACTCGTGTTTTGAAACTTTGGCCATGTTTAGCATGAGAATCCAACCCTTTAACAGTGTAAATAAGTCAGAATATAGCATTATACCCCCTTTAAGCTTCAGAGCGTTATGAATCAGCGTGTCGAATCATGATTCGGATTGCGCGTCAAACCACCAAACTGCTGAAATCATGTGACTTTGGCGCTCCGAACTGCTGATTCGACACACTCATCATCACTATTTAAGTCCTTATTTTGTTTTTCTGGCACACCAAAAATATTCTCGTGGCTTTATAATATTAATATTGAACCACTGTACTCACATGAACTGATTTAAATATGTTTTTAGTACATTAATGGATCTTGAGAGAGGAAGTGTCATTGCTGGCTATGCAGGCCTCACTGAGCCATCGGATTTCAACAAAATATCTTAAATTAGTCCACTTTCAAATAAAATTTTCCTGATAATTTACTCACCCCCATGTCATCCAAGATGTTCATGTCTTTCTTTCAGTCGAAAAGAAATTAAGGTTTTTGATGAAAACATTCCAGGATTTTTCTCCTTATAGTGGACTTAGGTGGACCCCAAACGGTTGTGGGTCAAAATTAATTAGTTTCAGTGCAGCTTCAAAGAGCTTTAAATGATACCAGATGAGGAATAAGGGTCTTATCTAGCAAAAAGATTGGTCATTTTCTAAAAAAAATCAAATGTATATGCTTTTTTATAAACAAATGATCTCCTTCAAGTGGTTCCGGCAAAACCGCACTTCCGTATTCTTCAAAAAGCTTATGCTGTATGTCCTACGCCTTCCCTATTCTACTTACGGAAAAAACGGAACTGGTGCTGCATTCGTTCCATAAGTTGAATAGGGAAGGCGAAGGACGTATAGGGTATGCTGTTTGAAGAATACGGAAGTGGCAGAACCACTTGAAGGAGATCATTTGTTTATATAAAAGCATATACATTTTAAAAACAAATTAGAAAATGACCGATCGTTTCGCTAGATAAGACCCTTATTCCTCATCTGGTATCATTTAAAGCTCTTTGAAGCTGCACTGAAACTGTAATTTTGACCTTCAACCATTTGGGGTCCAGTGAAGTCCACTATAAGGAGAATAATCCTGGAATGTTTTCATCAAAAACCTTCATGTCTTTTCAACTGAAGAAAGAAATACATGAACATCTTGGATGACATGGAGGAGAGTAAATTATCAGGAAAATTTAAATGGAAAGTGAACTAATACTGTAAGGTGTGATTTCTCCTTAACTAAGGGAATGACTTAAGGGTGTTGTATAATACCTGTTTTCTTAGGTAAAAGAAACCGTTAAGTGTTTCACGACAGCAATCCAGGTTTTGCCATTATAAAATTCTGCTGTTGCCATGGACACGTTATTTGTTAATACTAAAATTGGGATTTCTGCCGTCATTCACTCACACTCATGTCATTGCAAACCCATAAGACATTCATTCATCTTTGGATAACAAATAAAGATATTTTTAATATTCTCTCATCATTTATGTCCATTCATTGAAAGACTGAATAAGGCTGTTTTGGAAGCTTGAATGTGCGCGCAAACACAAGAACCAATGAGATTTGTTCTTGCACGTGATGCACACATTTCCGCATCCGTTGACCATAAGAGATATAAATACGTATGTAATTCCATCAATGTTTATGTGAATAAACACCTAAATTACAATTTGTTCATCATATAAAGCAGTCGATCGTGTCTTGTTAGAATACTTGGATTGAACCTGCTCACTCCTTGTAACACTTGGGGAAAAAGGTGAAGTTTTCCAAACCTTATGTTATACTTAGGGAAATGACAGTTAAGGGGCTTTATGCAACACATCGTTTTTAAAAGGATTACTTAAGGGATATTCTTAGGGTTTATGATGTTTCGCCTAAAGAAACCCTTAAGTAACACTTAAGGGTGTTGCAGAAAATAACCGTTAAGTTTAAGGGAAACATAAGGGCGATCTTATGGGAAAATTACACTTAAGGTGCTTTATGCAACCGGGCACTGGTATTTTGTAACAATGGCTGAGCACACCTTGTTGAATTGTTCGCTTGTTGGAGACCTGGAAATATAGAGAACTGTTTTTACTCTCCACCATTCTCTAAAATTACACACTTGCTTAATAATATATTTCTTTTGTTTTTTTAGATGGACAATCTGTCTGACCAAGATGTGTATCAAAAGAGGTCAAGGGCAGTTGGGGTAAGTGTCCCAGACAGAATCAACTTAAGTTTTTTAAGAATAGCAGACATATTTTTGTGGGTAGATTTATTCAGGAGAAGATGATTACAGCATTGGGATCCACTTGGATAAAATGAAAACCAAATGCTTGGAGATCACCAAATCCTTTTAGAGGACTAAATGACACGGACAAAGAGTGAGAGGACAGACTATATGAAACATCACTCCACAAAGGAAATATTATCATTATATCCAGCCCTTAATGTCCCCTCAGTTGTGAGTAAAATTGTGTTTCAAATTGTGACTTAAAAGCAAATAATAATGGAAATTATGTATCATTTAATACGTTTATATTGAATACATACATGTTATACTGAATATAACATTATTCTCTTCTTGTTTAGGAACCACGTACACCCAACCCTGTGCTGTATATACTGTAAATGGTGCCTTGTGTAACAGGTATACAAAGTATACTAGTAAATATTGTTATAATTCACACAAAATTGTTCATATACGTTTTATGATACCTGATCTAAAGGTGCGCTTCTCCTTTAAGTGATGCGAGGTCACAGTATGACCTAATTTCCTGTCCTGTCTCCTCCTCTTCCCTTTTGAAATGTGATTCGATGGAAGAGGTAGGTTTCTTTTGTCATCCTGTTAATTTTATTTAATCCTAATGTTAATTATATCTTTTATATCTTTATTTCAACCCAATATGTATATGTAAAGTACTGTTTTATCTATCATTGGGATTATTTTTGATATTTTACATTCTTTGAGATATATTTCTGTCTTTATGTGAGACCAGCACATGGTAATGGAGGCGCACCATATTTGTTTTATAGAGTGTTATAAGGGCCACTCGATCTGAGGCTGCTTATTTGTCTCTGTTAAACAGGTATGTTTTCTATATTATTTTCCTTATGTTCATGTTTTCTTCCGCCCTTTTGAAATGTGATTCGATGGAAAAGAGTGTTATAAGGGCCACTCAGTCTGAGGCTGCTTATTTTTCTCTTTTACTCAGTAAAAAGATCCAGTGAATCGACTGCTTGCTGTCCCGTGTCTGTTTCTGCATCCACACAACGTAACAACGCAGACCAAGTTTTAATACCCGGTGTCGCTGGCCGCACATCACGCTGGGCATAAGCGAGCCGCACGGGTTACACTTGGATGCAGTCTGTTTTAGAAATAATGATGCAAGGGGAGAAGGTCTGTGAAGTAGACGATATGACCAGGTCATATGACCATGTTATTCTAATGACAATGTACTTCATCTTCAACCTTGAATATGCTTCAAAGCCGAGAAACACTCTAACATTATTTGAAAAATAAAAATGTCCTGTTTAATGTCCTGTTTAAACATTATCTTAAAAATTATATATAAATGAAAAATTTAATAATATAAAAATGATAGATATTCAGCTACATTCTGTTAAAAGTTGATGGAAATGTATAGATTAATGAATGAATTAATTTATTTATTTGATTGTTTATTTATTTATTTATTTGAATTATAAAAAACAATATTCCTTTTTTCTCTGTCCATTGGTGCCTGTGCTCACATTTTATATTTATGTATTAAACATTTTATAGACAATCATTGTGTTCTGTATTCAGTGTTTTGAAATGGGATTAAGATATAGTTATACAAGTTATATATAAGACATATAGTTAATGTATAATTTATATTATATTTTAATAATTATTATTAATATATGTTATTGCTATCTAAAAGGAAAAGGTTCAAAATGGAACCTTAATGGGGCTTTAATGCACCTTTAAGTGAAGGTTCCAATTAGAACCTTTTTAAAAAGGTTCAAAAATGAACCTTTAAGGTTCCCCCACAGTTGCAATCGCCAGGAACCTCAAAAGGTTCATTTTTGAACCTTTTCTTCTTAGAGTGTACAGCATTGAAATCCAACATGCACATTAATGCACCTTAACATTAATACAGGAACATCATGGTTAAGAAACGCTGATGGGATCGTTATACTGCATTTTGACTTTTTACTCTACATAGTTTAGGTGAATGTCACTACTACTTTCACTTAAGTAAGGTTTTCAATGCAGGACTTTTGCTTGTCATGTAGTGTTTTCACAGTCTGGTCGTACTACTTTTACTGAGGTAGTCTAAAGAAAGTTAATACTTTTTTCACCACTCCAAAACAAAAATTCCCCCCTACAGAAACAGTCAACCAGGACACATTGGATAGAGGGAGAACAAGTCTGCACCGGCCTGTGGTTATACAGACTGTCCAGAAAGAGGGAAAAATGTTTTTTTTTATATAATATATTTTACCAAAGTTGTACATCACAGTTAAATGCAAGGTACAAAGTGTATGCTGCTCTCACAGATTTTTACCTTGTCACAACCTGGCTCAACAGTACGTGACAAAAGAAGGAAACCACACAGGTCTGAAAATACTAGATATTTTAATAAGTAAATTAAGAAAAATATACAATTGTAGGTGTCTGTCAGATCAGAATGTATGCAGTGTATGTGTGAGTGGAGTGTATGGGAGTAAAAAAAAGAAAAACAGAACAGATCAGCCACCACCCATTAACCATCAACCATTTCAATGAGTGATTCCACAAATTGCACCGTGGTGATGTAAATGTCCATGCCAAGGGAATCTGAGGGTCCCATAGGGTCAATAGCTGACCTAAGCTGCTCCATCTGTTCAGGATTCAGAGGGCTTTGTACGGTCGGAACAGTCACCCCAGTGTGTCCATTGTCTTGACGGCTGATGTCCTCCTCCCAGTCAATAACAGGAACAAGATACTCCTGAAATATTGAAAGACAAATCATAAACTTCACTCAAAACACTACTGGTTCATTTCAGTAAATTGTAAATAAAGAGCATTTTTATTGTTTTTATACATATTGGAAAGTGACTCATTCAAGAGAAATACAATACAGAACATTTCCAAATAACACGGCCATGGAAAAGTACCTCTGCATTGTCTGGATCTGCAATGGGATTTTGCATTTGGCCAACATCCCACAGCTGGTTTGGCGTCAGGTTTTGCTCAGTCCGGATTGGGTGGTTGTCCCATCCCTCACGAAAGTTGTCCAGATTGTTTTGCAGACGAGGCAAGAACACATAATGACATGCAAAAATGTGTGTGATGCTACTGAGGTCCAGATAACCTTCATTTTCCAGTGTGTGAAGTGCGTGATAAAACACATTGGTCACTGCCATCCACACGTCTCGCCACAGCCTCTCAATCCTGAGTTTTGAAATTAAAATAGGTAATTAGATTATATGAAATTACATGTGATAACCAAATGTCATGTGCTGCATTACCAATTAAGTAATTGCATTTTTGTGCAATAAAACCATAACACAAATTGCAAAACAATTTCAACAAATGTTTAATACCCATAAAAGTCTTTTTATAAACACAAAATGTTCTAAGAGATCTAACAGTTTGAAAGTATCTTAAGCTTCAGCACTGAAAAAAGCCCTGACCAGAGGCCTAATTTGATGCCTCATTCTCATAAAAGTGATCAGGAACCCCTTGAGGCAATTTCTTAAAATTGGCACAAATGTTAACTTGGGATACCTCACAATTGTCTAATTGCATCCATTATTCCCTCATTTGCATGTTTTCATGAATGGCTGCATAAAAAGAGATGCAAGGAAAACATGTGAGGAGAGAAGAAACAAGGAAATGCATAAAGATAGATATATATGCATTAGATAAATGAGATGTCCTTTTACTCCAATGCGTCATGTGAAGAAACGTCTGTTTCTGATGATGGCAACACCTAGGGCCTGTACCACGAAGCGAGTTCAACATACCCAGGATATGTTTTTGTTATCTGGCCTAACTAACCCTAACAATCACGGTCGGGATAAGCGGTACCACGAAGCTGGTTATCAACTCAGTAAGTCAACCCAGGGTTTCCCAATCCAGCCGTGAGCGCGTTCAAATAAAAAAGGCGTGTTAGCAGCAGATGACCAATCACAGACATGAACAAATCTGACAGCAGCAGAGCATCATATTTTACAGTCGAAGAACAAACTGTAACACTACAGAAATATGACATGGTCTAAGTAGCACGGCTGCAGCGGACACATGCAGGGAGAGAGAGGAGAGGAAAAAAGAAAAAAAAAAAAATTTTCGCCGACAGTGTGAATGCCTAAATGAACAGGTGTAGTCTATAATAATGCATTGATTTGATGTGTTCATATGAGCTGTATAAAAATATCAGCCTTATTCTTTCAGCTCGGCTGTGTCTGCGTTTCCACATTAAAAGACTGGGGCACTGAATAAGTGGTTGTTCACCTCACTTTGAAAAACTTTGTCACTTAAAAAATGATACATTTGCTTACTGTTAAAACCTGTAGGCCTACAATAACCTAAGGCTTTTAATCAGTCTCTGTAGGATGATCTCGCTTTAGAGAAGATTTTCTCCACATCATCGCAGCAAACAAAGCAGCCTATAAAACAGTCTGTGGGATTTCCTACAAAGTAGATGGTGGATGGAGCTGATTGGTTAGTAGGCAGCATTTTCATGGAGTTGATCTCTTCTCTGCTCCGGAGCAGGTTAGCCATTCAGCATAAGTTACCATGGAGATCTACCCAAGGGAGTAAGCCAGAGATCAAACAGTGGAGCACACCAAAGCCTTCACGGAGGGCTCCATGTAGGCCCAAAAATGACGTCAAAACCCTGTGACACCCCGTCGCACATGAGAGATGTAACCATATTTTTTAGATTATAAAATCTGCAATCTATAATAAATAATATTCAACCATCAGTGACGCTGCGTTGGTGTTTGGCAGGTGAGCCTTGTAGGTGGGCTGATGCTTCGTGGTACAAGCCCATGATCACAGGTGGATCAGCTGTCAGCTGGCTTTAAAAGCTGTAGACTTTTGAAGGAGTTTGAGTCTGCACACACACACGTGCACTGTGCTGATACTAATAAGGTACACAGTTCTGAGCGGCATGTTCTCTCAGTAGCAGTTACCTGCTACACACCCGTACGTGAAGAACCAGCTTTCTGCATGTCTACCGTTTCCTGTACCATTTATTATAACAATGCTTCTTGGCAATACATCTTATACCATTGGAATGTCTGTTAATGTCCCTTTTAAAATGGTGCCACATTTGTAAAGAACATGCATTTGTGGCATGAGCAGCAGAGCTCAGTATGTGGTTTGCACCGATGAAAGATTTGCTAAATCTTCTGACAATACCGAACAGTTTTTCTTTGCTGTTCACTCTTGTTTGGTGTATTGGATGATTGAAGTCAGAATAATTAGAAAGGTACTTTATTGTCACATGCAATGGCACTAACTGAAGTGCCTGACGTTTTTTTGATGGTGTGAGAAACCCACACAGATACGTGGAGAACATGCAAACTCCACAGAGAAAGGAGTTTGAACCCGGGACCTTCTTGCTGTGAGGCCACAGCGCTATCCACTGGACCACTGTGCCGCCTGAAACAAGACACATTGAATATTTAGTAATTTAACAAACAGGGATGTCAGTAGTGTGTGGAAGAACCATATAAAAACGCAACAGCCTGGCACCTTCTCCCCATACTGCTCATCATCCTGGTCACACACTGTTGTGGGATGGAATCCCATTCTTCAGCCAGCATTTGTTGCAAATGAGTTCTCAGCAGCCGGTCTCTGACATCACCCCTTATATGGAACTTGGCCTGAAGTTTGCAGATGGTACTGGGGCTTACTCCAAAGAATTAAGCAACTTGATTTTGCGGAACACCTGCTTGAAGTTACCCTATCAATCGCATGGGCCCTATCCAGATCAGTCAAACATGGCATGCTGATTCTTGGAGCAGACACCAACGGACCTCTGTAGCAGAGCACATGCTCACAGTGGGGGTCCATAGGCTCAAAACAAAGGTTAATAGCAACAGCAAAGAAAAGCTGTTTGGCATTGTCAGAAAAGATTTGGCAATTTTTAAATGGGGACAACCCACATACTGAGCTCTACTGCTCATCCCATAAATGCATGTTCCTTACAAATATGGCACCATTTTAACAAAAAAGGGACATTAACAGGCTTCCCGATGGTATAAAATGTATTGCCAAGAAGCATTGTTACAACACAAAATAATTTACCAAACACAAATTGTCACTTTTCCTTTTTCTGCATAGTTTACATGTTTATCATACTACAACAGTTTACAGAGTTTATGTTCCAATTTGTGTGATCTTACCTTTGGTTGTGCACACTTTTGCCTGCAATGAAGCTTCCGTTCTCAGGCCCTCGTACAGACATCATTAGGCGTGCCACTGCCACATTCTCTACACCGTGGTCTGCTCTTACTCTGCAAACATTAAATCAGTGAATAATATAGCATATTGTTTAAAGATCATTGGTAAGGCTGCATAGGTTAACCATGTGACAGCACACAAAAATAAAGCA
Source organism: Chanodichthys erythropterus (assembly GCF_024489055.1). Lineage (NCBI taxonomy): Eukaryota > Metazoa > Chordata > Actinopteri > Cypriniformes > Xenocyprididae > Chanodichthys > Chanodichthys erythropterus. The sequence continues at coordinate 23,905,408 of NC_090232.1, forward strand.
TAATAGGACTCAATTGGCATTTTATTTCATACTTATATTTGCTGAACTTCTCTTTACATCCTGAAAGCAATCAGTATATGCTTATCTGATTGACAGTAAATCAAAAGAAAACCTGCATCTGTGGCTGTCACTGGACTGTAATAAGCAAAGCCAATGACATTTCCTTACCAGTTCTAATTAAATAATAATAATTGACTTAATATCTCTAAAATAATTACTGCAAGACATTGTGAAAACGGAAAGTGACCAACCACAGATGTCAACTTTTGGTGAAACTCAGAGTTATCTTTACCTCCATCAGTGGTGGTGGTGGGGTGGGGAGGGGGTCAAACAGAATAGTCATGCAAAAAATACTAGATGGCATTAAGGAATGAAATCATCTAGCAATATACAAATAGGACTACTGTGAATTAATAAATGCGATATCAAATGTCATTTTTCAAAAACATTTCACACACTTGTGGACACTGATTAACAATAATTATTTTCTGCAGAGATCTATGTTTTCTATATAATTCATACATCGTGATTTCAGGGCAGACAATCATGAAACTACTGTGTTGAAAATGTCTGTGGTGGAATGAAATCTCACCTGAGTGGGAATCCAAAGCGCTCCACAGATTCTGAGAAAAAGGCCAAAGTGGTGGCTGACAGGTTATTTGATGCAGCTCCCAGGTACATTATCTACATCAACAAAAGACATCAATTCAACATAAAAACCAAGGCATATCATACGACATAATTGTGAACAACAATGGTCAAGTCAAGTCACCTTTATTTATATAGCGCTTTAAACAAAAGATTGCGTCAAAGCAACTGAACAACAATTAGGGAAACAGTGTGTCAATAATGCAAAATGACAGTTAAAGGCAGTTCATCATTGAATTCAGTCATGTCATCATGCAGCTCAGTTCAGTTTAAATAGTATCTGTGCAATAATTTGCAATCAAGTCAATGCTATCGCTGTAAATGAAGTGTCCCCAACTAAGCAAGCCAGAGGCGACAGTGGCAAGGAACCAAAACTCCATCGGTGACAGAATGGAGAAAACACCTTGGGAGAAACCAGGCTCAGTCTGGGGGCCTCTGACCATATGAAACCAGCAGTTCAATTCCAGGCTGCAGCAAAGTCAGATTGTGCAGAAGAATCATCCGTTTCCTGTGGTCTTGTCCTAGTGGTCGTCTGAGACAAGGTCTTTACAGGGGATCTGTCTCTGGGGCTCTAGTTGTCCTGGTCTCCGCTGTCTTTCAGGGCTGTAGAGGTCCTTTCTAGGTGCTGATCCACCATCTGGGCTGGATACATACTGGATCCGGGTGACTGCAGTGACCCTCTGACTTGGATACAGACTGGATCTAGTGGCTACGGTGACCTTGGAATAATTGATAAACAGACTAATAGTAGCATAGATGCCATTCTTCTAATGATGTAGCAAGTACATTGGGTGTTATGGGAAGTGTTCCCGGTTCCGGTTTACCTAATTAACGCAGCCTAAAAATCCTTTAACGGATTTGGATATTAGAAGCATATTAGTGTGCTATGTGTAAGCCAGGTTAAAGAGACGGGTCTTTAATCTAGATTTAAACAATGTTAGGTAGGTTATTCCAGAGTTTGGGCGCTAAATAGGAGAAGGATCTGCCACCCGCAGTTGACTTTGATATTCTAGGCATTATCAAATTGCCAGAGTTTTGAGAACGCGGCAGACGTGGAGGACTATGATGTAACAAGAGCTCGTTCAAATACTGAGGTGCTAAACCATTCAGGGCTTTATAAGTAGGAGCCAGTGCAGTGATGACAGAACCGGGCTAATATGATCATACTTCCTGGTTCTAATAAGAACTCTAGCTGCTGCATTTTGGACTAACTGGAGTTTGTTTACCAAGCATGCAGAACAACCACCCAATAAAGCATTACAATAATCTAAGCTTGAGGTCATAAACGCATGGATTAACATTTCTGCATTTGACATTGAGAGCACAGGCCGTAATTTAGATATATTTTTGAGATGGAAAAATGCAGTTTTACAAATGCTACAAACGTGGCTTTCTAAGGAAAGGTTGCTATCAAATAGCACACCTAGGTTCCTAACTGATGACGAAGAATTGACAGAGCAGCCATCAAGTTCTAGCGTTCTAGGTTATTACATACAGAGCTTTTAGGTCCTATAATTAACACACCTGTTTTTTCAGAATTTAGCAGTAAGAAATTACTCGTCATCCAGTTTTTTTATATCGACTATGCAGTCTGTTAGCTTTTCAAATTGGTATGTTTCGCCGGGCCGCGAAGAAATATAGAGCCAAATATCATCAGCATAACAGTGAAAGCCAACACTGTGTTTCCTGATGATATTTCCCAAGGGTAACATGTAAAGCGTGAAGAGTAACGGCCCTTAGGTTGTAAATAGGCTGCTTTTTGCAGAAGACCATTAAATATATTTTAATGTATACAAAAATAATATATAATTTCCCTGACAGGGCTTGTGTAGGCCTACTCCTATTCCCAATATTATAGAAAAGTTGAATGGTTTTATGTCACACTGTTAGCTTTGTGATCTGGTCATCAGGCAAAGATGCACGGACTCAGACCAACATGGAAACTATGCTGTGCAAATAGTGATGTATATTAAATGTCTACCTTTCGAGAAAAGCCATCAATCCCTCCAAAGATGACAATGTTGTACCTGCGGATAAAACCATTTATTATATTCCAAATAAATGGGAACAGATCCACTACATCTTACACAAGTTTGTACATAATTGCACTTACAAAGTTACAATAACTGTTATGTGTACACATTTATTCCAAGAACAATCACTAGTAAAATAAGACTTACCGGATAAGCTTGTGGTTCGTGTCGATGTGGACCAGGTACTGGGACAGGGCACAGAGTAGGTCCGTCTTACAACACACCCCAACTGCGTCATCCGAGACAACACCCCCATTGTATCCACACGGTGCATAGATGCCCTCACCCGGTTCCACTGCACCCGATGTCCCTCTGCTAACAAAGTCCCTTTGACGATACGGTAACCGGCATGAGGCATCCTTAATTTAATCTCTGACACTATTTCATCCAGTGCTTCATCCGTCAATGTACTGTACAGTTCTCTGACAGAAATAGAGTTTTCTTGCATCCTTCTGCACACTGTTCTACGGGACACCCCTGCTAGCTTGGCAATGCATGGAACTGGCAAATCAGATGAATGAGAAACTCTTCTGATATAATAAGTTTTGGACGGCCAGCAAAAGGACCTTTTACCACCTGTACCACTCTAGGCGGCTGTTGATGATCTTGTTGGTGCATCTCTATCAAGTTGCTAAGCTCTGTCAACACATTCATTACCTCCTGCGGCATTTCAATGTGCCTGGACAGGGCACTGATGAAAACCATTTCTTGGGTGCAGATGAAATCTAGGTAGTCCATGTCCAGCGGTCTTTGTTCTAAGACATGCGTAAGGCGTGAATGCAGACGCTCGAAGATGTGTTGCTTTAACAGTTGCTGTAGAGAAGAAACAACACATGTTGATCTAGGCCTCTGATATGACATGTGCAATGTTTTAATTGGTGACAGACAAAACAGTTAATTTCTGTCTTTAACCCCAATAAAAATAATACCAATGCACACATTAGTAGGGATTTCCCGATCCGATAAACAATTCTGATCTAGGCCGATCAAGGCATTGTTTTTAACTGAGCACAAACCTAAGCCTGATCTTGTGTGTTGCTTTAGATTTCCTACAAGTCTCAGAAACGGAGAACAGTTTCTGGCCGGATGCAGCTATAATGTCTGCAGGGTGTAAATATTTTTAAAGTTGAAAAACAAAAGCAGTCCAACATCCTTTTGTAATGTCTGCAATACAAGCATTTTGCAAGCAGTAAAAACATATTGAAAACATTGTTAGTGACAAATCCACATCTATCGCGGCTTTTCACAGTGCATGTGTAGAGGAATGTGCAAAGCGCAGGTCTGCTGTAGTTAGCAATGTGTGAGTAAAGATTACTGGGAGAAACCACGATGGTTCGGTTGAACTGTCGCTTGAGCAACTCCTGATACAAAAACGTGTGACAAGTGTTTTAAAAAGGCGTTTTTAATGTGTCAAATCAAAAGAAAAAATCTGTTTTAATAACTCCTAAAGCTTTAACAATATTTTGTGCCCATGCCTAGTGTCCAGATAACAGGGCCTTCACTTCCATAGTCCTCCACTGGTTTCACATAATTGCACACAAGGAGAAGCAGCATAAGATATTGTGATGAATGGAAGTGGATGATTTGAATGTTTGATGTACACGCCCCTCAGTTTACGTAAGTGGGTGTCCCTTAATGAAATGAATGGGTACAGGTGATGCGTGTTAAACATTCCTGAAATAATTATCTCGAGGACTGCTTGGAAGAGAATGCTGGGGGAGTTTTTGGGGTTTTGGAGCTCTTGTGGGGAACACTAAACGGCCGCTCAGGACAAATAGTGTCTCCAGCGGTGAAGATAGTAAGTTAGTGGGGGGGGTAAATGTGTTAGGCAGTCAGGGTGGAACTTCTGATTAGAAGAGCTCCCGACTGAAGCCTTAAATAACTCTGCCCCAGGAACTAAGCTGAAAAACGCTGAACCTGATGGACTGATTTCTATGTATTGAGTGATTAAGTGACAAAAAGGTCTGTGGTGTATCTTCCCTGCTGAGCTGAATCCATCTCCACTCTGTGTTTCTGCTTGTTCATACACAAACATACAAATGAATGTTACAAAAGAAGACTATCCCGTCTCATATAGGCTACTGAGAATTTATCAATAATGTTATTTATTTAATGATATTATAGATTACACTTTTGAATGTGCCATGGATGCGGAGTTCTCGCATTTGACCAGCGGATGTCGCTAGCGTGTCACTGCTCCGCTGCTTTGCGCATGCGTAGAAGTTTCTCATTATTACGAGAAACTAAGTCATTACTAAGTCATAATTACGAGAAAGTTTCTCATTATTATGAGAAACTAAGTCATTATTACGAGAAAATAAGTCATAATTATGAGAAAGTTTCTAATTATTATGACTTACAGAATTATATCTTTTTACTCAACTGTGGCGGAAACGGGCTTCCATACTCATGCGAATAGGGCAAGACATGACACTGACCAAACACTTACATGAATATAATACGTCACGTATAATATCTTGAACAGTTACTTTAAGCATCAAGCAAGACACTTACCCATCCTTCGCCAGCCATATTAGCCTAATTGGCTTGGTATGGTAGTAAGTTAGGTCTTCTCCAATGTCCAGTCCGCTAAGTTAACGTTAGCTAACTGAGACTTTTTTGACTGTTTTGAGGCAGTTTTATTTGGCGTGACACGTTTAGGAGGACCTGTTGGCAAAATGGAATACAATATTCACAGTAATGTTTTTATTTGTGTATAATTACTGAAAATAATAACCGTGTTATTTTACCTTAGAATGAGCAGGTTTTATTGGTTTTAGCCAGAGGGAGAGGGTCCTCTTCTACGGAGTTCTTTACATTGAACCGTCACTTTCCTACGCAGGAACCCACAACGCGTTTTATTTCCGGTTTCCGGTTTCTTCTGCGCCAAAAAAAAGGGGTGTGTGCGCCTATTATGAGTACGGGATGACGCGTTTTTGTAGGACAACCCGGAAGTTAGCGGCGCGCGGGTTCCCTCGACTGAAAGCCTATTCATTTTTCCCATAGACTTTTGGAAAATCGCAGAAAATAAGCTCTGTGTTTAACAAAGGGTTATGACACTTACACGTTTTGTCTATCAAGATAATATTTACAAGTTAACACAACATTTATAGATTTTGAAGCCTAAATAAAGTCGTCAGATATAAAAGGCTAACAGTAGGCTATAAATGGACTACAGCACACCATGGTCGCTGATCAACGTCGTCACCACCAAGCGTCCTCAAACTTTATTTAGAAAACAACTCTATTTAAAAACATGCTCACTGATTATGATCTGCGCTGTGTATGAATACTTATCCACTTTTTCATGAGAAATGCTGTCCAAATGTCCCTTTTAGCAATTTGTTAGCAACCGCCGATTTTAAGACACAGTAAAAGTTTAAAAAATCACAAGTGGGTTATAACTGGTGTGTTTTATGTCATAGATCAAAACGTGAAAGTATTTAGAGGCTTTGTTAACCACAGACCTTATTTCAGGCGATTTAGCAAAAACCCATTCAAAAAACCCATATGCTGCGTTCCAATTCGCCTACTTATACTACGCCCTAAAAGTATGTACTCTTTCTGTGAACAAAAAGTACTTACTTTTGAGTGTGTAGTAAAAGAGTAGACAAGCTTTGGGACATACTAACACGTCATACAATCGTCTTTTCTCTCTGTCGCATCCTGTCACCGTAAACTGGCCTGTCAATCATCTTACTTCCTCCACATTTCATTTAGCTAATTTCCTACCGTATCGGAGTGAAATGCAGCACGTTAATCTGCAGTCGCGGGTCTTTCATGTGGAGAATTCTCCTCATATTAATGCATAATGATGCATTTAAAAGTTAATGGCCATTATCGGATCTTCATAAAAGTCCACATTGGTATTTGCAGATGAAAAATAACACGGGTAACATTACATATATATTTTCTATCAGGTTAAACTGATTATTAGTCACTCAAATCTCTCAGCGTCGATTGCATATATCCGCCATGTTTTGTAGTTTTTTAACACATTTTACTCGTGTTTGTAGTTCTGAACTGAATCCTCGTCCAATGCGCAATGGGTTGTGGGCAATATTAGCCTTTATAGTGTGCACGGATCCACACTTCGAAAATCTACCGGAAATAGTAGACCATCCGGGGACTTTTGCCATACTCTTTTCAACATACTATGCTTTGGGACACACTTATTTTAATCTCACATACTATTTAGGGTGGATAGTATGGACATTGGAACGCAGGGATAGACTTTACGGCGTTGGAACCGGAAGTCCTAAAATGCTAACTCGCTTCCGGGTTTTGCCTACAAAAACGCGCCCTCCCTCCAAGTATAGGTCTCTGCGGAACAAAAGAGGGGCGTCTCCCAATTTTGGGGTGTTTTCTAACTGAGAGAGGTGTTTATAACGATCCAACCAAAAAAGTACGGAAGCCGGGATATGCGTTTTTTTTTTTAAGTACGAAAGGCCATTCATTATTATTTTATTTTTTTTCTTATGATTACAACTACTTTTTTAGTGTTTAGATCCCGAGAAACAATTATGTCGAGATAATGAAAAATAAATAAAATATTGCTGCATGCTTGACTTCCGTAACAGGGAAACTATGCGTTTTTCCCGAGTGCCTGCCTAGATATATGGAAACATTTAACTATAATACATTCACTTATTTTGAAGAGTATTTACAGGACCTGTAGCTTATAGCTCGAGAGGGCGAAATATATGATTTATGCAAGTTTTATTAGCCTACTCCGTTTTTTTAGTGCTAGTTATTTATTTATTTTATTATTATTTGCATAAACTAGCCTACGAATTATAATGACACGGGATGTAATTTTGTCACAATGGCTATATATTTTACATAGACAAATAGTCATTTGTCTGAACTTATCCAATCGGCGTCGTTTGGTTGGACATGGGGTGTAAAAATACTATAGTAATTGATAGTATAAAGTGTTTTTGAACCAGTAAATTGTAGTATACTGTATATTATAGTATTTACAACACTTTGTTAATTATTGCTACAGCATAGGCTGTAGTACTTTAGTTTTTACTACAGTTAACTGCGTGTATTGTAGTGTAGTTTAAAGAAAACTTAGTACAGTATTGGATAACGTAATTTGTTTATATTACTATAGTTGTTATATTACCACAGCAATAGCCTATAGAATTACCACAACAAATTAATTCAAGTATGGTTCAAAAACACTATAGTATTTACTATAAATTACTACGGTATTTTTTCACCTCTTCACCTTTTTCATCTCAAATAGTTTCTTAAGGCTAGATCCTTCTTGTGCTACAAGTCTTGTTTAATAATTGATGCTCTTCAATATGAATAACGCAGAAGAGCAAGCACGCGATCAACAACTATTTTATTTAATCTCTCGCATGCCAAATTTCACGTGCATATAGTGTAAACCTTCGTCATAAAAGCTATATAGTATATAATATTAAAATGACATAACCACTGCACTATATCAACAGACAAGCAGAGAGAATACGTAGGCTAGACAGTGCTTGTGGTATAATTAACTTTAATTTTAAGTGTTTGTTTTTTGTAGGCTATCAACCACAGTAACACATGACTGCCTCAGCGTATATTGTATAAGTATAAGCTTTATATGCATTAATAAGACTACTGACTTACTGACCTTGTGTAAACTTTAAAAAAAAAAAAAATGTGTTAACCTGAAATGATGACTCTGAAGACTTTAAACATTATAATCATTTTATTGACCACAGACACTGTAGCCACAACCTAATGGCAAAACTAAAACAAATCAAGTGACTAACAGATACATCAAATAGAATAGCGAATGTTAGCTAATAATAGTTATGCGTGTACCCTAAAGAATGACGTCACTCGATCGTCACTCGCTTGTATCTCCCAGTGTGGCTATATTACACTTTTTGCCACATGCTGTACCTGTCTTAAGTGTAAAAATGAAAGTATTTTTTTTTTCCTAAAATAATTTTTCTTTAATAAAACAATGTTTGACAGGTATTTATTGGTATAGGAATTGTCTTACCTGTGTAATTTTCCAATTTCTTTGTCAGCAAAGTGCTTTTCCATTCTTCATCTTTTCTTTGCTGCATTCATCAGTTTAAGTCAATAACATTATTTTAGAGCTCCACGGGATTAAATGTTCTTTAAGCATGGGAATACATAATAAATTGTATAGGGTGCGTTCAGGGTGATTGGGACACTTTTTACTATTGAGATGACTTGGATAAAATGTCCCATTCAGTCTGCATTCACCCTGTCTTATATAAAGCTATTGAGGGGTAGGCCTATCATGATTTTGATGTTTAAAATGATAACTGCTGAAGGCACACATGATCTGATCTTTTATTAGTTTGTAGGTTGAAGTACTCCATTATTTTTCCCATTAGGCTAACATGAAAGTTCATTTTACAATGAATGGTCATTGTATATTAATATGAAACAATATGTTATTTGAACAATTAAACCTTCTTGAGCCATCAATGTGGCAATATTCATTTTTTAATTGTAAAAATTCCGAACACCACAGAAGCTCTTGTCCCCACAGTCATGTACAGAGGGAAAGTGCTTTATTTTGAGCTCAGAAACATGTTTTTCTACCATTTCAAATATAATGTATGCATAACTATCGAATATATTACGTAAACTAACTACATAAAAAAACAAAAAAAAACAAAAAAACAAATGCTGAATAAATATTATAAAATATATAATGAACCCCTGGTGTTGTGTCACTGGTGTTACCTTTAACAAAAATCTTTTTTTTTTTTTTAAATAAAAATCACACTGATGACATCACTTGACATCCTTCTTCCTATTTCCTGAAGATCCATGAAGAAAGGCCAATGGAAAGTCTCTTTTATCAGAAATTTTAATTAGAAAATCATAATTTAATATGAAGCTTTTAGGTGAAGTCACTGGTATGACCTACATTATTGTTAGAGATTTTTTAAAAACTAGAATACAAATGGATTAAATGACTTAATTTAGTGGATATTTCATGATTGACAACATGTGGATTGATTCCTAGCAGCAGCCATTTCGTAAAATACATTTTTCATGACAAATGTCACTTGTGTTACCCATATAGATAAACTTTATTCAAAACTATTCATTAAGTTCTTTTGCATAAAATAGCAGTAAGATTACATGATTATAACTCTTCTTTCTCATTGTTAATCCTCATTTGGTCAGATATGGCTAAATTAAAGGTATATGGCTAAATTGAGCACAGCTGAGAAGCAGCGACTATACAGACAGCATATTTTACAGACATTTTTAAAATGTTTATGAGCCTCTGACTGCTTCCACTAATGTCAATGATAAGTCTTTGATTGTATACCAAATGTAAAAAAATTAGTCCCATCTACTTAATTCTAGTTGGCGAATAAGGATCTTTGGTCTTACACAAGCAGAGGGTCAGGGCTGGCAGATATCAATCACGTCTGTTCCTGTCACATCCCGGACTACATTTCCCATGATCCTCCATTGCTTATCACCTACACTCACTTCACAATCACTCCACACTAATCTGTGTACAATTCCAAGCGTTTATATCTTGTTTGCCTGTCTGTTTCCCGTCTACGATCCTGTGCCACCTGTCCTGACCTTTGCTTTGTATACTGACCTGTGATTGATATCTGCCAGCCCTGATCCTCTGCTTGTTCCTGACTACGATTCTGCCTGTTCCTTGCTGTATACTGTTTGCTGTTATCTGACCCCTGCCTGTACGACCACGCTCACCTTTTAATAAAGCTGCATTTGGATCTTACCTTGAGTCCCGCCTTCGTTACAGAGTCACTGGTGTTACTGTTTTTGTCTGTCACATTAAATAAAATGTGTCATATATGACATAATAATAATTTTACATTCATTGAATTCTGCTACACTCAAGAATTAAGATGTAAAGAATTGCATCATTACTTGTTTATAACCGTTTTTCAAATATTTTTATTGTTATAGCAAATACATGGTTGTGAATTTGAATTAACATCATTCAATCACACTTTTAACTAACCTGATTAAAATAAATAAAAAAACACAATCTCCTTATTTTTTGCATCATTATTTTTTATGTAACTCTGACTGCATGTTCTGAAAAAATTGAGAAATAATATTTCATAAAAACGTTTAAAAATGCCAGAGAAGTACATGCTGTCTTTAAATGCATGCAAAAAATAAAAATAAAAATCATAAAGCTGTCATTTGTATTCATAAAGTCAATGGCATATAATGTGGTGTACGTTTAAACGTTAGAAAAAGAAGCACATTTTAAGACATTTTAGAATGACCCGAATTCAAATAGACGGTAGACCTACTATTTTTAAAACCATAATATCAACCTGCACAAACAAACAAACAAACAAACATGGTTTCTGTGAAATCCATTATCATATTTAAAGTGATTTTTTTAAGGAACACGACCTCTTTTAAATCCAAGGTTTAGTTTAATTTGTCCTTTGTCTGAGTGTCAGGTCTGTTGGTAAAAGGCAACGCATGGGTGACTGGTTTTTGCAAGTGTTGTTATGGAAATATCAGATGAGGGACGTCAGTACTTTCGCAAACTGGCAAGGACTTGAATGTCCCCCGAACGTCCGTCAGCGAACGTTACAAAGCGGACCTACTGCGGACCTACTGCGGACCTTAACGGACGTTCACAACGTCCGGGGGACGTCCCTTGTTTGTAGGGCATATACACTCCTCGTATGAATTTATTTTACTGTAGGATTTTGGAGATATGTCACATTAATCGAATTAAGAGGAGTGTAAATATATCATTTCTAATAAGTAGAAAAAAATAATGGTCAGGTTTAATACAGGACGTCTCATATAGTATACACACCTCATATCAAACCATTTTACTATAGCATTTTGGAGATAGGTCACATCAGTCGAATTAAGAGGTATTAGAGGTATTAAAAAATATTATAAACAGTATGGGAAACCCCCTAAAAAAAACGACCATTCATTTCTTCTACTTACTAGAAATTAGGTTTTAATAGGTGTTTAAATTAGAATGGCATATATCTCCAAAATGCTGCAGTAAAATAGTTTGATATGAGGTGTGCATATTGTATGGGACGTCCATCTTGTTACATCGTCTCTCACGAATATGGGCAACTAACATGAAAGAAAGAAAGAAAATAAGTAAATGAAATAAAAAAACTTGTTTTATCGCCTTGTCTACTGCCATTCGCGTTTTTCGCGCACCCCGTAGTTTTTTCCTACACGTTTGGAAGGTCAGCGCAGACTCAGTCAGCGGCATTCGGTGCAATTCTGCAGCAACAAGAACAACTTCAATGTTTCGACACTTAAATATTGAAAATGACTGTGCTAGCTAACTGTTATACACTTTAACATAATTGATGTATACATTGGGGTACTACTTGTTTGTATACATCAAGAAGATACATTAAATCCAAACTCAATGCAAGGAAAGTTTTTTCAGTTAGTTTTATTGATACATCCACAGATGCTTTTAGTAACCAACCGTTAACAGTAACCAGATCAATAACTCTATACTCACGTTTTCTCCAAGTATAATAACGCCAATATCTGGATTTAAGATGGTAACATTTTAATGCCTCAGGCAAGGTCTCTTGAACCGCAACCATAACAGTAACGTTTTATGTTTTGAAACAACATGTTTTATGTTAACAGTAACATGTTTTATGTTTTCAAACAACAAAATGATTGTGACGATAATGTGAACAAAAAATGAACAGGCTATTCATTGCATTGATTTTTCTAAAGTAGCACAGCCACATATATTTTTGAGTTGACACTTTGGTGAGCCACAGTGTAAACAAAGGTTCTTATTAATGAATTAAGTTTATTAATAAAAAATATAGTGTTCCCTATGGATGTATAATACATACATACCCATATTTTTGCTACGCAACACTTGTACAATAACTAATATAACGGAGTACAATGTCTGGGTACAAAACTGAAATTTAAAATATATATAAAAAAAAAAAAATAAACTATGACATTCTGAAGCTAGATCACATTAAACAAGCCCAAATCCGCTGTCCACGGATCGGAGGCACAACATCATGTCTGCCTTCAGAGCAGTATAAGTGTGGTAGTGGCTTGGAAGGCGCAAGCGCTCAAAGCAGGTGGATGCAGTTGGAAGCGTGGACTCCACCAACACCAAGTTAAGCTTAGAGCAAGGCACCTCCCAGCCCACCCAAAACTTCATCAAATCACGCAAAACCTCAGGTGTAGCTGTAATAAAAAACAGAAATATACTTGAGGGATAAATAGAATAACCGGGAGGGGGGGGCGGGCGCCCTGGAGACCTCATGCAGGTGCCGGGGGATGAGTGGACTGGAGTGGAGGTCTCCAGGGCGGATCCATGAGCCACGGCGGGTCAGGAGCCTTGGCAGGCCACGGCGGGTCAGGAGCCTTGGCAGGCCACGGCGGGTCAGGAGCCTTGGCAGGCCACGGCGGGTCAGGAGCCTTGGCAGGCCACGGCGGGTCAGGAGCCTTGGCAGGCCACGGCGGGTCAGGAGCCTTGGCAGGCCACGGCGGGTCAGGAGACTTGGCAGGCCACGGCGGGTCAGGAGCCTTGGCAGGCCACGGCGGGTCAGGAGCCTTGGCAGGCCACGGCGGGTCAGGAGCCTTGGCAGGCCACGGCGGGTCAGGAGCCTTGGCAGGCCACGTCAGAGGCCCACCCACATGTGTGGCGCCCACATGTCCCCCACCCACGGGTACTTGCCCCCCCCCCAAAAAATACTTGGAGAGGTTAAGGATCATATAGAGGAGTCCAAGGCGGCGGCGGCTGGAGCGGCGGGCTCGGCGGCGGCGGCTGGAGCGGCGGGCTCGGCGGCGGCGGCTGGAGCTGAGGGCTCGTAGGCGGCGGCTGGAGCTGAGGGCTCGTAGGCGGCGGCTGGAGCTGAGGGCTCGTAGGCGGCGGCTGGAGCTGAGGGCTCGTTAAAAAAGTCAATAAGCCAGTCCAGATCTGGCGGCTCGCACAGGGTTGGAGCGGGCTCTGGAGATACAGGAGCGGGCTCTGGAGATACAGGAGCGGGCTCTGGAGATACAGGAGCGGGCTCTGGAGATACAGGAGCGGGCTCTGGAGATACAGGAGCGGGCTCTGGAGATACAGGAGCGGGCTCTGGAGATACAGGAGCGGGCTCTGGAGATACAGGAGCGGGCTCTGGAGATACAGGAGCGGGCTCTGGAGATACAGGAGCGGGCTCTGGAGATACAGGAGCGGGCTCTGGAGATACAGGAGCGGGCTCTGGAGATACAGGAGCGGGCTCTGGAGATACAGGAGCGGGCTCTGGAGATACAGGAGCGGGCTCTGGAGATACAGGAGCGGGCTCTGGAGATACAGGAGCGGGCTCTGGAGATACAGGAGCGGGCTCTGGAGATACAGGAGCGGGCTCTGGAGATACAGGAGCGGGCTCTGGAGATACAGGAGCGGGCTCTGGAGATACAGGAGCGGGCTCTGGAGATACAGGAGCGGGCTCTGGAGATACAGGAGCGGGCTCTGGAGATACAGGAGCGGGCTCTGGAGATACAGGAGCGGGCTCTGGAGATACAGGAGCGGGCTCTGGAGATACAGGAGCGGGCTCTGGAGATACAGGAGCGGGCTCTGGAGATACAGGAGCGGGCTCTGGAGATACAGGAGCGGGCTCTGGAGATACAGGAGCGGGCTCTGGAGATACAGGAGCGGGCTCTGGAGATACAGGAGCGGGCTCTGGAGATACAGGAGCGGGCTCTGGAGATACAGGAGCGGGCTCTGGAGATACAGGAGCGGGCTCTGGAGATACAGGAGCGGGCTCTGGAGATACAGGAGCGGGCTCTGGAGATACAGGAGCGGGCTCTGGAGATACAGGAGCGGGCTCTGGAGATACAGGAGCGGGCTCTGGAGATACAGGAGCGGGCTCTGGAGATACAGGAGCGGGCTCTGGAGATACAGGAGCGGGCTCTGGAGATACAGGAGCGGGCTCTGGAGATACAGGAGCGGGCTCTGGAGATACAGGAGCGGGCTCTGGAGATACAGGAGCGGGCTCTGGAGATACAGGAGCGGGCTCTGGAGATACAGGAGCGGGCTCTGGAGATACAGGAGCGGGCTCTGGAGATACAGGAGCGGGCTCTGGAGATACAGGAGCGGGCTCTGGAGATACAGGAGCGGGCTCTGGAGATACAGGAGCGGGCTCTGGAGATACAGGAGCGGGCTCTGGAGATACAGGAGCGGGCTCTGGAGATACAGGAGCGGGCTCTGGAGATACAGGAGCGGGCTCTGGAGATACAGGAGCGGGCTCTGGAGATACAGGAGCGGGCTCTGGAGATACAGGAGCGGGCTCTGGAGATACAGGAGCGGGCTCTGGAGATACAGGAGCGGGCTCTGGAGATACAGGAGCGGGCTCTGGAGATACAGGAGCGGGCTCTGGAGATACAGGAGCGGGCTCTGGAGATACAGGAGCGGGCTCTGGAGATACAGGAGCGGGCTCTGGAGATACAGGAGCGGGCTCTGGAGATACAGGAGCGGGCTCTGGAGATACAGGAGCGGGCTCTGGAGATACAGGAGCGGGCTCTGGAGATACAGGAGCGGGCTCTGGAGATACAGGAGCGGGCTCTGGAGATACAGGAGCGGGCTCTGGAGATACAGGAGCGGGCTCTGGAGATACAGGAGCGGGCTCTGGAGATACAGGAGCGGGCTCTGGAGATACAGGAGCGGGCTCTGGAGATACAGGAGCGGGCTCTGGAGATACAGGAGCGGGCTCTGGAGATACAGGAGCGGGCTCTGGAGATACAGGAGCGGGCTCTGGAGATACAGGAGCGGGCTCTGGAGATACAGGAGCGGGCTCTGGAGATACAGGAGCGGGCTCTGGAGATACAGGAGCGGGCTCTGGAGATACAGGAGCGGGCTCTGGAGATACAGGAGCGGGCTCTGGAGATACAGGAGCGGGCTCTGGAGATACAGGAGCGGGCTCTGGAGATACAGGAGCGGGCTCTGGAGATACAGGAGCGGGCTCTGGAGATACAGGAGCGGGCTCTGGAGATACAGGAGCGGGCTCTGGAGATACAGGAGCGGGCTCTGGAGATACAGGAGCGGGCTCTGGAGATACAGGAGCGGGCTCTGGAGATACAGGAGCGGGCTCTGGAGATACAGGAGCGGGCTCTGGAGATACAGGAGCGGGCTCTGGAGATACAGGAGCGGGCTCTGGAGATACAGGAGCGGGCTCTGGAGATACAGGAGCGGGCTCTGGAGATACAGGAGCGGGCTCTGGAGATACAGGAGCGGGCTCTGGAGATACAGGAGCGGGCTCTGGAGATACAGGAGCGGGCTCTGGAGATACAGGAGCGGGCTCTGGAGATACAGGAGCGGGCTCTGGAGATACAGGAGCGGGCTCTGGAGATACAGGAGCGGGCTCTGGAGATACAGGAGCGGGCTCTGGAGATACAGGAGCGGGCTCTGGAGATACAGGAGCGGGCTCTGGAGATACAGGAGCGGGCTCTGGAGAGACTGGAGCGGGCTCTGGAGAGACTGGAGCGGGCTCTGGAGAGACTGGAGCGGGCTCTGGAGAGACTGGAGCGGGCTCTGGAGAGACTGGAGCGGGCTCTGGAGAGACTGGAGCGGGCTCTGGAGAGACTGGAGCGGGCTCTGGAGAGACTGGAGCGGGCTCTGGAGAGACTGGAGCGGGCTCTGGAGAGACTGGAGCGGGCTCTGGAGAGACTGGAGCGGGCTCTGGAGAGACTGGAGCGGGCTCTGGAGAGACTGGAGCGGGCTCTGGAGAGACTGGAGCGGGCTCTGGAGAGACTGGAGCGGGCTCTGGAGAGACTGGAGCGGGCTCTGGAGAGACTGGAGCGGGCTCTGGAGAGACTGGAGCGGGCTCTGGAGAGACTGGAGCGGGCTCTGGAGAGACTGGAGCGGGCTCTGGAGAGACTGGAGCGGGCTCTGGAGAGACTGGAGCGGGCTCTGGAGAGACTGGAGCGGGCTCTGGAGAGACTGGAGCGGGCTCTGGAGAGACTGGAGCGGGCTCTGGAGAGACTGGAGCGGGCTCTGGAGAGACTGGAGCGGGCTCTGGAGAGACTGGAGCGGGCTCTGGAGAGACTGGAGCGGGCTCTGGAGAGACTGGAGCGGGCTCTGGAGAGACTGGAGCGGGCTCTGGAGAGACTGGAGCGGGCTCTGGAGAGACTGGAGCGGGCTCTGGAGAGACTGGAGCGGGCTCTGGAGAGACTGGAGCGGGCTCTGGAGAGACTGGAGCGGGCTCTGGAGAGACTGGAGCGGGCTCTGGAGAGACTGGAGCGGGCTCTGGAGAGACTGGAGCGGGCTCTGGAGAGACTGGAGCGGGCTCTGGAGAGACTGGAGCGGGCTCTGGAGAGACTGGAGCGGGCTCTGGAGAGACTGGAGCGGGCTCTGGAGAGACTGGAGCGGGCTCTGGAGAGACTGGAGCGGGCTCTGGAGAGACTGGAGCGGGCTCTGGAGAGACTGGAGCGGGCTCTGGAGAGACTGGAGCGGGCTCTGGAGAGACTGGAGCGGGCTCTGGAGAGACTGGAGCGGGCTCTGGAGAGACTGGAGCGGGCTCTGGAGAGACTGGAGCGGGCTCTGGAGAGACTGGAGCGGGCTCTGGAGAGACTCCTCCTCCGCTGCTTTCTGGACCCAATTGAGGAGTGTGGGTCCAGCGTTGACCAGGAAATCAGTTCACTGGAGGGATATGCGGAGGGAGAGGCAGGCTGACCAACTGGCCTGGCCACCCGTGTTTCAGGAGAGACTGGACGAGATGAACACATATCCTGAACCTCATCACAATAGAAACTAGATCCGTTTAAATATAAAATTAGATTAATGGTTTCGTTCAGGGAAAAATAATCTTCAGGTTCATAAAAACGGATAGTGTTCTCGTCCAGTCCGTCCAGAAACAAGGTGATTAAACGTGCCTCAGACCAGTTAGTCAGAAAAGCTAGCTCTACGAACTCCTCCACATACCTCTCCAGTGAACGTCCAATCTGGAAGAGCCCGATAAGGCGAACGCCGGGTGACAGGGTGAGAGGCGTTGGAGGAGCAGGAGCCAGGGAGCTGGTCAAAGTCTCCATCTTCTTGTGGAAATCCAGTCTATATTGGTCCGTCTTTCTGTTACAGTTGTACTGGTTTGAAGAGATGAGGCAGGTACGGATTTCCACACTACACAATACTTTAATCCAAAAGGCAAGGAGAACCAAACATACAACATAAACATAACATTAAGACGGACGAAGAGTGAAGGGAGTGAGTGCAATATAAAGGGAGTGCAGATAATAGAGTCCAGGTGCAGGTGATCCGTGATGATGAGGAACTGACGAGGGAAGTGAGTGCAGGTGTGGAGAACAGGAGGATCATGGGAAATGGAGTCCAGGGGAACAAGGGATCTGTGACAATTATAGGATAAACAAATAATAAAACTCAACCCACATGTCTGTTAATCAAACAATGGTTCAACAGACAGCATAGCTGAACAATTTCTAACTGCACATGAAGTGCAAACATAACCATTTTTTGGATAAAAGTGAGAGTAATTATTAGATTGTATGACTGTGCATTACAGCATGGATTAGTAGTTTTTGGAAGAGCCAGTCCTTGTTTTCGGAGTTTGGCACAGGTAGATCCCAGGCAAAGCAGAGGTTGGTGAGACGTGAGCTTTCTTCCTCTGTTAAAGCCTCTTCTTTTTGCAGCTGCAAGACAGTATAACCAAAAAATAATGTATGCGTGAAAGAATGTTCAACGTTTTTTTTCTCCCTTCAGACAGTTTTGAAATTCATCTGCACAAAAGACACAATGCTGTAAGGGACCTGGCTGACCCAATCATTGGGCCCTTATTATGCCTATCATTGAAGTAAAGGTAAATTGCTTGATTCATATCAAGCTGATCATACAGGGTTTAACGCAAAGAACATTTCTGTGGCTAAAATTTGTTTGGGGATTGGACAAAGAATATGAAGCAAGGTTCATGAAATTAATTAATTAATTTAATACTAACATGTTTAATAACACAACTGACACAGACAGCAAACAACAAAATGATTGTGATGATGATGTGAACAAAAAATGAACAGGCTATTCATTGCATTGTTTTTTCTAAAGTAGCGCAGCCACATATAATTTTTGAGTTGACACTTTGGTGAGCCACAGTGTAAACAAAGGTTCTTATTAATTAATTAAGTTGTTAAGTTTATTAATACAAAATATAGTGTTCCTTATGGATGTATAATACATACATACCCATATTTTTGATACGCAACACTTCAAAAAATATTAAAGAACACTTTCCATAGAAATATTAATCTATTCTTGAATGTGAAACAGCCCCACAACAGAATTCTGGCAGGCCTGAGATCATGTCATTGAAATAAACTCCTCAATATTTACATTTATTCATTTAGCTGACGCTTTTATCCAAAGCGACTTACAATTGCTATATATGTCAGAGGTCGCACGCCTCTGGAGCAACTAGGGGTTAAGTGTCTTGCTCAGGGACACATTGGTGGATGGGTCACAGTGGGGGATTGAACCCGGGTCTCTCACACCAAAGGCATAGTCTTATCCATTGCACCATCACCACCCCTTAATTACAAAGATGCATATGCTGTACTCACAAGGCCGACTGTCTCCCTGAGGTCCATGTCAGGACAGTCCAGCAGTGTTAGAACAGAAGCAGCAGTCTCTGGTGTTCCGCCCCCCAGAATGTTGACAACTGCATTGCTAAGTCCTGACAGAGTGGGACCGCCGTGAATGAATGAATGTCCAATCATTCTACCAGCCATTAAGAACAAATCACTCTCAACAAGCACTGATGATGCTGAAGGGACAAGGTGATCCTTCTGACCGTCAAACAGTCTGGTCACATTTGTGGTACCTGGGTAGAGACATTACAATATCTATTTAAAGTACTGTATGTAATGCACCAAATGTAAAATATCGAGGCAAATGGAGTTTAGTCATTTTTAGTCATCGCACTAATGACTGAGACTCTTGCATCATCCGTTTCCACCAGTCACAAATTATTCTCACAGTTTCTGGACTTTTGCATGTATTAAGTATAATGGTAACCCCTAGGGCACCAACCAGAAATGTGACAAATATGTTTAATGCACTGCTTGACGCATTAAAGCACAAGATTGTGTACTCACTTTTTTCATTGTGTGTAAAAAGCATAAAAATCCAAAACATGTTGACTTGAATTAGATGTAATGATTTAATACAAACCTAAATCCAGTTGAAACCCATTCTTGACTTTGTGCATAACTGATGAAAACAGGTAGCGGTTAACACCCTTGCCAATGGCAGCATCTCCTAAAATACAAAGCAAGTCTAAAGAAGGTAGTCTGCCATCAAGCTCTCTAAAACCAAATGCAGACATTGTGCAGCAAATTGTTTAATCTTGCAACTGTATTTGAAGATAGAATGGTAAAGAAATGTATGGCAGTAGTATGCATTGCAATTTAAACAAAATAATACCTTGAAGTCTGCACTTGAGAGGGGCAGCCCACTGAGGTCTTGCTACCTTGTAAAACCCTTACAGAAAAAACACATGAACTTCACATGTGCAAAAACACATGTGGTCACATGTGACCACATGCACATGTGATTTTTGCACATGTGAAATTTAACATGTGAAAACATGTGAAAAGCACATGTGATCACATGTGAAGTTCATGTGTTTTTTCTGTAAGGGAAGGTAATCAGTGTACTCTGCTGCTCATCTTCATCAGCCAGCACATCAACAGTCAGATGGAGAGTTGGTGAATTCTCACCCTGTTGGAGCAGTTCCTTGGTGAACGACTGACTTGCCATCCTGGGATCAGCTTCACTTTTCCACACTTCAATGAATTAAAATTCTGTTAATCCAAACAATCTTTGATCATATGTGGTAATCTGAACCAAACTGACCAAAAGGCAAACAAGACTGGCTTTTGAAATGCACAGCACGCATGCGTTTTTCCTACTTTCAAATCCATTTGCCCAATATTAGGGATGGGGATCGATAACCGGTTATAAAAGGACCAAGATTTCTCAAAACACAAACATCAATGACGTCCGAGCTTATCGATACTGCAATCAAGACTAGTGGGTCCTATAATGTAACGTTATGTCTCAAGCGTAAAATCTGATGTAACTTGACAAGCAATAAATAAGAAAACTAATGTTTCTAATGATGGCACTGAAACGCGGTATAAAACGGGCCTGGGGATGTTTATCATCATGCTGCAGCCTCTGCTGCTCTCTGTCGGTGCCTACACACACACACACACACACACACACACACACACACACACACACACACACACAGAGCCCTGCAGAGAGAGATGCCGCTCCATCACTGTGGAGATGGTGAAGTTAAGTTTGCTCCAAACTACTTGAGTTGACGACAGCTATGCTCGTTACTTTAAGTAGTGAAATAACACCTCTGCAAGTAAAAAGACAATACTTTATCAACCTGCTCTGTCCACAGTCTCACATCTTGAATGTTTTATACAACCACAGATAAAGTTAGCTTGGCATTAGCCAAATGTTACAAACAAGCTAAATAGAAAGCTGTCTGTCTGGAGCATAGACTGGTCGGTAGTCTTAAAATTTGGCACATTGTTAAATTCTGGCTGAGACAAACCAGCCGCTCCCCCTTCTACTAGGTAACGATGACTTTAGGCAGTGAATAACAGCAGAGAGGAGGAGGAAGAGGAAGGACTGATATATACTGATATCTGAGTTTTTCATTTTTTCGAAACTTTACTCAGTATTGTGAGGTAAGATATTTACTTTTTATAGTGACATTTCTGTTGTAAACATTCATGTTGCTGCTCTATAAACATTTAGTTAAAATTTAAATAATGAAGTCTAATCATATAATTTATAAAACAACTCAATATATAAAAATGTTATCACACATTGGAAATTTTCCTCATACCGTGCAGGCCTACCTCGTACACGTTGGATCTGGTCTTACGAAAAAACTGTCTCCAAATTATAGTAAAGTATCGATAGTGGTATTGTTAAAGACTCGGATCATTAAGCAGTTCCAATAAGGGTATCAATATCAATAAAAATGTATGATCCCTGTCCTTACCCAATACAAACATAAATAGCTAAACATTTAAACAAAAAATACATTACCAAGAGGTAAGATGAATATGTTATACTACACTACTAAGCATCATCTGGTCTGTCTTAATGAACACACACCTTCTGGACTTGAGGAACCTGCACCGTCTGGTCTTGAGGAACCTGCACCGTCTGGTCTTGAGGAACCTGCACCGTCTGGTCTTGAGGAACCTGCACCGTCTGGTCTTGAGGAACCTGCACCGTCTGGTCTTGAGGAACCTGCACCGTCTGGTCTTGAGGAACCTGCACCATCAGGTCTTGAGGAACCTGCACCGTCTGGTCTTGAGGAACCTGCTCCGTCTGGTCTTGAGGAACCTGCACCATCAGGTCTTGAGGAACCTGCACCGTCTGGTCTTGAGGAACCTGCTCCGTCTGGTCTTGAGGAACCTGCACCGTCAGGTCTTGAGGAACCTGCACCGTCTGGTCTTGAGGAACCTGCACTGTCTGACCCATCTATATCTTGTGCTAACCTGAAAGGAAAATGAGTAGAACCTGCTCAAAAGTGGTTGTAAAACTCTTAAAGTTGACATTATGGACATTCAATTAAGTAAAAAACATGTTCACAATGTGAATGGATTCTGGCACCGGTCAACTTAAAAACTGTTACTACAATACAGAGCTTGTCATACTGGTACTCTTTCTGGCAGTGTTGGTACTGTGCTAGACAATGTAAAAAGAAGATAGCTTCCAAAGCAAAATAAAATTTATGAGTGAGTTATCCATGAAGGGTTGTACTTATCAGTGTGCCCTTGAACGACCCACTTGAACAATTATTTCTTAAACAATAGTAAACTGTGCTTCTGTCTATGACCCATACCGTGCTGTGTGTATTTGGATACAGGGCACATGAGACAATCATGGTGGTAGTGCTGTTCTAAACAGGCATTTATCTTACCCATCTGCACACACACTGGCATGAACTGGAAGAATTCCAACTGGATAATCATTGAGGCAAAAGGGACATGTCTGCAAGGACAGGAATTATAATTTCAAGTATTTCAAAATGAAAGACATGAAGACATGCATTAGGTATGTTGAACATTTAAATTACTTGTGTAGAAAACTAGAGAAGAAGTACCCCATCGCTATCTTCGGAGGTGTCTTCGTCACCCACCACAGTTACATTGTCCTCAATGTCCTGTAAGAATGTTTGTTTTCAATTAGCATGTGCTGAGAGGATTATTCCGAAAGTTTGATACTTTTTAATTCTAAATTACACTAACCCTATCCACCACATTTGTACACTGTAAGTCATTTGGCTTTTTTCCACTTGATTGTCATCAGACATCAACATTAATAATAATATGTTAAAGCCAATGTTGCAAACATCTCTTTAACATAACAGGTGACATGTGAGTGAAAGTATGAGTTAACTTAGTAATTTAAATCAACAAGGAACAACTTACCGTAGGCATTTCTGTCACACACTCATCCAAGTGGAGGGCCAGCAACTGAAGGGGCATGCTTGATCCACACTTTTTGCAGATTGAGCGGGGCATTTTAGAAAATTCCCTTGAATCAAGGGGCAAAGGTGTAGTATCCAGTTCTTCCTGAAGTGGAATAATGTACAACACATTTTTCCCACCGTTGGAGGCGGATTTCAGTTGTTTCCCTGTGTAACCCTCAGACTCAGGGGGGATCAATGACAGCTTCCGTTGGCCACTTCCTCCTTGTGTAAGAGTAAGATCATGTTAGATGTTGATCATATGTTGAAACACTTTACAATAAATAGTTCCAACCCCAAAATTCAATTGGATGACAGCCGTGGTATGTTACTGAAATCTGAATAGTAGCCTTGCTACAGTGTTTCCAACATTACTAACTGCACAGTCTGACATTTTGCAGATGCATTTATGCAGATGAAATAAGTAATAAAAAGTTATGTAGAAGCTAGAAAACACATAGTTTGTTGAACACCTTGATGAAGAAATACAATGTTGCAATTATGCTCTAGCAACTTAACTTTACCATCTTGATTGCTGCCCCCCAAAAAAAGTATTGTTTAAAACACTACATGTATTGTATCTAAATTTATCCATGTATGTACTTACCTGTGGCCTTGTGGAACAGCCAACCCCCTGTTAAAGTCCGTAGTTTAGGGAACTCATCCTCTAGCAACTTAACCATCTAATCAGAAAAAAACATATTTATAGTTACAGTATACCAGCAGTCTCAAACTCTGGTCCCAGAGAGCTACTGTGTGTTTATATTGAGCCCCAGGAGAACACATCTGAGTTGGATATCAATGAACTAGCCTTTTCAATGAGTCATCTATACATAAACACAATGATTTTTTTAATAGATTACTTAAACAATTCCTTTAAATAAACAATTAACCTAAAGAATAATTTATTGATTAAAAAGCTAAAGAGAATTTTTAATCACTCCATTAATGTAAGAATTGTTTGATGTAAAAAAAAAAAATCAATATTTGATTCAATCATCCTGAAAAAGAGACACAAAGGGTACATTAGAATAATGATAATATTAGCGTTTTTAAAAGTTAGTCCAGTTTCAAGTTATGATATTACTAATAATAACATTTGTAAGAGACAGGATTACTGAGATACACAGATTAATGTAATCACTGTGTGTCAACCCTTTGCCTGAACTGAATGATCAGTATTTTTATCTTTAAATGGAGTAATATATATATATATAGTATAATACATGTACTGATCGGGGACAACAGATGAAAAATAGCCTTCTGGCTAAATCTAAGATTTTTTTTTACACTGATGCAAGCAGAGATGTTAATGTGCACTGTCCATTTAAAAAAATTAATATTATGCAGAAAGAAAATCACTGGCAAATGTATTTTTTCAACAGGGTGGGGAAAAGACAATACCTGAAACCATTTAAAAACTGTAACAACAGTCGTTGGTTTAAGCAATTGTGTCACTCGTAAATGGCCAATAAAGTAAACAGAAAATATAAAACGGCTGAAAAGGGAAATTGGTGTGATGTTTCCATGACAACAGAGGTGCAGAACATTTAACTACTAACAGAAACAAGTTCCTTGTGTTGATAATTGTAGAATATTGTGCTCGTGTGATGACTGTAGACAGGATTTGTGCTGCTTAAAGTATTTGTGCAACGCAGTTTTGCTACTGTAATAAGTCATTTCCAATTTGCAGCTTACAGAGCACAACAAACTATTTTATTTTTTGAGGAAGCTTAAGAAGGCCAAATTCCCATGCCAAGTTCTTGTCAGCTTTTACAGAAAGCATCCTGACATCCTGTGCACGGCCCAGGACCGGAGGGCTCTGCAGCGGGTGATTAAAAATGCTCAGAAGATCATTAGTACCCATCTCCCGAGCATCAGTGATATCGGTGAGGTTAGGTGCCTACGCAGAGCCAAAAGGATACTAAAGGACAGTACCCACCCAGCCACAGCCTGTTCACCCTGCTGCCTTCTGGGAAAAGATATAGAAGTTTCTGCTGCCACACCACCAGACTGCAGAGCAGCTTTTCCCCCCAGAAGCCATCAGACTCTTAAACTCAAATTCATCCTCAGCACTGCTCCAGTGATGATAGTTTATTTCTGTTACCATTTTTCATAATCGAATCTTTATTAATGTATATTGTCTGCTATGTAGCAGAAGGGAGTTACAAAACTCAATTTCAGTCTAAAACTTGTTGTATTGTGACAATCAACCTACCTACCTACCGACCTACCTAGATTATTGGGTCTCTGTCTTTAATACTGTCAAACTTGAGACAATCATATGTGGATTTTTTTTAGCTGCATTTTAATGATCTGCAAATCTCTTAATAATCTGCACACACTCAATGCAGATGTGCGGAACTTCACTGTGACATGCCAATGCATGTAAATCAACGTATTTCCGTAATCGATGCTGTCCTTGAATCGCCCCAGCACATTGCAATTACATAAAATAGTTAACCCAGTATCACAATGGATTTCACCTCTTTGTGGTCCATGTCCTCTGGCATGGACACCTGTCTTTTCCCCAGGCCAGCCTGCATTAGTTGCAATTCAGCTGATCCCTTAGGGGTAA
This sequence comes from Chanodichthys erythropterus, assembly GCF_024489055.1. Classification (NCBI taxonomy): domain Eukaryota; kingdom Metazoa; phylum Chordata; class Actinopteri; order Cypriniformes; family Xenocyprididae; genus Chanodichthys; species Chanodichthys erythropterus. The sequence continues at coordinate 23,931,192 of NC_090232.1, forward strand.
GTGATGAAGGGCTAGGGAGGACACACAGATTGTATGTGGCAAATTTAACCGATGTCCTTGGAGACGGTGCAAACCTCCTCTTCCCCTTGCTCTGCTCTCCCCTTCTGTTAAATAAAGCAGGAAATTGCCTACACAGAGATGAAAATTATAAATCTACAATTTGAAATATTATGACACGTGGACACATGAAATTGCCTACACTGCACTTTTACTGAGGTGCCCTGAAAAAAAAGCTAACTGTTTAATTCATGGTAAAAGACTGAGACAGTTTAGAAGGAGATGAGTACAAAAGTGTTACATGGTTTACCAAAAAATGATTTCTGTGTTCTTGTTTTAGTTAAAGCAGTGACTTTATTGAAACAGATAAATAATATATAAGCTTGAAAGATATAGACATATATATAGAAAACAATTTAGAAATATCCAATCTAAAGACATTGAGTTTAAAAAAAGAAGAAATTATGTTTTGAATTCTATTACCTGGTCATTTCCCGCTGCACCCGGCTTTCCATGTTATTTCCATAATCATGACTCTGCAATTTAGGGGAGGGGGAAAAGGTTGTTGCTCTGGGTACACTTCCTGCTGGGCCCAGACTAGGAATAATGTTCAAAAAATATCAATTATAGCTATATCAAGTTTAACTTTCAAAGATATCCATTTTTTAATTATTGCCAACGCTACACTAACAACCTGGTCATTGAACGCTGCATTCTCAACAATGTAGGAGGGTTGGGGGTTATTGTAAGGGGTGCAGTTCTTCTTGCCACCACAGCCTCTGATGTAGATGGTTCTGGCCTTGCTGCAGAGGAATCTTGAGTGGCAGTCATATTTTTAGTAATAAGGGATAAAAGATTGACCACTACTGCCTCCACATCCTTTAGTTCCTAGGATAAAAATAACATTCTCTGTTATGGTAGCAAGCAAATGCATTCATAATTTACCATAACACATTTTATTTAAAATCTGCCAATAACATTCATCCATGTGCTTTCCTTCATACTGATGCTAAAAGGATGGCAACTGAAGAGCATCCATGAATTAAAGGTTAAGGATGCATAGTCAGCTAGCTAGCTATATTGCTTTTCTTTTCTTAATACTTGTGTATGCATTGTTGGAGAACTGCCAACTACCATTGTTTTGTTTTTTTTGTCTCATGACTGAAGATAATCTTCCAGCCATTTCCATATTTTACCAGCATTTGGCTGGTGCTAATTTTGCACCCTGTGTACAATATTATAACATGATAATACTATACTGTTGCTATAATATAACAATACAATAATATAATATGCAATACTGCAACAAACTCGATTAACTCTTCATCTTACACCTTTCAGCAACATGTTATTTATAATATTGTATTGTAGCTAGTATGCCACACCACCAGACTGCAGAGCAGCTTTCCCCCGAAGCTATCAGGCTACTAAACTGATTAATCCTAAGCACTGCTCCATTGATTATAGTTTATTTCTGGTGACCATTTTTTTATAATTGATTCTGTATTAATGTAAATTGTCTTGTGTTGTATACAAAACACAATTTCACTCTATAACGTGTTATTGTGACAGTAAACCTTTCTACTTACCTAGTATTCATAGGATTACCCTTCTAACTGGATTTAATTACAACAAGTAACCAGTATCATCCTTAACTTCTCAAGATTTCAAGAACCAAATTTAATGAAAATCTGTTTTAAATTCAGTGCTGCATCACCCAATACTAGAAGCTCCAACGTGGCGGGCGGCCGAAAAAGGTCAAATCCATCGCGCCCATCGATGTTAACGTTAACGTTACTTATAAAGGGTCGAACTTTTGACCACATTGGTGGTTAGGTTGTCATGACAACAATGTCGAACACTCTTAAACGCTGATTGATTATTTGAGGTTAACATCACTGAGCTTACTAGCCTTATTAACGTTTAACGTTATCCATTGCACTGTAGGGTTAGCTAAACTTATTGCACGTATATTCAGCTAGGTTACAACAAGAGCATTTAAACAATAGCAGTTATACTCACTGGACTTTGGTTGGGAGTAGAGGTCATCTTAATTAAAGTATTAATAAAATAAAGTATTAAATAAAGTATTTATTACGCTATACGTGCGCAAGCTGCAGGAAGAGGCCTCCGCCATGGGCTAAAATCTAACGTTAAGTGTAAAAAAAAAACCGTTGGAGTGAACCAACTGAAGAGAGGGGGACAAGGGTCCATATCAATGTGCGGAATATGATATAGGCCTACTACTGTATCAAATATAAAAGCTTGACTGTGATGAAAATATGTTTCGTAATCTTTCGAATGTTAATTCGTTTATACAGTAATTTGTGATGTACAACTGTCTCTTTCTGGACAGTCTGTATAACCACAGGCCGGTGCAGACTTGTTCTCCCTCTATCCAATGTGTCCTGGTTGACTGTTTCTGTAGGGGGGAATTTTTGTTTTGGAGTGGTGAAAAAAGTATTAACTTTCTTTAGACTACCTCAGTAAAAGTAGTACGACCAGACTGTGAAAACACTACATGACAAGCAAAAGTCCTGCATTGAAAACCTTACTTAAGTGAAAGTAGTAGTGACATTCACCTAAACTATGTAGAGTAAAAAGTCAAAATGCAGTATAATGATCCCATCAGCGTTTCTTAACCATGATGTTCCTGTATTAATGTTAAGGTGCATTAATGTGCATGTTGGATTTCAATGCTGTAGCCTAGATGTTTAAGGTTTAGCTCATTTTATATGCTTCCATCTATAGATAGATGGTTATATATCTATCTATATAGTGATATAGTGTGTAGGTAGTTGCCAGTGTGTGATGAGCATGCGTGGCACAACAGTGGGCAGCAACACAGTAACAGCTGAGGGAAAAGACTGTTTTGTCTGTAACTACTAACTGTAGTTTCTAGATTTCTGTAGATTTGTAAAACCTTTATTCTGTTAGTGAAAATACTATAGAGGGGAATATATATATACGATAAACCTGATCAAAAACCACTATGGCAAAAGCCCTCAAATATGGACTAGATTGCACCAGAGAGGTTTAAGATGCTGAATCGACATAAGACTGCAACGTCACTATCCATGCGATTTGATGGTAATACAATTAAAAACAATATGCTTGACGACAAAAAATGGCTATTTTGTGTGTGGATGTAATAAAGACACAAGTTTAAAATTCATAACAAATTTAATAACAAACTGGATAAAGCCATCAAGTTCTTAAAAGAACTCCAGCACAGAGAAACAAACAAAAAAACAAACACACACACACACACACACACACACACACACACACACACACACAGCAGTTTGGCAGGTCTGGAAACAGATTGGGCCACCTCCGGTCCGGATTCTGCAGACAGAGGGGGGAAGACATGAGCACATAGCTTTCCAAAACACTAGCAGGTTGTTTACCAGACAAGACAACAGCGCAGCTCTGTGTTGATCAATAAAGAGTAAATGTGATGATACACAGGGCAACTTTTTGAGCAATGTTTCTGGGCAATGTTGCCATAAACGGTCAACCAGATGAGACACAGGGCCCACGACCGATCTAAATTATCCAGATAGCAATGTATTGTATTTTTTCAATGGGAAAGTGCCCAAGCAACAATCACTCGGCAAGATTGCCCAGCAACAATGCTTAAAAAGTTGCCCCATGTACCATCAACCAGCTGAATTGTCAGGCACTGATAATAACTGAAATGACAGCATGACTATGAGGGGTTGTTCTAGTTAACGTTAATGCTATGTTCAGTGTGTCATTAACTTACATATTTGCCATAAATGCTATGGGGACACAGTGCCGATACGTCCCCAGCGAACGTTTATTTTGTTGCTGTTGGCACAAAATGTGCAAGAACTGCCAACGTTAACTGTATGTGCTGTTGTTCTGTGCTGTAAACACAAGTTTGGTTATAGCCAGCTATAGCTAAAGCTAAATGATATTATTAGGCTAACGTTAGTTGGACAAGTTATGGCAGTGGTCACCAACCTTTTTAAGTCCAAGATCCCTGACCTCGATCTTTTTGAAAGACAAGATATACTTGATAGAAAAAGACAGCCCAGATTTAGTATTTTTGGCCAATGTAGATTATGATTTATTTATGTATTTATTTTACAAGGAAATTGGCTGATTCTGATACTGGTTGCAGGCATTTATTATTAATATTATTATAATAAATAAAAATACATAGCCATTTCAAATTAGAGGGAACCACTGCTTTTTAATCTCAATCCAAACAAAGATGCTACGAACGTTGCATGAGCAGTTGTTTTTTTCTTTTTTTAACTGAATTAGATTTAATTTCAAGATTTAAAGCAAAAACAGAACGGTCTGACTTTATCTTTGTGAAATTATAAATGCTACACACATGGAGCAGCAGTGATATAGTGTTTCCTTGGTTACTGCTGTAAACAAAGCTATTCTAAGGAATACTTTAGCTACTTTATTCTGAGGAAAATAAAATGCCATTGGCATCGAAATCTTTCTGAAGACTGATCTCCTTTTAGAGATGCATTCATATAACCCCTCACCCACAATTCAATATTTATATTTTCCTCCTATATTTCGAGCAAGGTGAACAGTGAGCTGCTCTGCCGGCTACAGAATTTTCTCCTCTTCGTGTTTGTCTTCAGCGTCTCTGGCCTCTTGTGAACGGCCTTTTACAGACTCAGACATGATGTGGGCTAAGTTATTTACCTTTATCACTGCCCCAATAGCTCCCGAAAATAACAAAAAATAAATAAATTCAAAAATACAGTACAAAGACAGGAGAAATGTCATGTATACTCATATTTCTGTTATTTTTGCGAGCTACTTGAACAGTGATAAAGATCGACCACTGAGCTATAGGGCTAACTGGCTAACGCCAGGCTGTTGGTGAGCCGGTTTCTGGGCAGTTTTAACGACAGTGCATAACGTTAACGTACTGGGGTGCGATAAAGTTATTCTTTAAATGTCACACAGCTACCCAGCAAACACAATAACGTTGTAAAAACGTTTTTTTCACGTTGTGAAAAGGTCGTGATAACGTTTTAATCGGACGTATTTAATACGACAGATGTCGGGTTTTTTTTACGTTATAAATACGTTTTTTTCACAACATTGCAGAAAAGTCTTTATAACGTTTTTATCACGTCTGAATGTCTCCTTGCAACGTTTTAAAAACGTACTTGACACGTCCAAACTAGTACTTCATATGCTGCCATCAAAATGTTTTTTTTAGTGTTATCTTTCCAGATAAAATGACTAAAACCATATAAAACAAATATATAAAACATAAATGTATAGTAAGATAAATACATTAAGTGGTGTATTTTATATTTCTTTATAATTCATCATAAGCTATTATGTCAGTTTACAACATTTCTGTAAATCTGAATATTCAACAGAACTTTTTTTACATTGCACTACCTTACCTGTAGAGCAGACCTCTGGTTGTTGTCCATTGTATAAGCCTACATTAACATATATGTAGGCCTAATAATTTATACTACACACAAATTTTGTCACTCATATTTATTCACAAAATGTAAAAAAAGTAACATGATATGGAAAAAAAGGTAAATATGTAAATAAATAAAACACATGAAAATTATGCCATTACTGGCGAATTTAAATATGGGGTCATTAACAAATTCCAAGAAATTTCAGAGGACAGATGTTTTTACAGAAGAAAAAAACATTTAATTTGTAAATTGTAAAGTATTTCATTTTAAATAGATACAAATTATTTTATTGCGATTATAATAATTATATTTTAATCACTTGTTTGCAGTAAAACTAATGCTTATATTTTAAGGATTTTTTTCAACACAAATTACAAATATATAGGCATCGGAACTTAAATAATATATATTAAATAAGAAGTTTATTGTTCAATAAATACCTGATTTTGAGAAACTATGTTAGCGATTTCTCGATTTTTCAGCGCTTTCATTGCAGGTTACATTGTTATGCCAGTAGGTGGCAGCTAGGAGCTGTCTTAATGACATAGTAAACCCAAAAATGAAAATTATGTCAATATTATTACTCACCCTTGTGCTGTTCTACAATATTAAGACCCAATACTATTAGTAGGCCCGCTGTACTGTTTTAAACGTTTTAGTAACTCTCTGGGCACTGAAAGTGTAAATTAAAGGATTAGTTCACTTTCTGAATGACAATGTCCTGATAATTTAGTCACCCCATGTCATCCAAGATGTTCATGTCTTTCTTTCTTCAGTCGAAAAGAAATGAAGGTTTTTGATGAAAACATTCCAGGATTATTCTCCTTATAGTGGTCTTCAATGGATCCCAGATGGTTGAAAGTCAAAATTACAGTTTCAGTGCAGCTTAAAAGGGCTTTAAATGATACCAGACAAGGAATAAGAATCTTATCTAGTGAAACGATCAGTCATTTTCGAAAAAAAAAGAAAAAAAAAACTGTATATGATTTATAAACACAAATGATCGCCTTGCGAGTGCTCCTGTGTTGTGTATGCTTCAAAAAGCTTACGCTGTATGTCCTACGCCTTCCCTATTCAACTTACGGAACGAACCCGGCACCAGTTCAGTTTTTTTCCGTACGTAGAATAGGGAAGGCATTGGATATACAGCATTAGAAGAATACGGAACATGAAAGCACTCGCAATGAAAGCACTTAAAAAAACGGCTGATCGTTTTGCTTGATAAGACCCTTATTCCTTGTCTGGTATCACTGAAAGCCTTTTAAGTTGCACTGAAACTGTAATTTTGACCTTCAATCGTCTGGAGTCCACTGAAGTCCATAGGAGAATAATCCTGGAATGTTTTCATCAAAAACCTTCATTTCTTTTTGACCAAAGAAAGAAAGACATGAACATCTTGGATGACATGGGGTGAGTAAATTATCAGGACATTGTCATTCAAAAAGTGAACTAATCCTTTAACTTGCTGGCAATGGAGGCCTCACTGAGCCATCAGATTTCAGCAAAAATATCTTAATTTGTGTTCCGAAGATCAACGAAGGTCTAACGGGTGTAGACTGACACAAGGGTTAGTAATTAATGATATTATTTTCATTTTTGGTTGAACTAACCCTTTAATTGCTGATCCAAACAGTTATAATGCCGAATTCTGTAACCCACTAAATTATGTGACCCTAGTAGGTTATAAGGTGTAGGTTATGGAAATTTATCATGGTTTTACCATGATTAAAAGCAAAAAATATAGTCATTGTAGTAATTCCATGGTTACCACAAATGAACCATGGTTCTGCTAGAAAAACAGTTTTAACTATGGTATTTGTGTGATTATACAAATGGTAATCAATACGTCAAAAAAACAACAACAACAAAAAAAAAAACAACAACAAGATTTTACTATAGTAAAACCATGGTTAATTATCAAAAGGGTAGGATTAGGGTTAGGTTTAGTCAGATTAGGTCAATGCAGTGCCTATAGTCATATGATTTGGTAGGTCACAGAATTCGACACAACACCAGAAAGAAAGAATGTTATAAACATTTGTCTGCATGCACCCAATTCTGAAGCGAATAATAATATGCTAGTATACAGCAATCCATATGAGAAGTCTGGTGTTGAAGGTGGATCTGGAACTGACTTCTGTCCAGGTTGTCACAGCATCTCGTCTTCACAAACTGCCCTGAAATGCAATTCACACACCAACAATGATTGTTATTAATATAATGTGAGGCTCTTACATTCACAATGCTCAGTACTTTTTTTATTATCATCTGTCTCATTTTGAATTATGTTGGACCTTACTGTAGGTTGCTAACTCTATACCAAGTGTCCTCAATGCAGAGTTAAACAAGATGGCCATAGAGGACTCAAAAAATATTTGATGAATTTTTTGAATACTTGATAAACTTTTGATCAAACTTTAACATGGAAGAATCTAGGAACATAAACAAGTTGTCACAGGGCCAACAAAATGTAGTATTCAATGTCAGGTTTATTAAAAAAAAAAAAAAATAGAATAGAGGTGAAATGCAGAAATGAGAAAGAATAATATACAGAACATATATATGTGTGTATATATATGTGTATATATATATACATATATGTGTATATATATATATATATACATATATATTTATATATAGGCTATGTGTGTTTGTCTGTGTGTGTGTGTGTGTGTGTGTGTGTGTGTGTGTGTGTGTGTGTGTGTGTGTGTGTAAAAAAAAGTCTTAAGATGCCAGCATTTACATTTGTAGCTTTACTTATTTAGTATTCCTCATACAATGTCACTTAATTATGTTTGGACGCAATAAATATAAATTATTCATATATCTGACGCTCCTGAAATCACAGTGCAATTTTAATCAATATTTATTTACCATGAAATATCAAAACATGTTTGAAATAACGTTAGTTTCACCCCATTTTCACGCTCCATATAAGTGACGTCACCGATTAACAGTACACCGCATACTTTTAAGTTATATTTTCTAATCATCCATTGACAAATTGCCAGAAAATCATTTACAAAACTATCAAAACCTCTAATCTACACATAAAATGTGATTAAAAGCCCAAACTTTCATAAATAAGAGTTTATGTCAAGTTAGTCTACCTCTTAAAGTTAGCCTAACGGTTGAGATTCTAACGATCTTTTTCCAAAGACAACAAACCTTTTCTATGAAGAAAATATTCAACAGAAGCTTGTCAATTACATGTATGAACGTGTCAAGAACAGTTGTATGTATTATTTGTGTAATTTTAGGCACTAAACTTACCTGAAAGCAGTGAAAATAACAGTGACAGACGGTCGTGCTCTTGCTTGACACTTGTCAGTTGGTTGAGTTGCCGCCTGGTTGCCGCCCCGTTTCCATGGTGACTCCAATCCGATTGCTCACGGGACTCGAAATGTTAAATGCGCACGCCAATTAAACATGTCAAAAGTTAAGCAGCTATCGTTTACATTACAGCGTTAAAACAATAGACTACTGATGGAGTCAAGGGCGTAGATTTGGTTTCAACATTGGGGGGGTTGAGCGTTGGTATGCTGCCTGTTTTTTTTTGTGTTTTTTTTAATTAAACAAAAAAAATCTGTTTTATGTGTAGCGTTATTGGATAATTTATTTCTTCTCTATCTATCATCTATCTATCTATCTATCTATCTATCTATCTATCTATCTATCTATCTATCTATCTATCTATCTATCTATCTATCTATCTATCTATCATAACTTTATGGAATATAACTATTCATCAAATTCTAACATAACGGAGTGATTCTAAAAATAAATAATGTTATATATTGAAACCGCCAGTAGGTGGCAGCGATTCGACGTTTTAATGAGTGAGCTACTTAAATCGTTCATTCAGCCAATTCATTCAAAAATCAGATTAATTAAGGAAGAAAACAAACACCGATTTGAATACTTTTGTCACTGATAAGACGCTATTGAAAAATGAAGTAACAAAATAGATGGCTGTTTTAGTAATTGGTTACAGTTACACTGATAGTTATGGCTAAATTGCAATGGATTAGCTAGCTAAAATATATGTGGAGTGTACTTAACTATTACAATGTTTTCATACCTCCTTCTCAGTACATGCTTTATTCTTTTTAACGTCCCTCTTTGAACAGAAGTTTAATATAGTCGGCTGGGCAGCGGTTCTCTTCTTTTTTGGTGCTACCCGCTCTCATTCATTCAAACAGTAGAGCGCCACTGGCGTTTTTTTGGTGAAAATGCGATGCGCATTGGTTGGGCGTTACCAATCGGTTCAATGGAGGGGGGGTATTTTTTTTACTAATTTATTATGACAAACACATATTCGATTATAAACAAAATTATTGTTACAAAATAAATGAATTATACATATTTTAGTATAGATCTACTGTGATTTTCATGTTGAAATATTGGGGGGATTGTAACTGATGGATTTGAATAGGGGGGGGGGTTAATATAATATAATATAATATAATATAGCTTTAGAATACTTAAGTTTTCTTTTTCTTTTCTTTTTTTCTTTTTGACTAAAGAAAACATATGTTTTATATACCAGAAATGATCAACGTGGTGTACAAATAAAAGTAGGCTATAGGCTATTGCACAACAAATAATAATAAAAAAACAGAATGTATGTGTTTTGGCCCTAGCATAGTCTTTGTTTTGACATGGTTGTATTTTGGTACTGTCATGACGTTTTTTAAACGTCGTATTCCAACGTGCAGATTACGTTATTTTAACACCTGAATAAAACGTCTCCCAAAAGTTGCAATTTGGTATAGTTTCGTTTTCGTAGTAGACAAACGTGATATTAACGTTTTTTTGACTACTTAAAGAAAACATACCAGCTTGGTATTTTCACAACGTTTTTAAAACGTTTTATTTTGGTTACATTATTTTTTTATTTTAAAAAACGTTTTTAAAACGTTTTTAAAACGTTGTACTACAACATTACCTAATTGCAACCAAAATACAACGTTGTGAAAAGTTGTAAAAACGTTTTGTGTTTGCTGGGTACTTAGTCGAGCGACCGCTTACCTGACAACCCATCTTGTGAGTGTCGGTCGGCCCGTCCTTTCCCAGCGCTGCCCAGGCTCTGTACGCCTGTCAGCGCTGTGACACCGGTCCACCCATCAGTGTCAGCTCTTATTTTGAAAAGGGCTTATTGAGGGGGCGTGACATCACATTGAAGCAATACCCCTGATTGGCTGACTACACGTGTGGATCGTAGTCACACAACTCTGCGGAAAGATAGTGCCAAAAAGATCTGTAGACGTGTGGAGAGGGATCTGTGAATGCCCTGTGATCTGCAAACACAGATTCAACACTTGCATGCTGAGCTTTGCACAGAATGTGTAAGAATGTCTTTTTACAGTGGTTTGAAAATACAACTTAGACCGTGTTTGTTTGCAAATTGTGAGGAGGGCATTTGTAGATTTTTTAATGGAAAAAACAGCGAAATATCTGTGCCAAAATTCTGAAAACAAATGCAACACAATCTACAAACAAATAATGACCCTCGTGCGCAGACAAATCTCTTTGCATTCATTCAAATTCTGGTTGTTAAGTACAAGTCACTGATTTCTATGTGTGAATCATGAAGAGTCTGTTTGTGGATTTTTCAGCTATTTGTAGATTTACATTTGCGGATCATGAGGAGTTTGTTTGCAGATTTGGAATCTATTTACAGATTGTGTTTTACATTTGCAGATTTTAAATTTATTTGTAGATCTTGTTTTGTGTTTACAAATTGTAATATGCATTTTTGACTCATAGTCTCTTCATTTTCAATGATTATGGCATTATTTTGTCACAACAGTGAAACAATAGTGCCAGAATTCTGAAAACAACTGTGACACAATCTACAAACAGAACATGATCTTCACCTGCAAACAAGTCACTTTACATTCATTCAAATTCTGGTTTTCAAGTACAAGTCACTGATTTCTATTTGTGAATCAGGATGTGTTTATTTGTGGATTTTTAATCTTTTTGTAGATCATGCTTTATATTTGTGGATCACAGAGTTTGTTTGAGGACTTTGTATCTATTTGTAGATCTTGTTTTACATTTGCGGATCATGAGGACTTTGTTTGCGGATTTTTTTTCTATTTGTAGATTGTGTTTTGTGTTTACAAGTTGTAATATCTATTTGTGACTTTTAGTCTGTCCATTTTCAATGGTTTTGGCATCAATTTACCCCCATAGTGTGTCGGCTTATCTGTCATAAAAGCAAAGACGCACAATTTCTTGTGTGTTCTCTCCCGATTGTCTCACGAGCCTCTCGTGCACGTTTTTTCCCGGACATCTCCGGTGACCACGCGCTGCCATCGCGCTCAGCTCCGGGACTGCCATCTTTCAGCGAAACTCACTCTCAGGTCCTCAGTTTAAACTTTCCCGCGGAACGGAGGAAGCCAACGAACTGCACCAGCGCTAACCTGAAATTCGACACACGCAACCAATGCAAGTATACTGCCGTTTCTCAATCTTAGATGATGAAACTGATTTCCGTGCTGGCTTAGGACTGGTTGTGAGTTTGCTACTTGCCTTCTCTCTTTCCTTCTCTACTTCCACTCTTGTATATAGGTGTGTATTTTCTTGTATATATATTTAGATGTATAACCTCTGTATTCGTAGTTTGCATATATTAAAACGTTATTCACGCTCGATTGTTCTGTTTGTTCTTTCAGCTGAAAACCAAGTCACTTAACGTTTTTCGATCGCTTTATGCTTTGATGTTATAATAGCAAGTTATTTTCATGGCCAGATAATAACTGTTTATAATATTCTGTGAGGGACTTAGTTTGCTGGACAAACGAACAGTTTCTCTAAATAATTATTAAACCAGAACTAATCATATATGTAATTGATTATAATTCGTTGTAATTGATTCACAATATATGTTTAATTCCCCGTTGGGTCGATATAAGAATAATAATATATCCATAATCTTATGAATTAGTATATTCATATTTCATCCATAAATTGATTCATAACCACTACACATTCGTTACAATACTTTCAGTCATTCAGTCAAGAGTTAACACATTTAGATGAATTGTGAGTGTTTCTAAAGCCTAACCGTTTACAGGTAGTACTTGTGGACACATAATGCAAAATGTATGTAGTTAAAAGATGTTTGATAAGTCCGTTAAAATTGTTGGAACAATTTTGAAGCAGATTTATTTGTTCAGCAGTCTCTTTGGCTTTCCTGTGAAGTAAGGAAACAAAAGGGTCTGGATTGTCTCTCTGTCTTTTTGGGTGACCCTTTGGTATGTCGCTTCTGCTATCAGGAAGCATGTGTCGTAAAAGTAATCAGCCTGGCTTTATCTGCAGACGGGCCGGAGCCAGAACCTCAATTCTGAATTAGAATTATGTTTTGAAAGAATCATCTGAATGATTAATTTGTCTGGTTCGTCCACAGTTGCTACACAGCCGATCTCCGGGTCTGGCAGTACCACTTTTAGCATAGCTTAGCATAGATGTGGCTAGGAACTATATTCTCATTCTGGCGTAATAATCAAGGAACTGTGTTGCCGTACCATGGGTGCAGCAGGTGCAATGATATTATACAGTGTCTCACAAATGTCTCTATGGTTGCAAGGCACGCTCCCTGTGAATGCAGGGGGTCACAACCATATCATTGTGCCTGCTGCACTCATGGTACGGCAGCAAAGTTCCTTGATTATTACGCCAGAATGAGAATATAGTTTCTTGCCATATCAGCCAAGAAAATTACAACTTGTCATTTTCCATCAGCCTTAGTATAAATGTAACTACAAGAAAGGGTCAAGTTTTAAATAGGAAAAATGTCAAAACTCTTTGGTCATTTTTAAGCGAGATGCTAACGGTCTAATCAGATTCAATGAACTATGCTAAGCTATGCTAAAAGTGGTACCGAAAACAGCAAAACTCAACTGTTTAACTCTAGGGGAGTTGGAAAATGAGTCTATTTTTAAAAAAAAGTGTAATGTTCCTTTAAGTTTTGTAATAAGAAAAAATGAAATGTCTAATATATAATGAATGATTCCACCAAAACAGCTCGTCTGCGTAAAATGGCACATCTTTTTACATTAAAGGGAGGGTTCACCCAAAAATGAAAATTGTCATCATATACTCATAGCTTAGCATAGCTTACTCACCCTCATGTTGTTCCACACACTTAAATTTCTTTCTTCTGTTGAGCACAAAGTTTGTAACCAGGCAACTTTGCGGCACCATTGACTTCCATAGCAGGAAAAAAACTACTATGGAAGTCAATGGTGCCCCAAAACTGTTCAGTTTAACACATTCCTTAAAATATCTTCCTTTGTGTTCAAAAGAACAAAGAAATTTATACAGGTTTCATACAACAACAGGCTGAATTAATGATGACAATTTTCATTTTTGGGTGAACTATCCCTTTAATGTAAAAAGATGTGCCATTTTACAAAGACGAGCTGTTTTGGTGGAATCATTCATTCATATAATCATACCTTCATATAATATACCTTCATCATTCGTTCATATAATATACCTCAATAATCATATACCTCAAACTCTTTGTGCTCCTCAAACCATTGCTGATCCATTTTTGCTTTGTGTCAGGAGCATTATCCTGCTGAAAGAGGCCACAGCCTCCAGGGAATACCATTTCCTTAACCCTTAAACAGGCTAGAGTGGAAAATGATAAGCAAAAATATTTTCATGTCATTTTTTATATCATCTGAGCTTAAGTAAAACATATCCAAAAGAATTTTTGAAATATTTGATATATTTTGGATTTTGAGTTGTGACTCCCAGGTCATCTGTTAACTGTTACTGGCCTACTTGCCACTGCATGCTTAAAACAATTATATCCTATACTTTACCTGATGTAATGTTGACAAATTATATATCATTCAAAAGCTTACAAACTCAAGATTCAGCCTGTGAAAACCATTTTGAAATCGGACCTTGCTTTACCATGAAAATGGTACTTTAATTTCTTTTAGCGAGGTCCTCACCTAATGGGTGGTGTCAGGTTTTGTATTACACAATTTATTTGAACTACTTTATAAATTTTTTTTTTTTCTAATCTTGACAAAACACATATCATTGGAAAGTTCTGAGTCTCACAGTCCCACCTGCCAACTGTTTTTTGATATTGAGACTGAAATGTATAAATTTGATACAGGAGAATGCATTAAAAAAAACACCCATTGGCTATTTTTGTACAACGCCTAAAAATCTCATGGGAAGTTACATTTTGTGATATTAAATTAAAATTTAGAACACAAATTGGTTAGACATATGACTTTGATTTGATAGTAATTTTAGAGTAAAAATTATTTTGTAAAATATACATTTTATATAAAATATTTACAGTACAGTCCAAAAGTTTGGAACCACTAAGATTTTTAATGTTTTTAAAAGAAGTTTCGTCTGCTCACCAAGGCTACATTTCTTTAATTAAAAATACAGTAATATTGTGAAATATTATTACAATTTAAAATAACTGTGTACTATTTAAATATATTTGACAAAGTAATTTATTCCTGTGATGCAAAGCTGAATTTTCAGCATCATTACTCCACAGTCTTCAGTGTCACATGATCCTTCAGAAATCATTCTAATATGCTGATCTGCTGCTCAATAAACATTTATGATTATTTTCAATGTTGAAAACAGTTGTGTACTTTTTTTTTTCAGGATTCCTTGATGAATAGAAAGTTCAAAAGAACAGCATTTATCTGAAATACAAAGCTTCTGTAGCATTTTATACTACCGTTCAAAAGTTTGGGGTCAGTAAGAATTTTTTATTTTTTTGAAAAGAAATTAAAGAAATGAATACTTTTATGAATACTTTTATTCAGCAAGGATGCATTAAATCAATCAAAAGTGGCAGTAAAGACATTTAAAATGTTACAAAAGATTAGATTTCAGATAAACACTGTTCTTTTGAACTTTCTATTCATCAAATAATCCTGAAAAAAATATTGTGTATATAATATATAAATAATATTGTGTACAATTGTACACATTAAACGTTTCTTGAGCAGCAGATCATCATATTACAATGATTTCTGAAGGATCATGTGACACTGAAGACTGGAGTAATGATGCTGAAAATTCAGCTTTGATCACAGGAATAAATTACTTTGTCAAATATATTCAAATAGAAAACAGTTATTTTAAATTGTAATAATATTTCACAATATTACTGTTTTTTTTTTTACTGTATTTTTAATTAAATAAATGTAGCCTTGGTGAGCAGATGAAACTTCTATTAAAAACATTAAAAATCTTACTGGTTCCAAACTTTTGGACTGTACTGTAGAGTACATTTGATTTACAGTAAATATAATCATTTTTTGAATTTACTTTTTCTTTTTTTTAAAAAACAAGACCAAACTTATGTCTATATTCCAAAACATTCTTAAATTACAACCATTTAAATTAAGTGTAGTGTTACGTCTATTCTCAAAAAAGGGAGCAAGTTTAGTCTAGATGCAGTCTAGATGCTTGGTGTCTCAGTCTAGATGCTTGGTGTCTCAGTCTAGATGCTTGGTGTCTCAGTCTAGATGCGTGGTGTCTCAGTCTAGATGCGTGGTGTCTCAGTCTAGATGCGTGGTGTCTCAGGTTAGATGCGTGGTGTCTCAGGTTAGATGCTTGGTGTCTCAGTCTAGATGCGTGGTGTCTCAGGTTAGATGCGTGGTGTCTCAGTCTAGATGCGTGGTGTCTCAGTCTAGATGCTTGGTGTCTCAGTCTAGATGCTTGGTGTCTCAGGTTAGATGCTTGGGGTCTCAGTCTAGATGCGTGGTGTCTCAGTCTAGATGCTTGGGGTCTCAGTCTAGATGCTTGGTGTCCCAGTCTTTGATGCTTGGGGTCTCAGTCTAGATGCTTGGTGTCTCAGGTTAGATGCTTGGGGTCTCAGGTTAGATGCTTGGTGTCTCAGTCTAGATGCTTGGTGTCTCAGGTTAGATGTTTTCTCATATATTATTGTTATTTTATTATTGTTATTATATTATATTATTATAGCCTTTATAAATTTGAATTATTGAAAACTCGGTTGAAGTGCATATACAATATATGATATAAGAATAATCTTTCACATTTATAGACTTTTTTATTTTTTATATTTTTTTTAGGTCCTGTTTCCTGTGCATAAGGGCAGAGGCAGACCAGACCAGAAATACTATATGTGTATATCATATCATATCATATCAGCATCTAGACTGATGGTGCGTTCACACCGGACGCGAATGAAGCGGTAAGCGCGAGTGATTTACATGTTAAGTCAATGCAAAGATGCGAATTGACATCCTGCGGCGCGATTCGCGCGAATCGCGCAAGTTGAAAAATCTGAACTTTGGCGAATTTCCGCGCCGCGTTAACCAATCAGGAGCTTGCTCTAGTAGTGACGTGACATAGCGAGCTGAGGCAGAAATTCGAAACAACAATGGAGGACAAAATCATCGTCGCTGTACATCTTCATACATTTATAGAAACAGAAATAAAAAGGATCGTTTTTGAAAGAAAGTGAGTGAGGAGGTCGGCAATTTGAGCTATATACATATTAAGACTACAAGCCAACTAAAGACGACCAATTGAGCTTATTCGCTGTAATTTACAATTATTTCCCCACTGACAAGTTGTGTTTATTCAGAGGAAGTGTGCAGAAAGCAGTGGGAGAGTCTGGGACACATAAAGGAGCGGGAGAGCTCCTCGCATGACGCGGGAGAGCCCCTCTCATGACGCGAATTAGCGTCTGTTGTGAAGGGATTTTCACGCGCGAATGAAGCGAATGTCACGCGCGAATGAAGCGAGTAAACTCAAAATGCGCGATTTATTCGCGCAAGTCGCGTCTGGTGAAGCGAGTAAACTCAAAAAGCGCGATTTATTCGCGCAAGTCGCGTCTGGTGTGAACACAGCATGAGACACCACGCATCTAGACAAGCATCTAGACTGAGACATCACGCATTGAAGTGCACATACAAAATATGATAGAAGAAGAATCTGTTTTCACATTTCATTTCATACATTTTTTTAGGTCCTGTTTCCTGTGCATAATGGCAGACCAGACCAGAAATCCTATATGTGTATATCATATCATATAATATCATATCATATTAGTGTATTATATATTATGATATTGAACTTGATATGATAAAAATGATATATTATATCCAAAAGTCTATTCAAATGCACAATGTTCTCCCCTAGTCTTTCCTTACAGACCATCTTCCTAAGTCTTCTGGCACAGAATGGCTCCCTGATTGTTTTAAAGTGCTGAACATCTAAAAAACAGTGTCTGGCTTCGTCACCAATAAATCTGACCTCATCACTGAACTAGAATGCCACAAGAGAGAAACACTGACTTAGCATTTGGACTGAGACACCATCTAACCTGAGACATAAAGCATTTGGACTGAGACACCACGCAACATATAAAACATTACCAATTGTCAATATGTAATAACGTTTCGGTATACAGTTAAAATAAGTAATGTTAAAACAGCCGACACATAACATATAATCGCTGAAACACCAAACTACACAGACAGTGTTTGAATCCTGTGAGCCATAATTAGGACGTTCACTCTACAAATTAACTTTTTTAAGTAATTATTTGATGACATATTTGACCGTTCATGTTTGGGAAAAAAAAGAGAATATTAAACAAACCTTAAAAATAACCTAGATCGACGTTTTTTTTCTCTGGGGCTGTTTTTCGCGGTCTTCCGGGAGCATATAAACGGCGCATCCCAGCTAACACACGACGTAACAGTTACGTAATGTATTCGTACTTTTTGGTAATGTCATGACTTACTAACTGACAACGTAACTACGACGTCGCATGCCAGTAATTTCATTACCTTCAGATTATCATCTCACAACGTCGTCAGTACGTTCTCCTAACGTTATAAGATTACCAAGAACGTTCCAGATACGTCCTCTATTCGTAAAATATTGGTAATTCCATGACTTACTAACGTAACTACAACGTTGTACCCAGCAAACAAGGGACGTCCCCCGGACGTTGTGAACGTCCGTTAAGGTCCGCGTTTGGTCCGCTTTTTAACGTTCGCTGGCGGAAAGTCCTGACGTCCCTCATCTGGTATTTTACATAACAACACTTGTAAAAAACAAAAAAAAAAAAAAAAAAAACAGCGTTGCCTGACCTGACACCTTGAAACTCAGACAAAGGGCAAATGAAACTAAACCTACTGGATTTAAAGGAGGTTGTGTTCCTTAAAAATCCCTTTAAACATGATAATGGATTTACAGAAACCATGATTGTTTTGTTGTGCAGGTTGATATTATGGTTTTACTTCAAGTAAAAATAGTTGAATTCGGGTCATTCTACAGAAAAGTCCACTTTTGGTATGACAAAATGTCTTAAAATTAAAAACGTTTAAACTTAGACCACATTATTATATTACACATTGACTTTATGAATACAAATGACAGCTTTATGATTTATTATTATTATTATTATTTTGTGCATTTAAAGACAGCATGTACCATTTTTTTGTCACTGGTGTTGCCATACTTCTCTGGCATTTT
This sequence comes from Chanodichthys erythropterus, assembly GCF_024489055.1. Taxonomy (NCBI): domain Eukaryota; kingdom Metazoa; phylum Chordata; class Actinopteri; order Cypriniformes; family Xenocyprididae; genus Chanodichthys; species Chanodichthys erythropterus. The sequence goes on from NC_090232.1 coordinate 23,950,157, forward strand.
AAACATTTTTATGAAATTATATTTCTCTTTTTTTTCAGCACATGCAGTCAGAGTTACAGAAAAAAAGATAATGAAAAAAATAAGGAGACTGTTTTTTTTTTGTTTTTTCCCAATCAGGTTAGTTAAAAGTGATTGAATTATGCTAATTTAATTATGCATGTATTTGCTATAACAATGGAAATATTTGAAAAACAGTTATAAACAAGTAATGCAATCCTTTACATCTTAATTCTTGAGTTTAGCAGAATTCAATGAATGTAAAAGTATTATCATTTTATTTAATGAGACAGACAAAAAACAGTAACAACAGTGACACAATGAATCACTAGTGACAGATACGACCAAAGATAGCCTACTTATTCTTCAACTAATCAAGGAGAGGAGACTAAATTTTTTTACATTTTTTATACAATCAAAGACTTTTCATTGACACTTAGTGAAAGCCATCAGTAAAAGATCATAAACAACATTTTAAAAATGTCTGTAAAATACGCTGTTCATAAAGTCGCTGCTTCTCAGCTTCTCAGTTTAGCCAAATACCCTCAATTTAGCCATATCTGACCAAAGGAGGATTAACAATAGGAAAAAAAAGTTAGAATCACATTATTTAGTGCTATTTTATGCAAAATAACTAAATAAATAGCTTTGAACAAAGTTTTTTTTTTTTTTTTCTATAAACAACACCAGTGATATAACACCAGTGACATTTTTCATGAAAAATGCATTTTATGGCTGCTGCAAGGTATCAATCCACATGTTGTCAATCATGGTATATTCACTAAATTAAGTAGTTTAATCCATTTGTATTCTAGTTTTTTAAAATTCCCTAATAATAAAGTTGGTCACACCAGTGACAACTAAAAGCTTCATATGAAATTATGATTTTCTAATTAAAATGTCTGATAACTGAAAAGAGATAGTGGACTTTCCATGTGTCTTTCTTCATGGATCTTCAGGAAATAGGAAGAAGGTAGTCAATTGATGTCAACAGTGTGATTTTTATTTCAAAATAAGAGATTTTTTTTAAAGGTAACACCAGTGACACAACACCAGGTTTTTTATATATATATATTTTATAATATTTATTCAGCATTTGTTTTTTATGTCATTTACATAATATATTTGACAGTTATGCATATTATTGTATTTAAACCCTGTTTCTGAGCTCAAAATAAAGCACAAAAACAAATACTGCCAGATTGATGCGCAAGAAGGTTTAATTGTTCAAATATTGTTTCATATTAAAATATTTTAAAAAATGTTTTCAATATAAAAAAAGTGTTTTCAAGTGTAATATTTCTGTAAAGGGACAGAAAAGTTGACTTTTCTGTAGATTGACCCATTCATTGTAAAATGAAGCAGTAACTTCAACCTACTACTAACTAATTAAAGATGTCATCAGATCATGTGTGCTTTCAGCAGTTATCATTTTAAACATTAAAATCATGATGCCCCCCAATAGTAGGATACTGAATATAAGATGTGGGATAATATAAGAATGGGACATAAAATAATGTTAATGACTTCAACTGATGAATGCAGCCAAACAAAAGATGAAGAATGGAAAAGCACTTTGCTGGCAAAGAAATTGGAAAATAACACAGGTAAGACAATTCCTATACCCATAAATACCTGTAAAACATGGTTTTATTAAAGAAAAGTTATTTAAAAGAAATTACTTTAATTTTTACACATAAGAAAGGTATAGCATGTGGCAAAAAGTGTAATATAGCCACATGAGATACAAGCAAGTGACGATTGAGTGACGTCATTCTTTAGGTTACGCGCATGTAGCCATGGCAACGCTGGCTGCGTCGACAGTTAACGGTCCTGCCGGTGATTTTCTCAGATGAGGCCTTGAGTTTTCTCTTTCGTCGGTCGAAAAGGTATTTTAAATTTTAGTTTAGCAGACATTACAAGATAAACAGTGGTTATGGTAGCTAAAGTTTAAATTATATGACAAGATTACATTTACAAATGTTTGCTGAAGTTGTTGTCCGTCGCGGCTGACCGTTACGGCCTATCTTCAAATGTACGCTAATCTTGGTCTCACGGTCCAAATTGTCAGTAACAAATGTTTCTTAAAAGACAAACGATACCTGAAACATTATTGAATGTGTTCATTTTGTCGTTTTAGGTTAGAAGCCATCGAAAAAACTGCCATCGGACTACCACAGCTGACGAGAGACGCGTGTGCACAACTGCATAACACACACACACGGAAAGAGCACAACAATTATGAAACTGCTCATTTATAATAAATAAATAAATGTACTTTTCTCCTTACAACGTGTTTTTGTTCTTTTGTTAACCTAGAAGTAAAATAAAAAACAATAAGAGGACTTAATCGAAAGTCCCCTAAACGTCCCGAATGGCCGCTGAACGTCCTGTGAACGTCCCCGTGAACGTCCGGAGGACGTCTTTGCGGACGTCCCCGGGACAGCCAGGACCCTACACATGAACGTTCGGGGGACGTTTGCAGAGGCCATTCAGGGGATGTTCTGGGGACCTTTTTTTGTTAGCTGGGAAGTTATCGTTCTGATTGTATGCATGCAACTCATGTGGAGTGCAGTTCGACATTTTACTGTGGTATTTGTAGTTAAAACACAGTAACTGCAACACTTACTTTTACCACAGTAACTGCAGTTTTAATGTGGTATTTGTAGTTAAAACACAGCAACCGCAACTCTTACCAAGGTTTTACCACAGTAACTGCGGTTTTAATGTGGTATTTGTAGTTCAAACACAGTAACCGCAACACTTACCATGGTTTTACCACATTAACTGCAGTTTTAATGTGGTATTTGTAGTTAAAACACAGTAACCGCAACACTTTTACCACAGTAACTGCAGTTTTAATGTGGTATTTGTAGTTAAAAAACAGTAACCACAACTCTTGCCATGCTTACAATATCTTTTTGTATTGTAGTTGTAATTTAGTATTTTTTTTTCTGTTTTGCAGTTACTTCAGATGACATACTCCATCTCCATCTCCCACAACCTTTAATTCAACAGCTCTTTTAAGAAGCCATCTCTCAAAAGCCTACTTACTGTCCGTTTATCTCTCTGTCTAATTCAACTTCAAATTAGCTTAATTGGCATGACTTGTACAGTATTGCCTTTAAATGAGCAATAAACAAAATTATGATTATGTAATACAATAAAAATAAGAATAAATAAATACATTATTTTTTAATACACCAGAAGTAACAATAATATTAAGACAATGTATAAAAAAAAAAAACCTGTACATGCATTCAGACAGGTTAAGAATATTCTCACTTCTCTCAGCTTTTCCTTGCCTATTTTTCTGACCTGTAATCCGTAATTCATTTACACATATTTTTGCTCTCTTTTTTTCTTCTTCATCATGGCATATTTTTAAAACTCAGAATTAAATTTTGACCATTTGTCAGGAAGCTGCTTGCATTAACAGGGAACTTGCACTCAAATCTCCCAATGCTGATCTTGATGAAGCTGCCAGGGAGGCTGAACAAGTCCTTCAAAGGTTCAACACTTCACAGGTATTGAACACAGTAATTTCTTGTGTTGCTAACTAATTTCCTTAACGTCCTTCCTCTCAGATATTTCGGTCACAGATCATTTTTAACACACTGTCTCAACATGTATGTATTTCTCTTTGTTTCAGCTGAAAATGAAGACCAAAGGAAGGAGAGGGATGGATTTGGCCATCTTGTTACGGAGAAGACAAAAAAAGCTGCAAAGGAAAACATTTCCAATGGTATGTCTGTGTGGGTCTTTCTGCAGTTATATTTCACACAGCATTTGATGTTTCTTAAACTTTGTTTTACATACCACAAGGCCCTATCAGCTAGTAATAATTCTTACAATTTACCAAGTCAGCAAATTCATATGATATTGTAAGTCTCGTACTGACATGTACTTGATACTGGTAAGTATCAAGTATTCTTTATTAACCTTTACAAATTGGCGCCATCTCTTCTCATTCAAACAGTATAATGGTTACTTCCTCAATAACTATAATAACTATTTTAGCTTCCACACAAACAGACGAAAAAGTTCTGTTTATTATTATATACGCTGTAGTTATGTTGTCTCACTTTGAATGCTCAAGCTCTTTTAAAGTCTTGTAGATTCTGATTGTCTGTCAATGTTTTTATTAAATAATTTACGAATCACAGCGTGCTGATATACAGCCATATCGCACGGCTACAAGTGTGATATTGCTCATATATCTATGGGTAAAAAAGAACACTGACAACACAAACGCCATGACTGTTTTGGATGTATTTTTTGGAGAGATGTTTTGTTTTCTTTTTTTCAGACATTTTTAAAAAAAATATATATTTTTTATTTATTTACCGGTACGTTGTAAAATTTTAATTGTTAAAGATTATGTTTGTTGTTCAATGTATTATATAATGAGTGTATTTTGTATTGTATTTTTGGAGGGGTTTTTTTCAGAGATTTTTTTAAAATATATTTTTTAGTTTACCGTATGTTGTGACATTGTTTTTTAAAGATAATTTTTGTTGTTCAATTTAATATATTTCTTGCAGTTCAAAGCATCAAGTGTCTTGTATTTATCTTGTACTTACATTCATTCTTCATTTTTAATTTTTCTTAGATTGTTCCCTTAAATGAATGGTTGGGCTTACCTTGCATGAATTGCCCAGTTAGGACCAACATAAGATCCTTACAGAGCCCACTTTAAGCCCATATGGGCATTCACGGTTGAATCCTGGTGAAACCCACTTTAAACCTCTTTAGGCAGGTGGGGCCCAAATGGGTCTGACACAAATTGCCCGGTTAAGACCCACATAAGACCCTTACAGATTCCACTTAAAACCCATCTGGGCATCCACGGCTGGTCCCCATGTGTATCCCGGGTGCAAGCCCACTTTAAACCCCTTCAGACTGGTGGGCCCCAAATGGGTTTGGCATGAATTGCCCAGTTAGGACCCACACAAGACCCTTACAGATCCCACTTAAAACCCATCTGGGCATCCATGGCTGGCCCCCATGTGGATCCCGGGTGTAAGCCCACTTTAAACCCCTTTGGGCAGGTGGGGCCCAAATGGGTTTGGCATGAATTGCCCAGTTAGGACCCATGCAGTACCCTTACAGGTCCCACTTTTAGTACGTCTGGGCTTCCACGGCTTGCCCCAATGTGGATCCCGGGTGCAAGCCCATAATGGGGCCCACATTTGCCGCCCATGAAGCCCTCATCTGGGCCCCACATGTCATTGCTGGCTGGGTCTTACATCACATATTTTGATTTTGGACGTCTGGTCACTTTATAGCTCATATCAGAATATTATACAACTGTTAAGCCTACTATATTATATATATATATATATATATATATATATATATATATATATATATATATATATATATATATATACTGTCCTGTATCAGCTACATGAATGACCTTTGCAGCAAAAAAAAAAAACCCGCGTCAAAATCAGTTAGGTATTCAGTGAGATATGATTAATTAAATGTGCTGACAGCTCATTGCACCTGTCAAACAAGTTACACTGAGTGGAGCTGGCGACCGGTCCAAGATGGCGGCTCCACGGCTCGTCCGTGCCAATAGGCAGTAGCGTTCGATAGGGCGTCTACCTATATGATGTCTATGATTACAATGGAAGGAAGCGGCGTCGCGTCGTCCATCTTTTTTTTACAGTCGATGGTTCATACGATGGACACTTTAATATCCCATGATCCCACGGGAAGAGTCGTCATTTTCGAACATGGCTGAGGACGGAGACGGACCCAGCAAACAAGGGACGTCCCCCGGACGTTGTGAACGTCCGTTAAGGTCCGCGTTTGGTCCGCTTTGTAACGTTCGCTGGCGGACGTTCGGAGGACGTCCGCGTTTGGTCCGCTTTGTAACGTTCGCTGACGGACGTTCGGGGGACGTCCGCGTTTGGTCCGCTTTGTAACGTTCGCTGACGGACGTTCGGAGGACATTCAAGTCCTTGCCAGTTTGAGAAAGTCCTGACGTCCCTCATCTGTTATTTTACATAACAACACTTGTATAAAAAACAAAACAAAAAAAAAACAGCGTTGCCTTTTATCAACAGACCTGACACCTTGAAACTCAGACAAAGGGCAAATGAAACTAAACCTACTGGATTTAAAGGAGGTTGTGTTCCTTAAAAATCCCTTTAAACATGATAATGGATTTACAGAATTTTTATGAAATTATATTTCTCATTTTTTTCAGCACATGCAGTCAGAGTTACAGAAAAAAAGATAATGAAAAAAATAAGGAGATTATGTGTTTTTTTGTTTTTTTTTTCAATCAGGTTAGTTAAAAGTGATTGAATTATGCTAATTTAATTATGCATGTATTTGCTATAACAATGGAAATATTTAATTCTTGAGTTTAGCAGAATTCAATGAATGTAAAAGTATTATCATGTCACATATGACACATTTTATTTAATGAGACAGACAAAAAACAGTAACAACAGTGACACAATGAATCACCAGTGACAGATACGACCAAAGATAGCTTATTCTTCAACTAATCAAGGAGAGGAGACTACATTTTTTACATTTTTTATACAATCAAAGACTTTTCATTGACATTTAGTGAAAGCAGTCAGTAAAAGATCATAAACAACATTTTAAAAATGTCTGTAAAATACGCTGTCCATAAAGTCGCTGCTTCTCAGCTTCTCAGTTTAGCCAAATACCCTCAATTTAGCCATATCTGACCAAAGGAGGATTAACAATAGGAAAAAAAGTTAGAATCACATTATTTAGTGCTATTTTATGCAAAATAACTAAATAAATAGCTTTGAATAAAGTTTTTTTTTTTTTTCTATAAACAACACCAGTGACAGTAACAGCAGTGACATTTTTCATGAAAAATGCATTTTATGGCTGCTGCAAGGTATCAATCCACATGTTGTCAATCATGGTATATTCACTAAATTAAGTAGTTTAATCCATTTGTATTCTAGTTTTTTTAAAATTCCCTAATAATAAAGTAGGTCACACCAGTGACTTCAACTAAAAGCTTCATATGAAATTATGATTTTCTAATTAAAATTTCTGATAACTGAAAAGAGATAGTGGACTTTCCATTCCATTTCCATTTCCATTCTTTTCTTCATGGATCTTCAGGAAATAGGAAGAAGGTAGTCAATTGATGTCAACAGTGTGATTTTTATTTCAAAATAAGAGATTTTTATTAAAGGTAACACCAGTGACACAACACCAGGTTTTTTATATATATATATATTTTATAATATTTATTCAGCATTTGTTTTTGTTTTTTTATGTCATTTACATAATATATTTGACAGTTATGCATATTATTGTATTTAAACCCTGTTTCTGAGCTCAAAATAAAGCACTTTCCCACATGACTGTGGGGACGAGCACTTCTGTGCTGTTTGGAATTTTTATAATTAAAAAACAAATACTGCCACATTGATGCGCAAGAAGGTTTAATTGTTCAAATATTGTTTCATATTAAAATATTAAAAAAAATGTTTTCAATATAAAAAAAGTGTTTTCAAGTGTAATATTTCTGTAAAGGGACAGAAAAGTTGACTTTTCTGTAGATTGACCCATTCATTGTAAAATGAAGCAGTAACTTCAACCTACTACTAACTAATTAAAGATGTCATCAGATCATGTGTGCTTTCAGCAGTTATCATTTTAAACATTAAAATCATGATGCCCCCCAATAGTAGGCTACTGAATATAAGATGTGGGATAATATAAGAATGGGACATAAAATAATGTTAATGACTTCAACTGATGAATGCAGCCAAACAAAAGATGAAGAATGGAAAAGCACTTTGCTGGCAAAGAAATTGGAAAATAACACAAGTAAGACAATTCCTATACCCATAAATACCTGTCAAACATGGTTTTATTAAAGAAAAGTTATTTTTTAAAAAAATACTTTAATTTTTACACATAAGAAAGGTATAGCATGTGGCAAAAAGTGTAATATAGCCACACTGTGAGATACAAGCAAGTGACGATCGAGTGACGTCATTCTTTAGGTTACGCGCATGTAGCCATGGCAACGCTCGGCTGCGTCAACAGTTAACGGTCCTGCCGGTGATTTTCTCAGATGAGGCCTTGAGTTTTCTCTTTCGTCGGTCGAAAAGGTATTTTAAATTTTAGTTTAGCAGACATTAGCTACCATAACCACTGTTTATCTCGTAAAGCTTAAATTATATGACAAGATTACATTTACAAACGTTTGCTGAAGTTGTTGTCCGTCGCGGCTGACCGTTACGGCCTATCTTCAAATGTACGCTAATCTTGGTCTCACGATCCAAATTGTCAGTAACAAATGTTTCTTAATAGACAAACGATACCTGAAACATTATTGAATGTGTTCATTTTGTCGTTTTAGGTTAGAAGCCATCGAAAAAACTGCCATCGGACTACCACAGCTGACGAGAGACGCGCGTGCACAACTGCATAACACACACACACGGAAAGAGCACAACAATTATGAAACTGCTCATTTATAATAAATAAATAAATGTATTTTTCTCCTTACAACGTGTTTGTGTTCTTTTGTTAACCTAGAAGTAAAATAAAAAACAATAAGAGGACTTAATCGAAAGTCCCCTAAACGTCCCGAATGGCCGCTGAACGTCCTTTGAACGTCCAGGTGAACGTCCGGAGGACGTCTTTGCGGACGTCCCCGGGACAGCCAGAGGACCCTACACATGGACGTTCGGGGGACGTTCGCAGAGGCCATTCAGGGGACGTCCTGGGGACCTTTTTTTGTTAGCTGGGGAGCTGTATTCAAGTGTAAGTACAACAAAGCTGTTAATTGTATTTAAATTTCACTTTTTTTAACAACTGACGAGGACACTGTTAGTTTTAAGACATTAATATGTATTAAATATTGATATATTAAATATTAAGTTGCTGTAAAACGTTTCATTTTCATATAGCTAGAAAGCATTGCTTTATCTGTGTACAAACATACGTTTGTTTAAAAAAAAAAAAAATTGCCAATGTATTTGCAACATAGACCCCAGCAAACAACCCAGCAAACAAGGGACGTCCCCCGGACGTTGTGAACGTCCGTTAAGGTCCGCGTTTGGTCCGCTTTGTAACGTTCGCTGACGGACGTTCGGGGGACGTCCGCGTTTGGTCCGCTTTTTAACGTTCGCTGACGGACGTTCGGAGGACATTCAAGTCCTTGCCAGTTTGCGAAAGTCCTACTGACGTCCCTCATCTGGTATTTCCATAACAACACTTGTAAAAAAAAAAAAAAAAAAAAAAACGCGTTGCCTTTTATCAACAGACCTTACACCTTGAAACTCAGACAAAAGGCAAATGAAACTAAACCTACTGGATTTAAAGGAGGTTGTGTTCCTTAAAAATCCCTTTAAACATGATAATGGATTTACAGAATGATTGTTTTGTTGTGCAGGTTGATATTATGGTTTTACTTCAAGTAAAAATAGTAGTTGAATTTGGGTCATTCCACAGAAAAGTCCACTTTTGGTATGACAAAATGTCTTAAAATGTATTTCTTTTTCTAACGTTTAAACTTAGACCACATTATGATATTACACATTGACTTTATGAATACAAATGACAGCTTTATGATTTATTATTATTATTATTATTATGTGCATTTAAAGACAGCATTTACCATTTTTATTTGTCACTGGTGTTACCATACTTCTCTGGCATTTTAAACATTTTTATGAAATTATATTCCTCAATTTTTTTCAGCACATGCAGTCAGAGTTATTTTATTTATTTATTTATTTTTTTAATCAGGTTAGTTAAAAGTGATTGAATTATGCTAATTTTGTCATGATCACTAGTGAGAGTGCCCTAGTCAGCCACTAGAGGGCACTCCATTCCGGACTCTTGTTTTCACCCCTTGGACTACATTACCCATACTCACTCCTGGACTCATTATCCCACTCATTGCACTCAGCTGTTTTGTGTTTCATCATTAGTGTTTGTCTATTTATACCTGGTTTGTTTCTGCTCTGGTCATGGTGTCTTCATTCATGTTTCCTGAGTCTCTGTTTTGGTTTGCTTTATGTTTTGTTCCTGATATTATTTTTTTGGACTGCCTCCCTGGATTTTGGACTATTGACTGGTTTTTGGATTATGTTTCTGGATTTCCCTAATAAATACCTGCAATTGGACCTACCCTGTTTGTCTTTGTGTGTGCTGTGACATATTTATTATGCATGTATTTGCTATAACAATGGAAATATTTGAAAAACAGTTATAAACAAGTAATGCAATCCTTTACATCTTAATTCTTGAGTTTAGCAGAATTCAATGACTGTAAAAGTATTATCATGTCACATATGACACATTTTATTTAATGAGACAGACAAAAAACAGTAACAACAGTGACACAATGAATCACCAGTGACAGATACATAGGACCAAAGATAGCCTACTTATTCTTCAACTATAATCAAGGAGAGGAGACTAAATTTTTTACATTTTTTATACAATCAAAGACTTTTCATTGACACTTAGTGAAAGCAGTCAGTAAAAGATCATAAACAACATTTTAAAAATGTCTAATATACGCTGTCCATGAAGTCGCTGCTTCTCAGTTTAGCCAAATACCCTCAATTTAGCCATATCTGACCAAAGGAGGATTAACAATAGGAAAAAAAAAGTTAGAATCACATTATTTAGTGCTATTTTATGCAAAATAACTAAATAAATAGCTTTGAATAAAGTTTTTCTTTTTCTATAAACAACACCAGTGACAGTAACACCAGTGACATTTTTCATGAAAAAAGCATTTTATGGCTGCTGCAAGGTATCAATCCACATGTTGTCAATCATGATATATTCACTAAATTAAGTAGTTTAATCCATTTGTATTCTAGTTTTTTAAAATTCACTAATAATAAAGTAGGTCACACCAGTGACTTCAACTAAAAGCTTCATATGAAATTATGATTTTCTAATTAAAATTTCTGATAACTGAAAAGGAATAGTGGACTTTCCATGTGTCTTTCTTCATGGATCTTCAGGAAATAGGAAGAAGGTAGTCAATTGATGTCAACAGTGTGATGTTTATTTCAAAATAAGAGATTTTTGTTAAAGGTAACACCAGTGACACAACACCAGGTTTTTTATATATATATATTTTATAATATTTATTCAGCATTTGTTTTTGTTTTTTTATGTCATTTACATAATATATTTGACAGTTATGCATATTATTGTATTTAAACCCTGTTTCTGAGCTCAAAATAAATAACTTTCCCACATGACTGTGGGGACGAGCACTTCTGTGCTGTTTGGAATTTTTATAATTAAAAAACAAATACTGCCAGATTGATGCGCAAGAAGGTTTAATTGTTCAAATATTGTTTCATATTAAAATATTTTTAAAAATGTTTTCAATATAAAAAAAGTGTTTTCAAGTGTAATATTTCTGTAAAGGGACAGAAAAGTTGACTTTTCTGTAGATTGACCCATTCATTGTAAAATGAAGCAGTAACTTCAACCTACTACTAACTAATTAAAGATGTCATCAGATCATGTGTGCTTTCAGCAGTTATCATTTTAAACATTAAAATCATGATGCCCCCCAATAGTAGGCTACTGAATATAAGATGTGGGATAATATAAGAATGGGACATAAAATAATGTTAATGACTTCAACTGATGAATGCAGACAAAGAAAAGATGAAGAATGGAAAAGCACTTTGCTGGCAAAGAAATTGGAAAATAACACAGGTAAGACAATTCCTATACCCATAAATACCTGTAAAACATGGTTTTATTAAAGAAAAGTTATTTAAAAAAAAAAAATTACTTTAATTTTTACACATAAGAAAGGTATAGCATGTGGCAAAAAGTGTAATATAGCCACACTGTGAGATACAAGCAAGTGACGATCGAGTGACGTCATTCTTTAGGTTACGCGCATGTAGCCATGGCAACGCTCGGCTGCGTCGACAGTTAACGGTCCTGCCGGTGATTTTCTCAGATGAGGCCTTGAGTTTTCTCTTTCGACGGTCGAAAAGGTATTTTAAATTTTAGTTTAGCAGACATTAGCTACCATAACCACTGTTTATCTTGTAAAGTTTAAATTATATGATTACATTTACAAACGTTTGCTGAAGTTGTTGTCCGTCGCGGCTGACCGTTACGGCCTATCTTCAAATGTACGCTAATCTTGGTCTCACGATCCAAATTGTCAGTAACAAATGTTTCTTAATAGATAAACGATACCTGAAACATTATTGAATATATTCATTTTGTTGTTTTAGGTTAAGCCATCGAAAAAACTGCCATCGGACTACCACAGCTGACGAGAGACGCGCGTGCACAACAACCCAGTCTCACGGCAGTTCGTGATATGGTCACGTAATTTAATCTATTTATTCGTGGCAGGGGCACGTTTATTTAGTTATTTTCGTAATTACAGCACGTTTTTTAAACGAATGCATTTCAATTGGATGCATCTTTCGTGCAATAGCACGATTCTTTCTGCCAGTCGGGCTGCAGCAGAGAAGCTGTTTAATCAACATTTATTCACGAAATCTTATCACGGTTTATATATGTGCAATGCTGCTGCTAGCCATTTTGGTGCCATAACCATAATTCTTTTATGATTTTAAAAATAAAGCCAGTCCTTTATATACCTCCTACTGTCAAAGTAAAATTTCGTCAAGTGCTGCGCAAATTGCGCAGTCCAACGGACCACTGGGCTTCATGGGTTATCGAGTTGTTTGGGGGCACCATCTTTAGAGCAATTAAATACTCTTGTTATGCCTGTTTTGTTATACCTGAAAGGTGCCTAATAATATATACTGAAATAATATCGGCATTATAATTACTATGATCACTGATTTTTTATTAGGCTATTTTTGGTGTCCTACGCACAGCGCGTGATGCGCGTGCTGGGAGTGGCGGCGCTGTATATTAATTATGTATTATTATTTCGGTCTTTTTCGGTTATTATTTCGAAGCTGGGTTGCTTTGCTGTTGATATTTTTAAGACTATAACGCGACATCTATCAACATTTATTTCTATGTTATCATTGTATTCATTCATTTCTTTATTTTAAAAATATTATTTCGGTCTTTTAGAGTCTAAAGTTTTAAAAAATTTAAAAGCCCAAAGATCTGTAGGTATCTCTGCTAAACATGCGTTTGTGATTAATCTGTGTTTTTGTCACGACTCACCAGCAATACAGTAAGTTACGTTGCTCAGTTTTATTACAGTAAGTTAAGCTCCGAAATATATTTTTATTAAAGCTCCAGGGAGTTTATTCTGATGCCCTGTTGAAATAATAAAAATAATTTTAATTCATTTAATCATTAAATCTATTTTTTCGCAAGTTTTTTTTTTTTTTTTTTTTTTTTTTTACAATATCCGGATGACGGAGCTCTCCTCAATTACTTCCTCTCTGAAGTCGTTGATTAAGGTAGGCTAAAATTATTGGCAACCTCATGAACAAGTAGCCTATATAATTCGATGAAATATGTATGCAAAAGTGTATTAGTCAAGTATGTTGCTGGGGTATTGTCATGACTGCCTTATGCCCTAATTAAGTTTTTGTGACATTGCTTTGGTGTTTCCATTTGTCTGATATCATCCTCTCTGGGTTGTATTCACTATAACAACCGCATCTCTCTACATGATCCTATTACATGACTACTTATAATAAATCAATCATTTGACACAAAATATTGTTTTTAAAAAGGAGTTTAGTTTATTGATTTAAATACGATTTTGCTTCCGCTATAGAAAATAGTCCGTTCAGTTTTTCACGGTTGTAATCCTGCAACGTAAACTTCTGTTTAATTATCCGGACTTCTTTCAGTGGATTGATATTTGTCCTCCAGACTCCGAGTGAACAGAACTGCGTCCATTTTAGCTTTTGAGATCTTCAGTGCTCAAAAAAAAGTTATATTTAGCTGCACCAGTCACAAAAATGTATATTTTCCTCCATTGTTAAGTAAATTCATTGTCTCTGTCCCATTAACTCCCTTCCCCTAAGCAAGTGTTGTTTTTGTTTTTTAGATTCTACCAACCTACCTGCTAGATCACCAGTAGATCACCACAACCAAAGGCCCTTTTAAGCGCCGACCTATCTGGACACTGTTTGTCTTTCAGTCTGTCTCTCATTTCTGTCTGTGTCTCTTATCTCTGTCTGCCCCTCTGTCCATCTCAGTGTCTGTCCTTCTTTTTCTGTCTGCCCCTCTCTCCGTTTCTGTGATGACCACTACACGGGTCACCGACTGTCAAGATGGCAGTTACATGGAGGGGAGACGGATGGCTCTTGAAATGAGCTTAGAACATGTTCTGACTGAAGCCAGGGTAGGTGTTTTTTTAGGTGTTGAATTTTTGGATGCAACTGTTAAATTTTTTATTTTTTTTTTTGTTAAAAATAAATTAACAGCCTAATCATGATTTTCACTTCAACCCCCAGAAAGAATCTGAGGAGCAGAGGCAAGTTGCCCCTCCGCCAATGCCAAAAAGGGTGTGTTTAGGACTTGGCAAGCCAAGGGGTAGGCGTGGATGGCGGCCCAAAGCCTCAGGTACCGGTAATAATATTAATAGTAATTGGTTACACTTTGTTGTCAAGAAATCAAGTTGTGTTGCTGGTAGACTTAAGTAACATGTACTTGTATCCAGGTAATGAGCTCATTATAATGAAGTTGAACCATTTGAAATATGTTTATGCAGTATTTGATTTGATAACTGTATTGTATTGCATCCACAGGTTAATTGTACCATTTTTCCAAGTTCTCTTGTTATTTATTTATTTATTTTTTTGTAAATGTAATTTCCCCCGTATTTGAAATGTATAGAAATGTAGATTCAACCAAAAAAGTATGCATTGGTGGTATAACTTGGTCTTATTCCTCTGTGTGCTGTTGTAGTTACACACAACCAGATCGGGAACTACCTGCTCACTGAAGAGCTTCCTGCAGCTTCCTGCAGTCTTGATCCTCAAGTGGAATTTGGTAAAATATGGTCAAATACATTTGAATTATTATTAGGTAATTTTCTGAAGGAGATCTGAAAGCAGGGTTCACACAAATCCTGGAACGCCTGTATCATTGGAGACTAGATTGCCATTCATGTAAAATCCTGGCAAAAAATGTAAAAACTCGAAAGCTCGCCAGACCTTCCGTGCCTAGTTAGGGGCTGCTAAGCCACGATTGGCCTGTGGCGGTTTTCGGGCATGGCTTAGTGAAGGGTCAGTTGTACCCACATCAGCTGCTTATAAATCAGCAAAGCCACGAATCGTGTCCACAATGAGTCCTATTATTGAACCTCTTTTTTTTATTAGTTTCAATTTCGTCTAAATTTTTTAACGTTGATACAATTTACCTGATCCATGTGTCAAAGAATGCTGAATTTTGCCCTAGACTGTGGGTAAGTTGATTTGGAAAAGTTCTGAAATTTATGTTACTGAAAGCATTGGAAAGATATTTACCCATTATTATGAAATCATAGATTTGCATAGAAATGGTCCTTTGTCAATTAAATTAATTAAATTAATATTTGTCTTTGCAGAAAAAAACATGGAGAGCCTCTCTGCTATGATGTCTGACTCCCCTGAAATCCAGAGGGCATCATCATCATGGACTTTCAGGCAGCAGCAAGCCTCACAAAAATGGAAGGAGGCAAGGCCATTCCACCTTAAATGCCTCATCCAAACTCAGGATGTTGGCCAACCATATTGTAGCCATTGCAGCAAGCCTGCGGTTGTTAGGTGAGATCTCATTAATGTTCTTTTCATACTTTGTAGGCTTTAAGAGTGCCATCACTAATTGATGTCTTCATATTTCTGATAAACTGCATGTTTATGGTGGAATCAGGGCTGTTTCAAAGAGTTGATTTAAATGACTAAATTGGTTCATTGATTTTGTTCCTAGATGCAGAGAGTGTCTACCAGATCAGTGGTTCTGTGAAACCTGCGATATCAAGAATCACAGGAGATGGCCACTCCACGATAGGGAGTCAGTCATTGAGGGCTTTTTTAAAGCTATTCCCCCATCCACATATTTTGTGAGAGGGGAGGGAGGATACAGCTCACACGACCAAGGTAGGTAATTGCAAAACTCTTTTGTACTCTTGTCTAATAAATCTAGTAGGCTAATTTTGTGTTTATCTTTCCTTTGCTAGCTTGTATTTTGCCAGCGGTGAGAGTGACTCAAAAATGTCCCTGTGAAGTCCCCAGCATAACTGTGTCACCTGGCAAAGCGGTCATTTTAATTTCCATCAATGGTAAACTCTGAATAGAAGACTAATCTTTTCCCTTTTTTTGGCTTTGCTTTGCTTTGCAATAACAGTAAAATAACAGTACTAAAAAATTACAGAATATATCTTGTCATTATGATAAACCAACAAAAATATACTTATTTGAACTATGTTGGTGTGATTCTACTCAAGATGTAGCCCAAGTGTCTTAAAGTGTGCCAGCTGATTGTTTCTAAAAGCTCAGGTTTGTTTTCTTATAACCCAAGGGCGTTATGACATGCACCAGCCATTGTTTGCATGCCAAACCTGCCAGCAGCAGTGGGCTCCAGAGTTCATGGACCTCGTAAACAGTGGATACTGGCCAGCTTCCACCAGCTCTTCTACTTTGTATTCCCTCAATCTTTTCAGCAATGTTCGAGAACTGAAAGTCATCGCGCCGGCACTGTCCAGACAAGCTTTTGCAAAGCTGCTGGAGCATCGTACAAGGTGTGGTGGGCGGGTAAGTGTTCACCATATTATAGAATTGTTTACCATATGTAGACATCTCCAAAGTAACATTTAATATAATGCATCTTTCAGTCAGGACCAGTTTGCGGGGACATGCTGCAGCGCAGCTTCCTGGAGTTTTCTTATTGTGCTTTTGAGGAAGATAACTTGTCCTGTGGTGCACCTTTCACCTGCCCCGCTTGCACCCCAGACATGCTGGCAATCTCTGTGGATGGCAACAGGAAGCTATACCGGTTTCTCCGAAACGGAAGGTGATATTTTTTTCTTCCAGTATAGATTGATCTGGATTTTTTTGTATTCAGTATTCAGCATGGATAAATGTTCTGTTTCGTTTCTTCCTCAGCTCCGACTCTTCGTTTTTTGAAGGGGCATTTATTGCAGAAGACACATCTGTGTCTGCATTTGTTGATGTCTTGCATAAAGCTGTGAAACAGGCAGGTTTCAAATTATTTGTTAATTAAATTACTATGCTTTTACAGCCCAGATTTTCTTTGCATTGGTGAAAAACTGCCCTCAACTTCAAAATACAAGGTGTATATACAGTATGTTTATAGTGTGTTTCATTCACATCACAGCTACCTGGACAAGGCAGATGTGGGAGCTCCTCATGGACAGCAGCGAAGGAGACTTCTAGGAGGACCTTCAAGTTGGACGAAGAGGGCATGGAGGTTCGGTGTGTCGGCATGGTTTCCTCCTTAAAGCTCTTAATATGTTTAGAGGTGAGATAATAATAAATTGTTTGCTGTTAAATGTACCTTTGTATTGTTGTTATTTGTATGTCGCTTTGGACAAAAGCTAAATACCATAATCATATGGAGAAGCATCTCAATTATCACTATTAGTTCAGCTTATACCACTGCTTGGTTGAGTTTCCCATTATGATGCTCTCTTTAGAATGTACAATAATAGGATATTTGCATTTCTAATACAATTTGTATATCCCTAGGTGAAATCTTTGCCTACCCCATGTATCTGCACAAGGAGTTGATGAGTTCAAAGCCAAGGTTTATCGCTATGGATGTAATGTGTAAATACTGGCCATATTTACACAAATCAGCAAACATCCTTCCTGATCTCCAGGGGCTAACGTCAATCAGGCCTTTCCTAAGTGTCATGCATGCTACAGCACATTCCACTAAGTGTGAGGTATGTTCAGTGTTTATTATGTTTAACTGTATCATCGGAAAATAAGTCCCTATGCTGCGCATCAGGGTCCTGTTCGCCTTGTCTTATTATCCGATAATGACCGGCAGACATTACATTATTCCTTACATGTCTTTTTACTTCAAGATTACATGGAGTGGCAAAAACCAAGAAGGAGCAGGGTCAACTGCAGGAGAGGAAGTTGAACAGGTGAACAGCTACCTCTCCCGCTGTGCCTTAACGACTAAGTACATGTCAAAAGGAGGTGATTGTAGTATTTCTCTTCTAATGTAATTTTTTATTGCTTATTGCTTGACATTCACTCAACATTTACTCTCAACAGCACGTGTGGATATGCTTACAATCCATGCGATGGCCTGGAACTACAAAAAAAAACACAACACTACATCGAGCATTGTCTGCAAGATATGTGAAGGTGTGTTCTCTGTAAATGGTTTCAATTTGTGGTTATTGTGTAGCTTTGTGTAACTGTATTGTTTAACTGTCGCATTAGACTTGCCAAAGGCTTCAGGAGGAGACTGCAAGTCTAGTGGAACTTAAAGAAAGCTTGGCATGCACCAATGAAGCAGTGTGGGTGTCTGATGTGAGGGAATGGGCAGCTGGTGGTAAGTTTGAACCAATAACATGTTTCACTTTGTGCTTCCTCATTGGCGGCGATCATTTAGATCATGATATTTAAGCTGGCTACTGCTTGCTATACTGCATGCCACTATCTCTGTAAGCCTTTTTTGCACCCACCCCCTCCCAACTCGTCCTTCTTTACACTATTGTGTTTTTGTGCTGTGTTTCCAGACACAACAGGTACTTCCCTAGAGCAGTCCATTGAGGGACGTTACCTTAACGTGAGGCAGCGGAAGCAGGCTCTATACCGCCAAAATGGTATAATTACATGGTCTATAGATAATTGCTCACTGTATTTTTGGTCACTATTTTTACCTTCTGCTTGATGTCTTTACAGATAGTGGCAAGTTCCGTCACCGCCTGCGGAGGAAAATTGCTGAGAGCAAGAGACTGCTATTGAAAGACATAGAGACCTATAACAGCCATGAGCCTGACATGCCAATTGATGTTAATGAAGTAGAGCAGTCGCTATCAGGAGACAACCCATCCCCAACATGGCCGTGGGAGGTTCATGGCAGCAGTAAGCTGAGTTTCCTGAGGCCTCTGATTTATTTTATAAAGACTCAAGTCAAAATTGTAATTTATACATTTTCTTTATCTCTGTTGTAGCACAAATCGAAGAAAAGTTAAAAATTTTTAACAAAGCCATGCTGAAAATGAGACTGGAGGAGGAAAGGACAATACTTGTTCAGGAGATGGCCCAGCACTGCTCATGGTTGCAGAAGTTGCAGGCAACTCTTAAAAGAAAAACATCAGAGGAAGGCAAGTTTCATCTTTGTAACCATACCAATCAAACAAGGAAGTGATGGTGATAAGGACACCATACTTTAACTTTACCTAACAAGAGACGTATCTTACTAGAAAGCAGTTAAAAAAACTTACACTGACCATCTAATTTTGGTGAGTTATAACAAATATTACAAAGCAAGTGGGTATGTCATGGTAATTTGGATTTGTTTTTCACTTTTCACTTACAGACAAGCGAAACAAGGGCCTTTCCTGTCTCTGCAGAAGACGACTGTCTGAAGTTTCAGATACGTTGAAAGAGGTGCTCCTTCAATACAAGGCTGTTTTAGGCCCTCAGGGCTCTGCTATAGAACTGGAAGATAAACAGGAGAATGAAAGTGATTTCAGCAGTCCAGACACCAGTGAAAATGAAGAGGAGGAGTGCAGGTAATGAATATGTGAAAAGTGTTATTTTTTAATACCCTTAATTTATGTAATCTGTCAAATTGAGTAAAGATAACATTAATACTACATTTGTTTTCCAGAGTTTGAATAGGGACATGTTTAATGTCTACTCCTTGGTCTGTTTGTGTCTGTGTCTCTCAGGGAGGAGCTACCGGGCAGGTGTCTGTAATCGCTTGGGCAGTGTAAAAGGACTTCATGGCTGCCATTCCAGGTTCCTTCTCTCCTGTATCACATTGTTTTGCTTTTTGTTTGCCTTTTTACCATATGACTGATTACGCCACACTTTCATTTCATACCATATCATTTATACTGATTATTGCTTATTTCTTATTTTTCATCTCGTATATTTACTGTAATAAATCACTATTTTTTTTGTATCTTTATCCACGTGTGGTCTCCCATTTCATGTTGCCTGGGCAAAAAGGAGCCTGGTCAGGGTTACACTGTTGTTCCACCTTTCTGGACTTGTAAGGTTTATATATGAGCTAAGTAAAATCACACCTTACACATTCACTGACTCTATAGTGCCTTCTAGAAATCTAAATCTCCAATGCTGATCTTGATGAAGCTGCCAGGGAGGCTGAACAAGTCCTTAAAAGGTTCAACACTTCACAGGTATTGAACAGTAATTTCATGTGTTGCTAACTAATTTCCTTAACGTCCTTCCTCTCAGATATTTCGGTCACAGATCATTTTTAACACACTGTCTGAACATGTATGTATTTCTCTTTGTTTCAGCTGAAAATGAAGACCAAAGGAAGGAGATGGATGGATTTGGCCATCTTGTGCCTTTACGGAGAAGACAAAAAAAGCTGCAAAGGAAAACATTTCCATTGGTATGTCTGTGTTGGTCTTAACCCTTGTCTGAACATTTCTGCAGTTATATTTCGCACAGCATTTGGTGTTTCTTAAACTCTGTTTTACACACCACAAGGCCCTATCAGCTAGAAGTAGTAATAATTCTTACAATTTACCAAGTCAGCAAATTCATATGATACAAACGTACTTGTACAAAACTCGTACACAGAAACGCCTTCCTCTCATTCCATTAATCTTACACACAAAATACTTCCTTTCTCTGCCTATTTCTCTTCACCTTTACTCCCTCACTCACTTACTTTCTTTTTTTCTCTGTTTTAAGGTAGAAAGAGTTTGCATGATGTCTTTGTCAGACTCAATCTGATGTAAACAGATGAACTCAGGAGACTGCTAGAGTTCCTAGTGAACTTGAGCTCGAAGCTGCTGAAACTGAAACGGCTACTAGTGAGGCTCAGCAAGTGCTTGCCATGATCAGCCCCCCTCAGGTAAGATTTGTAGAAAATTCTAATCTATATTTATTCATCAAATCCTATGACCTGAATCTTTTAGTGAATTAACTTAATTATAACTTGTCTTAATGTATAACAACAATAATATTTAAATGTGGGGTCAATAGACATTTTCTTGTTTTACAGCTGAAATGGAAGACTTAAAACGCAAAGAAATTCAGTCACAGCAAGCCAGGCATACCAGTCCTGTTGATGAGGAATGAACATGGCCATCTTGTGCCTGAACAGAAAAAACAAATGAAAAAGGTGCACATTTCCATTGGTATGTCTGTATTCAAGCAATGCAGTTAAATGCATTACAGCATTTGATATTGATCTTTCGAAGGACTATTCGAGTTGGCAGTCATCATTTTCACATCTTTTTATCGCTCCTAGAATGAGCAAATCAGCTGTGCGATCATTTTTGGAATTTGGGCAGGAAATTACAGAATTTACAGAATCTGACACCTGTTTTCACCAAAACTATTTTTCTGGAGTTACTATTGTTGACTAATTGTTTTGTCTGATTGTTTGAAGGAGGATGAAGTCAGTTGATTAAGAAATTGGCATGTTGTATTTGTAATAAAGTGTTTTCAACACATTACTGATTTGTTTTGACTGCTTGTATTATGTTCTCATTTTCTTCTTGTAGAGGTAGAGAAGCTGGCAGTCGGCACTAAAAATACTCAATGTTGAGGTCAGACCTTACAGAAGTGAGTCCAGAGTCCAGAGATGATGGAGTCTTTGTTGACGGGAGTATTCTGTGGCCCCCAAGTGCAGCACTGCAGCCTGAAACCATCAGTTATCTGCTGTGAAGACTCCTTTTTCCAAACAGCTCTACTGTGACAACTCAGATGCTATGGCCCATAAAAGTAAACATCACAACCGTGTGAACTGAGAGATAACCAATGGTACGTCCAGTGTGACAATTATAAGTAATATTATATACTGTATATTGATTTGCCACCTCCTAAATACATGTTTTCTTGTGCTAGGACTTTTTCTCCTGGTTGAGGAAAAAGCTACACGCATCAGAGGTGCTGATGAACTATTTGAGCTGCTTCAAATTCACATCGCCAGGGACCACACATGGCCCATCCACACTGATGCAGTGCTGAAGAAGGCTCATCAGTGTGTTTTTTTCCTCAGACAGATGAGGAAGTTCAGTGTAAGCCCCAAAACCCTCAAATCATTTAACACATGCACTGTGGAGAACATCCTGACTGGCAGCATCCCTGCCTGGTGTAGGAACAGCACTGCCCTCAACTGCAGAGCTCTGCAGAGAGTGTTACGACCTGCACAGAACATTGTTGGAGGTGAGCTTCCCTCCCTCCAGGGCATCTACACCAGGTGGTGTGTGAGGAAAGCATGGATCATCAGAGACTCCAGCCACCCGAGCCGTGGACTGCTCTCACAGTGACCATCAGGCAGACATTCTCCCTGAACCCGCACCAGCAGACTGCGAGACAAGTTCTTTCCACAGGCAATCGATTGTACTGAACTCGTACCAGTAACACCACACAGCAGCACACCCCACCACACCAACCTCATATGCACTGCACTTTATCAGTTACACTGACTGGACTCACCCTGACATTCTGTTTGCACTAATTCATACTGTACTGCACTGCAAAGGTAAATGTATAACATGATTATTTTGTTTATTATTGTTTTCATTTCGTACTCTGTGTATAGTATAATATAGTACCATGTATTGTTCTCTACCGGTCTCTTATGTATGTGTATATTGTTAATACTTTTTGTTGTGTATATATTCCATACTTTCATGCTGCAGAGTTTGCACTAAAGAATTTCATCACCTGCACACTTGCTTTCATGTCATGTTGACAAAGTGATTTGAATTGGTCATGTCTTTTGTTCATTTGTACTGTACAGTGCTGGATAACAATTTGTAAATTGTTAGAGACATGGAAGAAAAAGATTATGTAGGGACATGGATAAGTAAGCAAAAGGAAGAAAACCAGGAGAGATCTAATAAGGTGTGATTCTGTGATGCTCAAGACATTTCAGCATGCATGCATTTGTGTGGCTTCGTCAGTGTTGTGAACTGATTAATATGATCTAACATAACTCATTTTTATTTCTCTTCATTATCATTTGTCTTTATGTGCCACTTTAGCTGTACTCATACAATGCTTTACTGGCAAATACAGCATATGGTGTTAGATAATAAAATATGGTGAATATTCTGTATTAAGGATGGTGTTTGGTTCGATTTAATATAAAAATACATAATTGAGACATGAACATATAGTCATAATGACATATGGGACAACAGTTTGCTAGAATGTTACCATTGCACATGCTTAGTGGCATAGATGCTGTGTCAAATACAGTAAATATGTTAAATTTCAGATACATGAAGGCAAGACTGAAAGGTGTATTACAAGAGACTGCATGGGCTATATTGCTACAGGCACTTCGGGCAACCTACCAGTGAAAGATCAACATGGATCATACTATAAGCAAGATGAGCATGCACATTTTCATGTCCAGCACTTGAGGAGAACAAAGATGAGAATATTTTAAGACCGATTTACAAATGGCTTATTTTATATTAGGATTCTTTGCACACATGAATTTGACCTACATACATGCATGAACGTTTTACACATACCTTGTCTTACTGAATGGCACGTGGCCTTGTGCAACAGTACAATGTAGTGTCACAATATGTATTGGTGTCTTTGTTTACTGTCAACACTGTATTATTGTTCTTGATCCAATTAAAAAAAGAAATGGAGAAGCCCATTCCAATTTTGGGGTCTTGTTCTGTTAACTATGACTGGATGAACTTGCAACAACCTGCATAATGGCAAATTGTTGAAAAGACAATATAATGTATAATGTGACTCAACACACTTTGTTGTCCATGATGAGAATACACCTGTGTATGTTTTACTGCCCTTCCACCCTCAGGGGCCCAGTAGAGTCCCTTGGAAGAGCAAGAAAATGCACATTTCAGATGGCTGTAAATCAAAGTCTGATTACAGTATCACAGAGAAAATTGGTGTGACAACTACTTGTGCTATGTTTACTAAATAATGTTGGACACAGCTTTCAAATATATACGAAAAGGAGGTATAAAAGTGTTTTAAAAAGTGCTCATAATAAAGTACCATATTTCAGTCTCCCTTTCAATTATGTCATAGAGGTTCGCACAATGAACACGATTAGACATCCCTTTGTTAATTAAAGAAAGTATTTTTTCCCATTTCATTATTGAACGTTTTAAACTACATTACCCATAAGCCCCTGTCATTCTATCGATTGAACGCCAAAAACATGGCGCTGTTATTTGTAGTTCAGTGGACATATACTAGGGTTAGGGTTAGGATATCGGTAAAGAGGTAATTTCTCACAACACAGCAACACCGCTTTGTTAACTGAATGCATTACTAACGTAATAATAACAGCAAAAAGAACTTTGCAACATTAAACGTTTTTTAATATGGGTTAAAAGATTGTCCAACCACAACGAATCCTGCGGATGCCAAGAGAAGGTCAGAGCCAATGACAACCCACTTGAATAGAAGCGTCACACTTACTT
This sequence comes from Chanodichthys erythropterus, assembly GCF_024489055.1. Classification (NCBI taxonomy): domain Eukaryota; kingdom Metazoa; phylum Chordata; class Actinopteri; order Cypriniformes; family Xenocyprididae; genus Chanodichthys; species Chanodichthys erythropterus. Next base: position 23,974,719 of record NC_090232.1, read on the forward strand.
ATCCATATATGGTCATTCCTGACAGGATCTTCCAGGTTCAAGTTACACATTTATTTGCCCCTATTAAATATGAAACTAAAATGACAGATTAAATCGTGGGGTTAACCTGATGCAGCAATAGATTTGTTGATTACAGTGAATTTTTTTTTTTCCCCAAGCAAGGGCCTAATGGTTTCCATTTTATGCATGGCATACACTAATATTTAATCCATAACATTTAAGCTAAAAAAAAAAAAAAAAAAGTATTATTAAAAAAATAATATTGCAGTTGTATACTGTATGGCAGAAATATTAAAATGATTCAAAATGTTTCAAAAATTCCCCTCTGGTAATTATTTAAGCATTGCAGTATTTCTTAACTAAAGATAAATGCAGCTACTATTGAAATTAAGTGCTTCTGTAACATTCATGGTTTATTTATAGTGTATTAAAGACAGGCTATACATTTAATCATTTGTTTCCTGGAAATGGTCCCTACCACCTTGACATTCTTAGCTTTACCAAAAGACATAATGAATGCAATTGAATGTAATTTCCCAATTTTATTGATATGTCAAACTGTTTAAAAACAAACATAAGTGCCCAGAACTGCATCCTCTGTCACCCAGGTACTTCTCCAGTCTGTGACACTATGAAGAAAAGAAAACAACAACAACACATTATAAAAATGCATCTGCATAGAGGTTGTCAATTATAGTGAACTTTAAAAAAAAAAAAAAAAAAGACTGATTGATTAAGTATTATGTTACTCAGAAATATGCAATCCAACCCACTTTAAAACATTGGCTAATATTTAAAAAAAAAGAAAAAAGAGAATGTTTATGGAAAATGTTATAAGACTGCAAATAATATTTTTACAAACCAGAAGTTGCAAGGCTCCCGTCAGAAAGATATTCTTTTCTTCCCTTTAAAGAACAAACAGGCAAAAAATTATTAAGAACAATATTTTACATTATTAATTTAAAACTATATCTCCTGTAATCATTGTTCACTTTTATTGCATTTAAATGCAATGCAAATTAAAATGGTTAATAACAATGATTATAAAGTCAACTGTTTTCAGCAAGAAAATGCATTTTTAACATTCCAATTACCTTGAAGGTTTCAAAGGTTACGAATAGCACTACAATTAAGTGGCTCAAGCATTTTGTTAAGCATTTTGTGGTATTTATGAATGTGATTTATAATTTTCATTGATTAGCATACCAGATGAATAGTACAAACGGAACAATAAACATATATATATATATATATATATATATATATATATATATATATATATATATATATATATATATATATATATATATATATACATATATGTTATATATACACACACATACACGTAATATGCAATTCTATAACATTAAGTTGACATAATTAAGGAAATAATATTTAAAAAAGAAAAAGAAAAATGTGATTGTTTTTACATTACCATTTTTATTATTTACCGTCTTCCTCTGTGTTGGCATGTGGAATACAGTGGGAGGGATGGTGGCAGTGACAGGACGGCTGACAGTAGAGATGTGTTCACTGTAGGAGAAATTAATACAAGTAGACATGCTTGTATTTAAGAGTGGAAGTTGGAAGTAAGAGTGCAGAAGGGCTGAGAGCAGATGTGCCACATGAGAGGGAGAGAGATATGGAAGGGTTGGCTCTTCATTCACAAGCTGATGAAGAAGGAATCTGTGAGAAATCCTGCAAGACAGGAAGAAAGAGAATTGAATTAAAATCACAAGATGAACAATAAAAATATTGTCAGCCAATCAGAATCTACAAGACTTTAAGGAGCTTGAGCATTCTAAGTGAGACAACATAACTACAGTGTATATAATAATAAACAGAACTTTTTCGTCTGTTGGTGTGGAAGCTAAAATAGTTATCATTATAGTTATTGAGGATGTAACTATTATACTGTTTAAATGAGAAGAGACAGCGCCACTTTGTAAAGGTTAATAAAGAATAAAATAGACTTACAAGTATCAAGTACATGTAAGTACAAGACTTACAATATCATATGAATTGTTTTGACTTGGAAATTGTAAGAATTATTATTACTTCTAACTCCTTGTGGTATGTAAAACAGAGTTTAAGAAACACCAAATGCTGTGCAAAATATAACTGCAGAAATGTTCAAACAAGGGTTAAGACCTAGGCAACACCCTGTACAGCTTGGCTAAAGAACAATGAATAGGCTGCATGAAACTACAGAACCTTATAATTTAGAATCATGAGATTGTTATCACCCAATTACGCTTTGAGTCATTGTTAGAAGGAAATAATTTTTATTGTTACTTATGCTATGGATTATCAATACATGAACATTCAGTCAGAGGAAGAGTGTCCACTCCACACACATTAGGGTCTTCTTTTTGGGTCCTTCTACAGTCTCACCACCACAATATAACAGGAGAGCCTAAAAATCAAATTGGTAAAACATAGATTTATGGCCAAAATGCTGGTCATTATTGGGAAATAAGTCCCTTCAGGATGAAGCAAGACCTGGTCGCCTTGTAGGGAGTTATTTTAAATATAATGACTGACGTTCTGCACATTATCCCTTACTCATTAAATTACTACAGTCATTCACATTTTTTTTTTAATTTACAGTAAATTGCATCTGACTTACAGCATGTACAGAGTCCTGTTTCCATTTGTGCACGCATTTTGCTCGGTTGAATTATTTACTAACCTCTTGGATAAACCACATATCAAAAGAAGAACATGTTTCTGTATGGAGTTAGGCAGGTTCTGAAACGGCAGGAAATGTTGAACATCTACCGTCTACCATAAACAACACTTTACTTTGTATAGAAATATCACAAAATTACTATAAAAAAACTTTATTGAATGAGCAATGTACAATAAAAAAAAATAAAACATCATATATTACAACATTAATTAACTTAAACAAATGACTCCTTGGGCTCCCAAGTAGGAGTCCACTGTTTCCCACTGAAAACAGAAGGGAGGCAATTACGTTACATGTGATATTTCAATTATTCTATTGGGAATGTTAACTTCAAACACGTTTGCACATTCTTCAAAAGTCTAGGTAAAAGCGATTGACTTCAAAACGTGTGTGAGAGTGAAATAGAGAGTCAGAGCAATCTTATTTCTGTATTTGTCATATAGTAGAACACATACCACGCTGCACAAGGCTCCCAGTCAATCAGCAATTCTGTTTGGCCCTATGACAGGAACAACAATACATGCTTACATATTTTTTGCATCAGGCTTTGGTAACAGCCGCCATGTTTCCTGTTTCATGTTTTACCATGATATTTAAAGTATTTTAGTCAAGAGGCTGTAGTATATATTGTATACAATATATACATTATTTGACTATTTCCCAGCTTTACTTCTGTGATTGACAGGTATTTTAACTTAACATCGTGACTAGTTTGATGTAAATAGAACAAATAAAGAGTAGTATGGTGTTCTGTTATGCATGTCTTACCTTTCTCACTCTTTCTTTCAGAGCACTCCTAATTGGATAAACACCTAGGCCTGTGTGGTAGGAGCAATCTGAAGGCATCAAAACTCAGATTAGGAACACAGCAACATCATTAACATATCCAGGTCAAGCATTCACATCAAAGTGATCAAATATCAAGTCTGAATGCAAATGTATTAAGTCATTTAAACTTACTTTTTTGTTTTTTTTTGCTTTTATCCATTTCTGCCTCTGTGGGATAGAAAAAACAGACATATATCCAGTCAAAAAAGGCAAACAATTCAAAAACGGTCTTGCTCATCATAGCAATTATTACAAATATCAATATCATAAAAAAAAAATTACAAATGCAAAACATGCCTGACTTCTGCTTTCTCTTCCCTGTTGACCCTGTGGTTTTGAAGAAGTCAGATGTCAAACTAAGTATGGAGTGGCAAACAATCAAGTTACATCTAGTTACATCTTTTATACATGTTCATTAAAACAGGCACACATTCACTTGCTCACTCTCACACACACATACACACACACACACACACACACACAGAACAATACGCACACAAACCCTCATATGTAACCTATATCATACCACAAAAATGATCATGAACACCTGATCAGAACTAAATCAATCGGTTGAGAAGTTGCCAGGCAAAATTGCTGAAAAAGTTGTTGGATACAGTACATACCATACTCTTTCCTATGTGTGCAATAACCTTCATTGTAACAACTGACATCATTAGCTTAGCTTGGCCAAATCACAGGAGTACTTGGGCCAAGCTAAGCTAATGATTTCAGTTGGAGACAATTAGCCTTTAGCTTACATGCTAGTCAGCCCCTCCGACTTCAACAGAATTAGGCTAATAGGGGGATATGCCGAACTGGGATGTTGCATGACACGGTCCAAAACACAGTGGAATGTTGCTTTAAGAGCTTTAAAAGTTAGCTGTAAGAGTTACCTTTTTTAGATCGCTGTATTTCACCTGCCTCCACATCAGGGCTTTTCAGCCCCACCTTCTCCAAAAGGCCTGCCATCTCCACAGCGGGGCCCTCCAGCTCCGCCTCCTCCACAAGGCCTTCAGCCTGTAGACCGGCGCTTTCCAGCCCCACCTTCGCCACAAGGCCTGCCATCTCCACAGTGGTGCCTTCCAGCCCCGCTTCCTCCACGAGGCCTTCAGCCTCTACACCGGCGCTTTCTAGCCCCGCCTTCGCCACAAGGCCTGCCATCTCCACAGTGGTGCCTTCCAGCCCCGCCTCCTCCACGAGGCCTTCAGCCTCTACACCGGCGCTTTCTAGCCCCGCCTTCGCCACAAGGCCTGCCATCTCCACAGCGGGGCCTTCCAGCCCCGCATCCTCCATGAGGCCTTCTGGCCCCGCCTCCCCTGAGGTGCCCTGCTCGTCCATTTAACCAACATTCCACAACGTTGAAATGTAATAAGTAGTCATTTGTTGTATAAACTATAAATATTTGATAAGTGCTGAAAAAATAGGGAAGGACTGACAATCAGTTGTAAACTGTAAATCTCACCTGCACAAACCAACTCATAAAATGCTGTCATTTTGCTGAGGTGTTGTGTAGCCAGTGGGTCCAACTCACATCTTGGGGTGAGGGAAATTATTTTAGGCTTCTTGCCATTGCCTTCCTTCTGAAGAAGGAGGAGTGGCTTGTAGCCCATTGCATGTAGCTTCTCAAGCTGCAAAGACATTTAATTGTAAAGGATAAAAAAAGTATGTTATCAAAAAACTTGAGTGTAAATTCAGTTTGAGGCAAGACTTGAAATTTGTTTTAAGACCAAACATTGACAAAAAAACTGCCCATTATTACATGTCATATTATACTATGTTCCTCTGAAGAGATTGACAGAATTTGAATGCACTTATGACCAGCAAAAGCAAAATTACTGAGTCATCCTCAAAAGTGTATATTGAAACCTATATTCATACTGTATGTTTTTTTTTAAGGTGAAGTGCTCACAAAATAAATGAATTTTGTTTTTTGAATGTTGTCAGGGATTCTGGATTCCAGATGACAGTGGGGAGATCATTCCACCAGCATGGAACTGTGAATGAGAATGTTCTGGAGAGTGATTTTTAGCAAAGGGTACTTAGTTCATTAATATGCCTTTCAGGTTAACAGTCAGTGACCTTAATGGTTAAATCTGCTAGCCTGTTCCCAAAAGCCATAACCAATCTGAACTCACACAGGCACTGACTCCACACTTACCCGCCGATCCCCAGACTTTCTTCTACCCACCTACTGTGCAATATTTAACATTTAATACTTTTGATAACACTGATATCAAATACTTATCATTTTAATACTTAATACTTTTGATACAATCAAAATCACACAATATACAAACCATATTTATCTTTCTATTTTAATGTATATAGCTTTTCAGAACTGTTCCTTGTTGTTACATTTCTTTTACGTACATGTTGACACTGGAAAAGGAGTTGCTTCAATCTCGTTGTACATGTGTATAATAACAATAAAAATCCTTCTATTCTATTCTATTCTATTCTATTCTATTCTATTCTATTCTATTCTATTCTATTCTGAAGAATCTGTGTTTAAAGTTAAACTCCACTTTTATCATTAGTACCTAAATTCCTTATTAATATTACATGAATGCCATGACTACATTAAATTCATCACATACTACTGAAAGGGGGAATCACAAGCTCAATTTAAGTCAATTTTTCAATAAAGATTTAGCTGGCCCGCAACTTGGAAATAGTTTTTAATTTTGGACCACTGTGTGTTTGAGTTTAACACGCCTGCACTAGGCTTTAACTGTGTGAAAGAGAACCTTCAAGATGCATTTGGTGTTTAAACTGTTTAGAGGTCGGTAAACTCTATATTTCAGAAATCTGGTTTAAATCACTCTTTTCAAAAATAAAAATAAAAGCATTTGAAAAATATATTATGATCTTCTGTCAAAAATGTCACTCAATCAGGACTGGTAAATGTGGCGACAATATTAAAAAAGGTAGTGTTAAAGGGTTAGTTCACCCAAAAATGAAAATTCTGTCATTTATTACTCACCCTCATGTCGTTCCACACCAGTAAGACCTTCATTAATCTTTGGAACACAATTTAAAATTTTTTAGTTGAAATCCGATGGCTCAGTGAGGCCTCCATAGGGAGCAATGACATTTCCTCTCTCAAGATCCATTAATGTACTAAAAACATATTTAAATCAGTTCATGTGAGTACAGTAGCTCAATATTAATATTATAAAGTGACGAGAATATTTTTGGTGCGGCAAAAAAACTAAATAACGACTTATATAGTGATGGCCGATTTCAAAACACTGCTTCAGGAAGCTTCGGAGTGTTATGAATCAGTGTGTCAAATCATGAATTGGATCGCGGTTCAAACCCGCCAAATGGCTGAAATCACGTGACTTTGGTGCTCTGAACTGCAGATTCGACACACAGATTCATAACGCTCTGATGCTTCCTGAAGCAGTGTTTTGAAATCGGCCATCACTATAAAAGTCGTTATTTTGTTTTTTTTGCCGCACCTAAAATATTCTCGTGGCTTTATAATATTAATATTGAACCACTGTACTCACATGAACTGATTTAAATATGTTTTTAGTACATTAATGGATCTTGAGAGAGGAAATGTAACTGCTGGCTATGAAGGCCTCACTGAGCCATCGGATTTCAACTAAAATATCTTAATTTGTGTTCTGAAGATCAACGAAGGTCTTACGGGTGTGGAACGACATGAGGGTGAGTAATAAATGACAGAATTTTCATTTTTGGGTGAACTAACCCTTTAATTGTACACACCAAAATGATGGCTTCATCCCGCATGGCTGCCTCATTGTGGTTTTTTTTAAGATTGCCAAACCACTCCCCCTTCTTCATATCAAGGGCTTGCAGCCTCTTCATCAAACGAGCCTTCTTGGGCTGCTCTGCCCCACAGGCCTTACAAATCTTAGTGGCACAGGGCATGACCTGGGGGCAGTTGGGGCATTTCTTCTTATTAGAAACCATGTTGTCTGAGAAAAAAAGAAAGAAAAAGAGAAAGTTATTTATGTATAATATAGGCTAACCATAGAAACATTCTGAATTAATATCACACTATATGATTTAAAATCACACTATTCAAGGGATGCTATGTGCTTTCTTAATTTAAATGGTCAAATTGTCTTAACCAGTCATTCTTCTGAGTTTTGAACTTTGTTTGTGATCACATTATTAAATTACACAAGAAGCGAAAAGGAAGAGTTAAGAAAATGTTTAGTAGGCTACACTAACATGTGACATGCTAGGACATGCAGTTAGCACTTTAAAGGGTTTTATATCAGACAAATGGAAACACCAAAGCAATGTCACAAAAAGTTAAAATAGGGCATAAGGCATGACAATACCCCAGCAACATAACGTTGCATACTTGACTAAACTTTTGCATACATATTTCATCGAATTATATAGGCTACTTGTTCATGAGATTGCCAATAATTTTAGCCTACCTTAATCAACGACTTCAGAGAGGAAGTAATTGGGGAGAGCTCCGTCATCCGGATATTGTAAAAAAAAAAAAAAAAAAAAACTTGCGAAAAATTAGATTTAATGATTAAATGAATTAAAATTATTTTTATTATTTCAACAGGGTGTCAGAATAAACTCCCTGGAGCTTTAATAAAAATATATTTCGGAGCTTAACTTACTGTAATAAAACTGAGCAACGTAACTTACTGTATTGCTGGTGACAAAAACACAGATTAATCACAAACGCATGTTTAGCAGAGATACCTACAGATCTTTGGGCTTTTAAATTTTTTAAAACTTTAGACTCTAAAAGACCGAAATAATATTTTTAAAATAAAGAAATGAATGAATACAATGATAACATCGAAATAAATGTTGATAGATGTCGCGTTATAGTCTTAAAAATATCATTATATAGCTAATTAATATACACCGCCGCCACTCCCACCACGCGCATCACGCGCTGTGCGTAGGACACCAAAAATAGCCTAATAAAAAAATCAGTGATCATAGTAATTATAATGCCGATATTATTTCAGCATATATTATTAGGCACCTTTCAGGTATAACAAAACAGGCATAACAAGAGTATTTAATTGCTCTAAAGATGGTGCCCCCCAACAACTCGATAACCCATTAAGCCCAGTGGTCCGTTGGACTGCGCAATTTGCGCAGCACCTGACGAAATTTTACTTTGACAGTAGGAGGTATATAAAGGACTGGCTTTATTTTTAAAATCTTAAAAGAATTATGGTTATGGCACCAAAATGGCTAGCAGCAGCACTGCACATATATAAACCGTGATAAGATTTCGTGAATAAATGTTGATTAAACAGCTTCTCTGCTGCAGCCCGACTGGCAGAAAGAATCGTGCTATTGCACGAAAGATGCATCCAATTGAAATGCATTCGTTTAAAAAACGTGCTGTAATTACGAAAATAACTAAATAAACGTGCCCCTGCCACGAATAAATAGATTAAATTACGTGACCATATCACGAACTGCCGTGAGACTGGGTTGTGCACAACTGCATGACACACACACACGGAAAGAGCACAACAATTATGAAACTGCTCATTTATTATAAATAAATAAATGTATTTTTCTCCTTACAACGTGTTTGTGTTCTTTTGTTAACCTAGAAGTAAAATAAAAAACAATAAGAGGACTTAATCGAAAGTCCCCTAAACGTCCCGAATGGCCGCTGAACGTCCTGTGAACGTCCCCGTGAACGTCCGGAGGACGTCTTTAAGGACGTCCCTGTCATGATCACCGTCTGTTCCTGTCAGTTCCCGGACTACATCTCCCATCATCCTCTCTGCCACTCACTTGCACACACTTCACACACTCTCAAAAAGGATGTGTTAATTAATAACACATTTTTTGTGTTATGGCTATTTTAACACATTTTGTGTAATTTTAAGTTGATCATGTGTAAAAAGAAAAAGAAAGAGAGAGAGCAAAACAACACAGTGTGTCCAACACAATATGTGTTAACTATCATCCAATCACATTGCTGCAACGTCACTCCACGCCTCAAGAAGCAAGTTCGCGCCTCTTTTTCCATCGATGGATGACTTGGATGCACACGCCAGGTATTTCGATTTATTTTTTACTAGAAACTGTCAAATATAAATTGTCAAATGTATTTTATTATTGTTATTTTTCAGACGGTCAAAATGTGCATTTAGTTAGCGACCTCTACTGTGTAACGTTACGGGTATTTTCCGTTGACGCGAGAGGCAGTTGAACAAGGCAGCAACCGCGTCTGAAAGTTAACGTTAGAGCTTCACAAATTATTTTTGTTTCTCCTCATACACTTTGGTAAGTTTGTCCCTCACTTTCTGGAGAGAACAAATTTTTAACGAGTTATGTTTTTCTTTGTTTGATTTGTTGCAAATGGCATGATGTCTGATAAAACGCTACTGCTCGTAACGAGTTTGAGAAAGTGGTAACGTTACCACTTTCATTGCTATCTGTCGCCTCTCTTTCATTAAACAACAGAATGTGTTGATGTTTATTAAATACTCTTAAATAATAACATGATTTATCAAGGTAACTTAACGGTAAAAAATCTGACTTCGACATTCGAGTACGTCTCCCTCTCAAAAAGGACGTGTCAATTTGACTATTTTAACACAGTTTGTGTCATTTCGTGTACGTAATTGACACACGATTGTGTTATAATAACACATTGGTGTGTAGAAAATTAGCAGGAATAACACATTGTTGAGTTAAAAGTAACACAAAGTGTGTTGTCCTCAACACAGGTTGTGTTGTTTTCAACATCCTTTTAAGAGAAGCGCCGATCACGGGGGTGCTCAGGATCTCGCGGTATTGGCACTTCTCTAAAAAGATGAAAAAAAAAATCGAGAGTGCATTGTTGTAATACGAGACAAACAGATTTAGAATTCGGGACCGCGTACTAGCACACTACTTTTAATATTTATTTTATATTTTGGCAATAGTAAAAGTAGTATGAAGTACCACATTTAGGAAGACTCTTCACTGAAAATGGACGACTGGTTTTCGGAGATCAAAAGATTGCTTTAGGTTTATCTTGGAAGTTTATTATGCTAGCTTGATGTTTTCGTAAATAAATAGATATTGTTCATTCTGACACTGATTGTTAACTACTCTTTTACATTATGAAGGTGAATACTATGCTTAATCAGTATATGTAACATTATATATAACAAATTGGTGTTTTTGTTTGCCCTTTTGCAGCTTCAAATGGAGGACACTCCAAAAACACTAGTGGCTGTACTACTTGATGAAAAGGAGATATGCAAAACATTGCAGCATCTCAAGAGTGCAGCAGAAATAATTGAGGCTTCCAAATGTCTCCTCCCCTGTGCTACAGAGTACCACCGAATTTTAAAATTTAACGCTGATTTTAATGAATTTATTGACACCGACCTAACTGAGAAAGTGGAAGCCTTGGACAAGTTTCAAGTTTTGTTTAAGGCGATAAAGAGAAGTGGATCACATGCACTGGTATGTAATTTCCCTTTTCAGTAACATAACTCATATTAACATGTCAATAGTAAACACACTGTACTAGTTTGGGATTGTTTAACTTTGAATATATTATATGATCATCCACCATAGAATGCTTCAGCATTTGCCTACAGTATTACACATCAAACTTTTGTGTCGCGTACATTGTAATCCTGATTTCATAAACACAATTAAAACAAAATAATAATAAAAAATCACCATGCCATCTAGCCTATCTGTTGCAAGGAGCACTATTCGGACCAGAAACAGACAACTTTATAAATTAAACATATCCATTGATAAAAGATTACTTTAACCTTTTTGTGCATAACAAAAGAGTAGATGCAGTTTCATTTTATTTCATATCTTTATTATTGTACTTCTTGTTACATTTGTTGTCCTTTTAAGGTTGAAAAATTGGATGTAGATGCAGCCAGTCCAAGTCATCAACAGAATGTATGTTCATGAAGGACTTCTGTATACATAATTACAAGTAATATACTTGAACATATTTTAACTGCCTTATTTTAATTTTTTTTGGAAGGTTGCACCAAAGAACACACATGAAGCTGGTCCAAGTAGTCAACAAAAGGTTTGTATAACTGAGTGCTGAAACAACGGCACTCTTTTCAATATTTGTATCACTCTGTTTGAATTTGTTTGCCCATTTCACAGAAACTAATAGTCTTTACACTTGTACAATACATCTGTACATTTTGCCAGTAGATGTTGACTGTCTTTATGAGTGAGTGAATCATTCATCATTCAACTGCTGATTCATTCTGGAGTAATATAAGTGAGTGACTTTGAGTAACTGAATCACTAACTCATCTAATAAGAACTACTTTGTGCTTTTTATATTTCCAGCATCAACGTACTATAATTGATGTAGACACAATGCGAGCACTAATTGAAAGCAAAGGTCCGAGGTCTGAGGATTATGAAGCTTCAGGAATGCTTTCAGAGACATCAAGAAAGCTCCTTGTGAAGATAGGAGTCAGTGCGTTGGTGGAACAAAGTGGATTGTAAGTTTACAGTTGAGAAATTAACTAAAATAACTGTGAATGTGATAACATATAAAGATGTTGAATACTTTGAAAAAACACTGATTACTTTTAATAATTTGAACATAATTGGGGAAAAAACGTGTAAAACAAACTGCTGATCAGCAGCAGAGAAAACTGACTGAATTTGGTTCCTGTATTTTATTTTAATGTATTATGTATGAGTTGAATTGGGTAATTCTTCCATGTTTTGTCTTTGTTTTGCTTATAGTTACCCTTGTAATGAAGAGAAATGGATGTGGGCAGAAAGTATGGTAACACTGTTTCCTTCTCTGAAGATCAAGATGGGAGAAGAGAATGAAGGATTTGTAAGTTGCACTTATCAAAACACACAAAGCCCACTTTAAATAAATGCAAATGGGAATAATAAATGTGGTATGTTAATTAGTTAACAGGTTACAAATCAATTGAAAATTTAGTGACTGTAATTGGTTTTATTTTTATTTTTTAAATTCCCTATATTACAGTTCCAATAACACCAAAACCACATCCACTCTGCTGGTTCGCTCGTCACACATCATGGGTTCTTGTAAAAGTTACAATTGTTATCCTCCCCCTTTCATCCAGGAACATTTCTATGACCCAGTCTCCCACAGATGATTTATTGAGATGAGACTTCGAAATCTACGGAGGAAACTTCATGATGATCAGCGTCGCTACCAGAGCAAATGTAGTCGAATCAGTGATTCCTCTGGAGTGTCTATCACTTTGGAATTAACTGCTGAAGAGGAGGAGGAGTCCACTCGGGAGTGGACAACTGTGATCAAAAGGATGAAACCATCTCCAGAAAACCTCAATACCATCAAAGTGGGCATGGAGAAAACATACAGTAATCACAGATTATGGGTCGCAAACAAGTCCCCAACACTGAAAGAGATTTTTGAAGAATATCCTCGATTTGTAGACATGCCTTACTTGGTAAGGACTTGTGTTTTGCATGTCTTTTCCTCATAGCTAGGTATGAATAGACTTGTCAGCAAAGGGTCAAAATGTGTGTTTTTTTTTTTTATTTATTTTTTTTACTTTGTTAGTGCACAAAATGTTGTTGTTCTTTCAGTGGATACCATTAGTTTAGTAGTTCTCTGAAGGCAAGGTTGGAGTTTAAAGTCAGCCATTTTACCAGCCATGAAAAATGTCATTTATATTTTGTGTTTTTCTATCATACTACAGATTCATGTTACAGAGTTCTTCAAACTCTTATTACATTGCTGCCCCCAACTGCATCAGGAAGGAGCAAAGGGTGGGCCAAATGCAGTACCAAGTTGGCCCTTGCTTATCTCTTGGACATTAAGCCGGTAAGCAACTTAATTGTCCTTATATGTTAGCTCTATTTTTGTTTGTCAGTTTTCTGTACAAGCATTTTGTGATGTTTTTAAATTATGACTCTGATTTGCATAAAACTATACTGTTTTAATTTTTTTTAGTTTTTTAGGTATGCATGATATTAGATTTTTCCAGATATTTTTAAAATCATTTTGGCCAAGTGTCTTAAGGTTATTTGTGTATTTTCATTTTATTTATTACCGAATGGGCATTAGGACCCAGGGGAGGCTGATGTTTTATTCTGTATTTACATTCTCAAATTAAATGCAGTGATCCAAAATGGTAAAGCTAATCATCATTTAGGCAAAAGTTTGCTTCAAGAATGACAACACTGCTGACGTGATTTTATCACTAGCACACCCTGAGCACATGTGAGCTTTTCGTATTATCTACAAGGCATATCTGCATATTTTTTTCAAATTTTTGGTGAACAATCCCTTTAAGAGAAACTTCAGTCACTTGAACTGTGTTGATAATGGATTTTATAAAATGTACTTTTATTTTTACAGGCTGGAACCAGCATCTCCAGCCTCCTCGATAATTCCCAGACTATGGTGGAAAGCCAACAACCCCACATTGTCTGTTTAGGAGCCCCAAGTTCTACAGCGCAATACATCATTGTGGCCGAGAATGACAAAGTCACCATTCCACTCGAGGATAACAGTCTGACGTGTGCCATCGACAAGCTGTTTAAAATGTATTGGGTTTGCAATGTAGAATATCCTGTCCAACTCCTGTCCAGTACATTTAGAACAAGACTCTGACACCAGCATGAGTGAGGACTTCTCATCTGCATCTTGTTCTGCTGCTGTTGATATTCTAGAGACTAATTTTGATGGCTCCAGTAATTGCAGCACTTCAGACTACCAAAGCTGTGCAGCAGCATTTGTTGCAAAAATGTACTCCTCTTCAAATTGTACCCTGACCGATGTGCAAAGAAGCATCACATGCACAAACTCTGTGAAACCCTGGACTGTTTGAAAGAGAGAACCACATCTCTGCTTAATCGTTACTCTATACCCAATGATGAATTGCAGACTTTGATGAAAGAATTTGAAAGAAGACGAAATATGTTTGAGGAAGTTGATACCCCCTACAAAATGACCAAGTATTTTGCTGAAAATCACTCTTTTATCAAGCCAACAGAAATCTTCCTTGGAAACAGAGGTGACACTGCAAGAAAGCAAGGTAAATTAACTCAAGTGTTAATAGCAGATACGTGTCAATACATATCTATTATTGATACCCTGAAGTTTCTTTTTAACAATGAAGAAATGCAAAAGCTCTTTGTGGATTCAACTGAAAGTGATGGTAAATTGCGTGACTACTGTGATGGCTCACATTTTAAAAATCACAAATTGTACAGTAGATTTCCTCAAGCTTTACAAATTAAACTTTATTTTAATGATTTTGAAACAACAAATCCTTTAGGCTCTAAAAAGACAAGCACAAGTTGTATGTAATTTTGTAAATATAAGCAAGACATTAGCCTACAAGAGTCAGGTTCAGACAATGTTTCATTGAAAACTGGGAAGTCCATTAACAGAAATTACTGTCCCAAATGTTTTTCCAGTCATGGTTGGATCTTTGGAAAAAAAATGTTCAGTTTGTTGAGAACATGAGAGACTTTGGCTATGAACTTGACACATGTAGCACTGTTAATGTTTCTCACTCTGTTGGTGTGTTCGGTCAGACTTTTCAAACTGGTTGTGTACTTGCTTTAAACTGTGACTTGAGAGAAGAGCGTCTCTTTGGTGAAGTTTTACACATAGTTCCACAATGTGGAAAAAAAAAAAATTGTTTTAGTTTTTCTTAGAGTTCTGTCACAAATGTACTTTGACCCACACTTGTATGCCTATGCAGTCCAAAGAACAAATGAATACAAAGTGATTAATTTGAGCAATGCTGCTGATGTAAAACCTCTTCACATGATTTCCTACAAAGAAAACCTTTTTGTAAATCCAAGATATAAAATTGTTTAAAAATGTCTTTATGAAATCCAAATGACATGCGAATGTTGACTTTGTGAAAATGTAGCAGTTAAGTTTTAATAAATATATATTTTTTTTAAAAATGCTTTTTTGTTTTGCGTTTATTTTAACTGGTCAAAAATAGCACATCTATGACACAAATTGTGTGATTTATGACACATTAGTGTGTTAAATATTTTAACACACTCCCTGTGTTAAGAAGAATAACACACTGGTTGAGTTAAAAGTAACACAAAATGTGTTGTCCTTAACTAGACACACGGGTGTGTTAAGATATAACACAGGTTGTGTTGTTTTTAACACATCCATTTTAAGAGTGCACTAATCACTGATCACCACACCCAGCTGCAGCTCATTATCAGGACTATAAAGGACTTCCACTCACACCACCTCACCGCGAAGTATTGAACTGTTGTTGCAATTTCCGAGCGTTTATTCCCTGTTTGCCTGTCTGTTCTCGACCTTGTCTGTTCCTGTTGTTTGATCCGTTGCTGCCTGTCCTGATCCTTGCCTTGCATACTGTTCTGTGAGTGATATCTGCCTGCCTTTTGACCTACCGCCTGTACCCTGACTACGACCCTGCCTGTCCTTTGCTGCTCCTGTCTGTTCCTGATTGACCCTGCCTGTACGACCATTCTCATTCTTAATAAAACGCTGCACTTGGATCTCCTGCCTGAGTCTCCATTCACAACAGTCCCCGGGACAGCCAGAGGACCCTACACATGGACGTTCGGGGGGCAGAGGCCATATAAGGCAGAGCCGGATTAACGCAAAGGCAAACTAGGCACGTGCCTAGGGCCCGATTGGCGGGATGGGGCCCAGACAGAGGGACAAAAAAAATAAAAATAATAATAAAATAAAAAATAAAATGTACAAATGTCCTCCCAGCAAACAAGGGACGTCCCCCAGACGTTGTGAACGTCCGTTAAGGTCCGCGTTTGGTCCGCTTTGTAACGTTCGCTGGCGGACGTTCGCCGGACGTTCGGGGGACGTCCGC
The DNA here is from genome assembly GCF_024489055.1 of Chanodichthys erythropterus. Taxonomy (NCBI): domain Eukaryota; kingdom Metazoa; phylum Chordata; class Actinopteri; order Cypriniformes; family Xenocyprididae; genus Chanodichthys; species Chanodichthys erythropterus. The sequence continues at coordinate 23,991,057 of NC_090232.1, forward strand.
GTTTGGTCCGCTTTGTAACGTTCACTGACGGACGTTCGGAGGACATTCAAGTCCTTGCCAGTTTGCGAAAGTCCTACTGACTTCCCTCATCTGGTATTTCCATAACAACACTTGTAAAAAAAAAAAAAAAAAAAAAAACAGCGTTGCCTTTTATCAACAGACCTTACACCTTGAAACTCAGACAAAAGGCAAATGAAACTAAACCTACTGGATTTAAAGGAGGTTGTGTTCCTTAAAAATCCCTTTAAACATGATAATGGATTTACAGAATGATTGTTTTGTTGTGCAGGTTGATATTATGGTTTTACTTCAAGTAAAAATAGTAGTTGAATTCGGGTCATTCCACAGAAAAGTCCACTTTTGGTATGACAAAATGTCTTAAAATGTATTTCTTTTTCTAACGTTTAAACTTAGACCACATTATTATATTACACATTGACTTTATGAATACAAATGACAGCTTTATGATTTATTATTATTATTATTATTATTATTTTGTGCATTTAAAGACAGCATGTACCATTTTTTGTCACTCGTGTTACCATACTTCTCTGGCATTTTAAACATTTTTATGAAATTATATTTCTCAATTTTTTTTCAGCACATGCAGTCAGAGTTACAGAAATAAAGATAATGAAAAAAATGAGATTGTGTGTTTTTTTTTTTTTTTTTTAATCAGGTTAGTTAAAAGAGATTGAATTATGCTAATTTATTATGCATGTATTTGCTATAACAATGGAAATATTTGAAAAACAGTTATAAACAAGTAATGCAATCCTTTACATCTTAATTCTTGAGTTTAGCAGAATTCAATGAATGTAAAAGTATTATCATGTCACATATGACACATTTTATGTAATGAGACAGACAAAAAGCAGTAACAACAGTGACACAATGAATCACCAGTGACAGATACATAGGACCAAAGATAGCCTACTTATTCTTCAACTATAATCAAGGAGAGGAGACTAAATTTTTTACATTTTTTATACAATCAAAGACTTTTCATTGACACTTAGTGAAAGCAGTCAGTAAAAGATCATAAATAACATTTTAAAAATGTCTGTAATATACGCTGTCCATAAAGTCGCTGCTTCTCAGTTTAGCCAAATACCTTCAATTTAGCCATATCTGACCAAAGGAGGATTAACAATAGGAAAAAAAAGGTTAGAATCACATTATTTAGTGCTATTTTATGCAAAATAACTAAATAAATAGCTTTGAATAAAGTTTTTTTTTTCTATAAACAACACCAGTGACAGTAACACCAGTGACATTTTTCATGAAAAATGCATTTTATGGCTGCTGCAAGGTATCAATCCACATGTTGTCAATCATGATATATTCACTAAATTAAGTAGTTTAATCCATTTGTATTGTAGTTTTTTTAAATTCACTAATAATAAAGTAGGTCACACCAGTGACTTCAACTAAAAGCTTCATATGAAATTATGATTTTCTAATTAAAATTTCTGATAACTGAAAAGAGATAGTGGACTTTCCATGTGTCTTTCTTCATGGATCTTCAGGAAATGGGAAGAAGGTAGTCAATTGATGTCAACAGTGTGATTTTTATTTCAAAATAAGAGATTTTTGTTAAAGGTAACACCAGTGACACAACACCAGGTTTTTTTTTATATATTTTATAATATTTATTCAGCATTTGTTTTTGTTTTTTATGTCATTTACATAATATATTTGACAGTTATGCATATTATTGTATTTAAACCCTTTTTCTGAGCTCAAAATAAAGCACTTTCCCACATGACTGATTGTTTGGAATTTTTATAATTAAAAACAAATACTGCCACATTGATGCGCAAGAAGGTTTAATTGTTCAAATATTGTTTCATATTAAAATAAAATAAAAAAAAATGTTTTCAATATAAAAAAAAGTGTTTTCAAGTGTAATATTAAAGGGACAGAAAAGTTGACTTTTCTGTAGATTGACCCATTCATTGTAAAATGAAGCAGTAACTTCAACCTACTACTAACTAATTAAAGATGTCATCAGATCATGTGTGCTTTCAGCAGTTATCATTTTAAACATTAAAATCATGATGCCCCCCAATAGTAGGTTACTGAATATAAGATGTGGGATAATATAAGAATGGGACATAAAATAATGTTAATGACTTCAACTGATGAATGCAGCCAAAGAAAAGATGAAGAATGGAAAAGCACTTTGCTGGCAAAGAAATTGGAAAATAACACAGGTAAGACAATTCCTATACCCATAAATACCTGTCAAACATGTTTTTATTAAAGAAAAGTTATTTAAAAAAAATTACTTTAATTTTTACACACAAGAAAGGTATAGCATGTGGCAAAAAGTGTAATATAGCCACACTGTGAGATACAAGCAAGTGACGATCGAGTGACGCCATTCTTTAGGTTACGCGCATGTAGCCATGGCAACGCTCGGCTGCGTCGACAGTTAACGGTCCTGCCGGTGATTTTCTCAGATGAGGCCTTGAGTTTTCTCTTTCGACGGTCGAAAAGGTATTTTAAATTTTAGTTTAGCAGACATTAGCTACCATAACCACTGTTTATCTTGTAAAGTTTAAATTATGTGATTACATTTACAAACGTTTGCTGAAGTTGTTGTCCGTCGCGGCTGACCGTTACGGCCTATCTTCAAATGTACGCTAATCTTGGTCTCACGATCCAAATTGTCAGTAACAAATGTTTCTTAATAGACAAACGATACCTGAAACATTATTGAATGTGTTCATTTTGTCGTTTTAGGTTAGAAGCCATCGAAAAAACTGCCATCGGACTACCCAACCCGATCTCACGGCAATTCGTACGTATTTTACGAGGTGGCTAAATCGTATGAATTCATACGACCTCACTCGTACTAATTCATACGTTTTTTGCTAAATCGTATGTATTTTACGAGTTGACAAATTCGTATGAATTCATACGAATGACCTACCCCAAACCCCGCCCCTAAACCTAACCGTCACTGGGGTTTAGACAAATCGTACGAATTCGCACGAGTGAGGTCGTATGAATTTATACGAAATAGCCACCTCGTAGAATAAGTACGAATTGGTCGTGAGATAGCTTTGGACTACCACAGCTGACGAGAGACGCGCGTGCACAACTGCATGACACACACACACGGAAAGAGCACAACAATTATGAAACTGCTCATTTATTATAAATAAATAAATGTATTTTTCTCCTTACAACGTGTTTGTGTTCTTTTGTTAACCTAGAAGTAAAATAAAAAACAATAAGAGGACTTAATCGAAAGTCCCCTAAACGTCCCGAATGGCCGCTGAACGTCCTGTGAACGTCCCCGTGAACGTCCGGAGGACGTCTTTAAGGACGTCCCTGTCATGATCACCGTCTGTTCCTGTCAGTTCCCGGACTACATCTCCCATCATCCTCTCTGCCACTCACTTGCACACACTTCACACTAATCACTGATCACCACACCCAGCTGCAGCTCATTATCAGGACTATAAAGGACTTCCACTCACACCACCTCACCGCGAAGTATTGAACTGTTGTTGCAATTTCCGAGCGTTTATTCCCTGTTTGCCTGTCTGTTCTCGACCTTGTCTGTTCCTGTTGTTTGATCCGTTGCTGCCTGTCCTGATCCTTGCCTTGCATACTGTTCTGTGAGTGATATCTGCCTGCCTTTTGACCTACCGCCTGTACCCTGACTACGACCCTGCCTGTCCTTTGCTGCTCCTGTCTGTTCCTGATTGACCCTGCCTGTACGACCATTCTCATTCTTAATAAAACGCTGCACTTGGATCTCCTGCCTGAGTCTCCATTCACAACAGTCCCCGGGACAGCCAGAGGACCCTACACATGGACGTTCGGGGGGCAGAGGCCATATAAGGCAGAGCCGGATTAACGCAAAGGCAAACTAGGCACGTGCCTAGGGCCCGATTGGCGGGATGGGGCCCAGACAGAGGGACAAAAAAAATAAAAATAATAATAAAATAAAAAATAAAATGTACAAATGTCCTCCCAGCAAACAAGGGACGTCCCCCAGACGTTGTGAACGTCCGTTAAGGTCCGCGTTTGGTCCGCTTTGTAACGTTCGCTGGCGGACGTTCGCCGGACGTTCGGGGGACGTCCGCGTTTGGTCCGCTTTGTAACGTTCACTGACGGACGTTCGGAGGACATTCAAGTCCTTGCCAGTTTGCGAAAGTCCTACTGACTTCCCTCATCTGGTATTTCCATAACAACACTTGTAAAAAAAAAAAAAAAAAAAAAAAAAACAGCGTTGCCTTTTATCAACAGACCTTACACCTTGAAACTCAGACAAAAGGCAAATGAAACTAAACCTACTGGATTTAAAGGAGGTTGTGTTCCTTAAAAATCCCTTTAAACATGATAATGGATTTACAGAATGATTGTTTTGTTGTGCAGGTTGATATTATGGTTTTACTTCAAGTAAAAATAGTAGTTGAATTCGGGTCATTCCACAGAAAAGTCCACTTTTGGTATGACAAAATGTCTTAAAATGTATTTCTTTTTCTAACGTTTAAACTTAGACCACATTATTATATTACACATTGACTTTATGAATACAAATGACAGCTTTATGATTTATTATTATTATTATTATTATTATTTTGTGCATTTAAAGACAGCATGTACCATTTTTTGTCACTCGTGTTACCATACTTCTCTGGCATTTTAAACATTTTTATGAAATTATATTTCTCAATTTTTTTTCAGCACATGCAGTCAGAGTTACAGAAATAAAGATAATGAAAAAAATGAGATTGTGTGTTTTTTTTTTTTTTTTAATCAGGTTAGTTAAAAGAGATTGAATTATGCTAATTTATTATGCATGTATTTGCTATAACAATGGAAATATTTGAAAAACAGTTATAAACAAGTAATGCAATCCTTTACATCTTAATTCTTGAGTTTAGCAGAATTCAATGAATGTAAAAGTATTATCATGTCACATATGACACATTTTATGTAATGAGACAGACAAAAAGCAGTAACAACAGTGACACAATGAATCACCAGTGACAGATACATAGGACCAAAGATAGCCTACTTATTCTTCAACTATAATCAAGGAGAGGAGACTAAATTTTTTACATTTTTTATACAATCAAAGACTTTTCATTGACACAGTGAAAGCAGTCAGTAAAAGATCATAAATAACATTTTAAAAATGTCTGTAATATACGCTGTCCATAAAGTCGCTGCTTCTCAGTTTAGCCAAATACCTTCAATTTAGCCATATCTGACCAAAGGAGGATTAACAATAGGAAAAAAAAGGTTAGAATCACATTATTTAGTGCTATTTTATGCAAAATAACTAAATAAATAGCTTTGAATAAAGTTTTTTTTTTTCTATAAACAACACCAGTGACAGTAACACCAGTGACATTTTTCATGAAAAATGCATTTTATGGCTGCTGCAAGGTATCAATCCACATGTTGTCAATCATGATATATTCACTAAATTAAGTAGTTTAATCAATTTGTATTGTAGTTTTTTTAAATTCACTAATAATAAAGTAGGTCACACCAGTGACTTCAACTAAAAGCTTCATATGAAATTATGATTTTCTAATTAAAATTTCTGATAACTGAAAAGAGATAGTGGACTTTCCATGTGTCTTTCTTCATGGATCTTCAGGAAATGGGAAGAAGGTAGTCAATTGATGTCAACAGTGTGATTTTTATTTCAAAATAAGAGATTTTTGTTAAAGGTAACACCAGTGACACAACACCAGGTTTTTTTTTATATATTTTATAATATTTATTCAGCATTTGTTTTTGTTTTTTATGTCATTTACATAATATATTTGACAGTTATGCATATTATTGTATTTAAACCCTTTTTCTGAGCTCAAAATAAAGCACTTTCCCACATGACTGATTGTTTGGAATTTTTATAATTAAAAACAAATACTGCCACATTGATGCGCAAGAAGGTTTAATTGTTCAAATATTGTTTCATATTAAAATAAAATAAAAAAAAATGTTTTCAATATAAAAAAAAAGTGTTTTCAAGTGTAATATTAAAGGGACAGAAAAGTTGACTTTTCTGTAGATTGACCCATTCATTGTAAAATGAAGCAGTAACTTCAACCTACTACTAACTAATTAAAGATGTCATCAGATCATGTGTGCTTTCAGCAGTTATCATTTTAAACATTAAAATCATGATGCCCCCCAATAGTAGGTTACTGAATATAAGATGTGGGATAATATAAGAATGGGACATAAAATAATGTTAATGACTTCAACTGATGAATGCAGCCAAAGAAAAGATGAAGAATGGAAAAGCACTTTGCTGGCAAAGAAATTGGAAAATAACACAGGTAAGACAATTCCTATACCCATAAATACCTGTCAAACATGTTTTTATTAAAGAAAAGTTATTTAAAAAAAATTACTTTAATTTTTACACACAAGAAAGGTATAGCATGTGGCAAAAAGTGTAATATAGCCACACTGTGAGATACAAGCAAGTGACGATCGAGTGACGCCATTCTTTAGGTTACGCGCATGTAGCCATGGCAACGCTCGGCTGCGTCGACAGTTAACGGTCCTGCCGGTGATTTTGAGGCCTTGAGTTCTCTCTTTCGACGGTCGAAAAGGTATTTTAAATTTTAGTTTAGCAGACATTAGCTACCATAACCACTGTTTATCTTGTAAAGTTTAAATTATGTGATTACATTTACAAACGTTTGCTGAAGTTGTTGTCCGTCGCGGCTGACCGTTACGGCCTATCTTCAAATGTACGCTAATCTTGGTCTCACGATCCAAATTGTCAGTAACAAATGTTTCTTAATAGACAAACGATACCTGAAACATTATTGAATGTGTTCATTTTGTCGTTTTAGGTTAGAAGCCATCGAAAAAACTGCCATCGGACTACCCAACCCGATCTCACGGCAATTCGTACGTACCACAGCTGACGAGAGACGCGCGTGCACAACTGCATGACACACACACACACGGAAAGAGCACAACAATTATGAAACTGCTCATTTATTATAAATAAATAAATGTATTTTTCTCCTTACAACGTGTTTGTGTTCTTTTGTTAACCTAGAAGTAAAATAAAAAACAATAAGAGGACTTAATCGAAAGTCCCCTAAACGTCCCGAATGGCCGCTGAACGTCCTGTGAACGTCCCCGTGAACGTCCGGAGGACGTCTTTGCGGACGTCCCCGGGACAGCCAGAGGACCCTACACATGGACGTTCGGGGGACGTTCGCAGAGGCCATTCAGGGGACGTCCTGGGGACCTTTTTTTGTTAGCTGGGTTTACAATTTATTTCAATATTTATTAATTAACTAAAAATAGTGACGATGTTTATCTTAACCATAGTCAGAGTGGGTCCGATGGACTCGCCAAAACGAACACATCCTGTGGGTGTTGCGAAGCAAAATGCTAAATAAAGCTTGCCATAAAAAGCCTGCAAAAGTAATGATTATGAAAGTGACAAAAACAGCAAGGAGACATTTTAATTGTTTATTAATAAACTAATGTTTTCTGAATCAGTGTCGGCTGCGAAAATGAAGTTGACATTACTGACTCTCATAATCTCCGTGGACGCGCTTAAAGAGAGAATGCACATTTCATTCGAATGATCATCAGAGAGCCTATTTCTTTTCGTTTTGAATTATTTCGTTTAAAAGTAGTCATTTCAAGCTTTCTATATATTTCTCATGTCTGTGAGGCAAGCAGCCGCTGAGTTTTGGTTCATTTATAAGACGCGCCAGTTCACGCGCCAGTGATGGCGCCGGCACCTCCATGTCATTATTATATTGCTTGCTATATTTGCTTCTTATTTATTAAATCCAGGCAATTGGTTGATGAAACATTGATTAAAATTAAGATACAATTTTTTCAAAACGAAATTCACTTTAAAGAAAGGCTTTCTACAAAACAAAACTTAATGAAGTGTTTAAAATCATGTCTGACCCATTCCATGTGTCCCGATATATTGCGCATGATGCATCTTACTCATGCTGTTCACTTTTCATAATCAAATAGACTAAATTTAAAAATAACATTATAATAGGCCTATTTAAACATAAATATTAAACTAAATACGTATTTAATGGCTACCAACACGTATACAGTACAGAGAAATTGCATGTCCATTTCATTTATTTAACATATTCAATATTGGGGGCATTTTTTTTTTTTTTTAAATTAAGTAAAAAGTAAAAAACAATATTTACTTTCCCTGGTAATTAGTTTCAATACAAATAGACAATAGAGATTGCTCTGTCGATAAGATTGTAGAAAAAAGTAGTGAAATGTTGTCAGTCCTCTTGAGCGGCACTGCGATTACTTGAGAATCAACTGGCGATAAAACAGCCCATTAATCGAAAACCATCTCCGTTAAATCCTTCTCTTTCGCTAGAGCTCCGTCGCCTGATCAGGCTATAACGGATCAGGGTATGAGAGAATATTTCTAGTAAAAGCTGTTCAGAATGACAGAGGGCTGGAATATATTTGTGGGGTGGTGTTGTCTAACACCGCCCCTTCGCATCATACTTTCTTCTCTTGCCCCTCTCCTCCCTTTTTTTTAGATATTAAGATATATATATATATATATATATATATATATATATATATATATATATATATATATATATATATATATTCAAAATTGCTTTATTGGCATGACTGTAAATAATACAATATTGCCAAATCATATACATAAAACAAAAATAAAACCATCTGTATAATAGAAGAAAATATTATTAAATATTATAACACTATCAAATATTACAACATAACAAACTTAAATTAAGTGTTTTTAACATGTTTGAACATTTGATACCATAGTGTTTTAACATACACACACACACACGAGGGTCACTGTGGTGGACGGTAGGGAAACACACTGAGGTCAGACGGTCAGACACCCACACACACACACACACACACACACACACATTCACCTGCTGTCTCTCAGGCTGTGGCACGTCCACACGTATCTCGCAGCCAGTGCTGCTATCTGTATATACATAGCGTAGTGTAGTGCAGGGTATGCGCGGGTATACGGCGTATACCCACTTCTTTTATCCGTCGTCACTGCTTATAGACCATTTCAAGGAAGTAAACAAAAACAAACGCGCTGCAATGCTACTGCGCATGTCTGGTCCTTAAGCATTTCCGGTGGCGCCATTTTTAAATCACAAAGCTGTCAAATCAAAATGACTAGCGCAATTTTTTTAGATATTAAGATATTAAGATATTTACAAAAACTAAAAATAGATGATAACGTGGAATTACCGGACCCTTTAAATCAAACACTGAGGCGACAACTTTTCACTCAGAACGTTAAACGTTTACCTGAAGTAACTTATCCAGACGTGTATCATCTAGTTGAGACAGAGTGCGTCACGAAAGAAGCAGTAAAGGCATATCGTAGTTTGGATGCTTACAATTACTTCCTTAGCGGAAAAGTTGGAAAATTTGTTCAATGTGGACGATTTTTTTTGTGTGTGTTTGGTGAAGTCGGGGCAAGTCAAACGGAGGTTATTAGTGGCATTGCACTTGCATGGCCGGGTAAGTTTGTACGTCTATGCAAACAAGACCCAGATAGCAAAAATCATCTGGCCCAGATCTGGCCCAGACACTTCTTAAGTTCTGGCCCAGTTCCGTAAAACAGACCTGGGCCGGTGTCTTTTGGCACAACGGGCCAATACCGGCACGGATCCGTTTTTCCTCATCTGGACCAGCACTGGGCCAGCTCCGGACCAGATGTGGATTCCTTTATGCCGATTTGGGCCAAATGTGGGCCAGATCTGGTCCAGCTCTGTTCTGGATCTGGTCCAGAACCGTGCCGGATCAGGGCCAGCTCATTTTGTATACAGTACATTTCATTTTTGGGTGAAATATCCCTTTAAAGGATTAGTTCACTTTCAATGAAAATTACCCCAAGCTTTACTCAAGCTCAAGCCATTCTAGGTGTATATGACTTTCTGATGAACACAATCGGAGATATATTAAAGTATTAAGCTTGAGGGTGAGTAAAGCTTGGGGTAATTTTCATTTGAAAATGAACTAATCATTTAAGTCACAGTTACATCATATTCACTAAGCTTAAAGGGATCATTCACCCAAAAATGAAAATTTGCCATTAATTTACTATCAGTAAAGAAGATTTTTCGCTGAAAATGTGGTCCTTGGTGATTTGTATAATATAAAAGTATAATATAAAAGTCAATGGCTACAGTCAGTTTGAAACGAAAAACCTATACAGGCAAGACAAAAAGAATACATGTGGCTCCGGATGATTCATAAGACCTCAATGTAACGTCAGCATCAGTCACAGGTATTAACTTTGTTTGGCCTGTAATATGTTTTTATAACTCTCAAAGTGACAGTAGCCATTGACTTGCATTATAAGAATCACCAAGGACCACGCTAAAAATCTTTTGTGTAAACTGAAGAAAAAATGTCACCTACATCATGGATGGCTTGAGGGTGAGAAAATTAGCAGCAATTTTTCATTTTCCGGTGAACTATCCTTTAAAACATTGATACATGAACAGGTAAACAATCTCACGACTTTTCCTAATGTATATTTTAAGAAGAAAAAAATAGAAGAAATGGGGGAAAAAAAGCATACAAAAAATAATTTCATATAATGAACCATAAACATATCAAGAAGCAATCAGGACAGGTCGGAAAACCATGGTATTACAAACCACTTCATGTGTGCCGTTTAATTCCCATGAGGCATCTGCAGAAAAAAAAAGAAGAAAGCTGTTAGATATTCATGTAAATGTCCCAGTAAATCAAGAATCTGACAGTTGTGAGGCTCGTCTTTATGAGCCTCTACTATTGCTGTGTGTAGTCAATTCTGACTCCACAATTGGTGGAGATGTAAGCCTCATTCAGACTGTCAGTCCAAATCCGATTTTTGCGCAAATCCGATATAAATGTGATCATAAAGTGTGAACCACAAAACAAATTACATGAAATTACATGTGATTTTTACTAATCTGCTTTGAGCTACATTCATATGTGGTTTGAAATCATATTCAAATGTAATTTCTGGAAATCAGTTTCAGTTTGACCAATCTGATCAGATTTTTCATGGTTTATGTCAATTTCTCATGCCATGATCAGATTCCAATCGGATACACCAATAATTGTATTTAGACTGACAGTGTGAACATAGCCTTTGACACATCAGACAGGCTGTGTACTTTGTCTTTCAATTTCCCCTTCTCAATCTATGTTAAAGCACACCAAAGAAATCTAGTGCTATTGGTCTTATCACTCTGCTTTGGCTGAAATTTGACACTTATTTACGTCACACAAATGAACACCAACTTTAAACAACTGCTGCAAATTAAACGATTAGTCCACTTTCACGTAAAATTTTCCTGATAATTTACTTACCCCCACGTCATCCAAGATGTTCATGTCTTTCTTTCTTCAGTTGAAAAGAAATGAAGGTTTTTGATGAAAACATTCCAGGATTTTTCTCCATATAGTGGACTTCAATGGAGCCCAAATGGTTGAAGGTCATAATTACAGTTTCAGTGCAGCTTCAAAGGGCTTTAAATGATACCAGACGAGGAATAAGGGTCTTATCTAGAGAAACCATCGGTCATTTTCGAAAAAAAACAAAACAACAACAACTGTAAATGCTTTATAAACACAAATGATCATCTTGTACGTGCTTCCGCTTTCCTTATTCTTTAAAAAGCTTACGCTGTATGTCCTACACCTTCCCTATTCTACTTACGGAACGAACGCAGCGCCAATTCTGTTTTTTTCTGTAAGTTGAATAGGGAAGGCGTAGGACATACAGTCTGTTTGGAGGCCATTGAAGTCCACTATAAGGAGAATAATCCTGGAATGTTTTCATCAAAAACCTTAATTTCTTTTTGACTGAAGAAAGAAAGACATGAACATCTTGGATGACATGGGGGTAAGTAAATTATCATGAAATTTTGATTTTAAAGTGAACTAATCCTTTAAAATTACCAGAATAAAAAAAAATTCACTCATGTATAATTTTGATTAAAGTCTGTTCTCCTATACACATTTTTCACCGTTGTATCCAAGTAAAAAATCTGTAAATTTCTCCTTATGCTTTTCTCATGTACAATTTGAACTAAATATGAAGTGTCTTCAAAAAATTTATATAATGCTTTTCGTATAATGTTTTCTAAAAAGATAAGACAAGACCAGTCCACAGAAAATAATCTCTAAATGTAGAGATAATACTGTACAGTATTATATAAATAAATACTGCAACTGGGCTTGGCATACACTAACATGTGACAATACAAACTCAACTGCCCCTTTTTTCTTTATGAAGTCAGCTACTATTGCTTATTGTAATGGTATGGTGATGAAACACAACCCGCCACTATGCTGGTTCTATCTGAAATTTACCTCAGTTAAGGCCTCTTTGGCTTTGGCACGTTCCTTCTGGCCACCGCCACGGTCAAAGGCAAGAATCTGCTGCACTGGTAGAGGACTGATTATTCCTTACAGCTCCTGTTGAGAAAAAAAAAATATATATATATGTGCAGTAAACATCTCCAACCTCCAGACCTCCTGATAACCTCCTGAATCCTGATTGAAATCTCATCTGTAATGTAGATCAGTTAAAGGATAAACAGGTATATAAAGAATTTAAATAATAATTTAAATTTAGCAGAATCATTTAATATGCTGATTTGGTGCTCATGCAAAATTTCTAATTATTATCAATGTTGAAAATGGTTGCGCTGCTTAACATTTTTGTGGAAATGGTGATACCTTTTTCAGGATTCTTTGATGATTAGAAAATGTTAATTAATTAAGTTAATTAATTGAATTAAGTTTATTACAAAATTTACTAAACAGAATTTTTTTGTTATAAATGTTGTCATTTAGGGTTGACTGTCACTTTTGATCGATTTAAAGTATCCTTGATGAAGTATTAATTTCTCTTTTTTAATCTTACCACAAATGTTTGAATGATATAATTGTTTCCACAAAAATATAAAGCAACAACTGTTTTGGATACTGATAATAATCATAAATGTTTCTTGAGCATCAAATCATCATATCAGAATGATTTCTGAAGGATCATGTGACACTGAAGACTGGAGTAATAATGCTGAAAATTCAGCTTTGATCACAGGAATAAATTATATTTTACTATAGAATGCAGGTTAATAATATTTCACAATATTACTGTTTTTACTGTATGTTTGATTAAATAAATGCAGCCTTGGTTAGGAGAAGAGACTATATCATTAGTTAGCATTAGTTGACATGAACTAAGAATGAAACACTTCTACATCATTTATTATAATAAATGATGTATTATAATTATAATCATTGTTAATGTTAATTTCAACATTTACAAATACATTAAATTCTATATGTGTTAACATTAGTTAATGCACTGTGAAGTAACATGAACAATGGTGTTACGAACTTTTAAAGGTCTAGGGTAGAACGCAACATTTAGTTTTTAACATTGCTGTAATGGAGCGGGCAGCAGAAAAGACCAGGCACACAAAAGCGGGTACAATTAATTTGTTTAATGTTGGTACGTCAAGCCGAAGCCACTAATCAGTGTGAGTGCGCTATAATACAATGCATTTATATAGAAGAATGGGTAAAGAAATTTACAATTGACTACTGGGGAAAAGGAACTAGGGTGGCGCCAAAATAAACAAAGGAATAAAACAAAACAATTCATAAACTAAATTCTCAAACCCTCTAACTTACTAACCAAAGAAAAATGTGAAAAGAAAACCCGAGATCTTCGGCGCATCCGACGCCATAACTATACCTACCCTTAAATAAAAACCAAAATACAAGAAAGGGCGCTCACCTCTTACCTGGTGTTTCTAACACTTGATAACTGCGGGCAATATGTCGCGCGTACGGTGTTCATATTAGGACTTCCTCACACATCAGTCATACAACGAAAAGGCGTCATGCCTCAGACGAAAAGGCTTCAGTCATCGGACAAAACGGCATCGCGCCTCAGACTGAAAGGCTTCAGGTCTCAGGAAAAAACAACGTCAGGTGTCAGGTCTCATACAATTAGGCATCGAACTAAACAGCCTCAGACCAAAAGGCTTCAGACGAAACGGCCTCAGACTAAAAGGCATCAAACTCAAAGGCATCAGACGAAACGGACTTAGAAAGAAGCGAATTGCCCCGCCTCAATGTGATGTCACGTGCACGCAGTTTTCAGTTAAATATTACACTGAGTTGTATAAAACATATCCCACTGAGATTATTTTGTAAATTTGTATTATTCACTAGTTTTATTTGCATGTAGGCTATAAAAAGTTAGCAAAATAACACATTGAAACTAGCTTGCATTGTGAACACATACGAAAATTAACCATGGTTAAAAGTGTGTTAACTATGATTTTTTTTTTTTTTTTTTTTTTTGGATTGATAGGCTATTTGTATAACAATAATTTTATTACAAATACCTTAAACTATAGTATAGCAAAACCATGGTTAATTTGTGGTTACCATGGTTAACTACAATAACCATTTTGTTTTATTTGTAGTAAAACCATGGTTCATTTTTATAAGAGAGGTAAAAAAAAAAAATATTTTGAGCTATTTGAATGCGTAGTTATAAGTTAAGCTGCTTTGTGTACGTAGGTTACCAAGGAAACGGCTTTATTTCTGCTGTTCCAGCGGCACCTACTGTCAGAGAATCGATTAGGCAAGGCGATTTTATTTATTTAGCACATTTCATACACAATGGTAATTCAAAGTGCTTTACATAAAAAGGAAACAAATACATAAAAATAAAAATGGAATGCATAAAAGATTACAATAAAAACAGAATACCACTATCTGGTTGGAAGAGTCACATTTACATTTTCATTCAGCCCGTTGCTGTTTTTCTGCAGACCAATGTGAAAATCGGCATGTTCTTTTCTGTTCTTTTCTTTTCTTTTCTTATTCACATGAATACCATCAACAGATAGATTCTACATAATTAACATGCACACATACACACCTTAAATTAATTTGGGAATAGTAACAGTAAAAAAAAAGACAACTGAAGGACGACATATGAGGGGATAAAAGCCAACAGAAAGTTAGGCTATACAAAAAAAAAAAAAAAAAAAATGATGCCTTTTAGTCTGATGCCTTTTCGTCTGAAGCCTTTTGGTCTGAGGCTGTTTAGTTCGATGCCTAATTGTACGAGACCTGACACCTGACGTCGTTTTTCCTGAGACCTGAAGCCTTTAAGTCTGAGGCGCGATGCCGTTTTGTCCGATGACTGAAGCCTTTTAGTCTGAGGCATGACGCCTTTTCGTTGTATGACTGAGGTGTGAGGAAGTCCTAATATGAACACCGTACGCGCGACCTGCTTACCTGTTCACTGTTTCCCCAAAAGGTAATCAGTTACTCTTAACTCTCGACATTCTAACATAGACAAAGTCAAGTGTCGGATTCACACGCCAAAAGGAACAAAACATACAGAGTATAACAGGCTCTACTAAAACGCCTGAGACACACACAAACTGCACTGCTGAACAAGACACGCCGGGAGACTTTTAAACTTCCAGGGCGGCACTTGATTGGCTGCAGAGACGACACCGTAATGAAGAGTGACAGTCACCTACTCCAATCAGCGTGGACCTGAGAGCAAGACAGCACAGAGGACAGAAAACAGAGGCAGAAAAAAAAAACATCGAAAACACGCGCAGCACGTAACAAATGGACAACTGTATTTTATTAGCTAACGTTAATAAAGATTAACAAATAACTATATAATGTTAATGGTTAGTTCATGTTATAAACTAAGAAATGAACCCTTGTTGTAAAGTACGGGTCTGCGGTAGGCCTTAGCTAGCTTAAGTTAACACTAGCTTATCACTAGCATTACCACCCAATTAAAACTTTAAAAGTGAAAATTAAAGCAGTTAAAAATCGTCAGTTATATAATTATAATCATCTGGATCGTCTGCGTGTTAGCGTGCCCTCTGCTAACATAAGAGTTAACTATAACATTACGATTCAATACCGATCTAATAAGCAATAAAAAGTCCAAACCTTAAGTTTAAACTTTAAGCCAACGAGTACACAATATAATTAATAAGAAATTAATTCATTAATAGAACAGTTTGACTTACTTTGGTGATGTTTTTGAAGTAGGATACCGACCGAGCACCGTCTGTGTCTGCCTCCTCTTCTAAACTCCAGAAAAAAATTCGCGCGCTCGTTTTCACGGATACGGGCCGAATCTGCTTTGCGACTGTTGTTCCCGCCCATGGAAACCGGGACCGGACTGGATCCGTTTTAGAGCAGTGAAACGGAGGTGACTGTAACGCGGATTTGCCGGTTTGAAAACGGATCCGGCACGGAGTCACCTGCTGTCTGGGGACGTACTGAATTCTAGTAGTAAACTAATTGTTGTGTTCCATTAATGGAATAATGTATAATAATATTATTACCTATTACATACGTAATTATTTCATACGTTTCGAAATGTTTGTGGTAGGGCTGGACAATAATTCAATATCAATATATATCGCGATATAATTTTTTTCGATAACGGTGATATGATTTTTAAACACATTTCCGGTATTTCGATATACATTACAACATTTCTCACTTACTTGAGGCGTAGCCGTTAGAAAGAGCAGAACGCGATTGGCCATTGGCGTGATGACGTACACCACAGAGACACGCAGCCATCAGCCAGTGCTCAGCGTTAATATGGTTTGTTTAAAATAGCAACATGGAAAACAGACAGACAGAGTTCAGATAATGTATGTTTCAGTCGATGGATGCGCAAAACGTTACAACAACGATAATCAAAAAGCGTGGACAAAACAGTCACTCTTTGTAAACTGTTAACAGCTAGTGCCGTATGCTCTAATGCTCTTAAACCTTCAAGAACAAGACGCGTAAGAGAACTCGCTTGCGCTTCGGCGGACAAATTCAAACAAAAATTAAGTCAACATGCCCGTCTTCCCAGCCAGCAATGACATGTGGGGCCCAGATGAGGGCTTCATGGGCGGCAAATGTGGGCCCCATTATGGGCTTGCACCCGGGATCCACATTGGGGCAAGCCGTGGAAGCCCAGACGTACTAAAAGTGGGACCTGTAAGGGTACTGCATGGGTCCTAACTGGGCAATTCATGCCAAACCCATTTGGGCCCCACCTGCCCAAAGGGGTTTAAAGTGGGCTTACACCCGGGATCCACATGGGGGCCAGCCATGGATGCCCAGATGGGTTTTAAGTGGGATCTGTAAGGGTCTTGTGTGGGTCCTAACTGGGCAATTCATGCCAAACCCATTTGGGCCCCACCTGCCCAAAGGGGTTTAAAGTGGGCTTACACCCGGGATCCACATGGGGGCCAGCCATGGATGCCCAGATGGGTTTTAAGTGGGATCTGTAAGGGTCTTGTGTGGGTCCTAACTGGGCAATTCATGCCAAACCCATTTGGGGCCCACCAGTCTGAAGGGGTTTAAAGTGGGCTTGCACCCGGGATACACATGGGGACCAGCCGTGGATGCCCAGATGGGTTTTAAGTGGAATCTGTAAGGGTCTTATGTGGGTCTTAACCGGGCAATTTGTGTCAGACCCATTTGGGCCCCACCTGCCTAAAGAGGTTTAAAGTGGGTTTCACCAGGATTCAACCGTGAATGCCCATATGGGCTTAAAGTGGGCTCTGTAAGGATCTTATGTTGGTCCTAACTGGGCAATTCATGCAAGGTAAGCCCAACCATTCATTTAAGGGAACAATCTAAGAAAAATTAAAAATGAAGAATGAATGTAAGTACAAGATAAATACAAGACACTTGATGCTTTGAACTGCAAGAAATATATTAAATTGAACAACAAAAATTATCTTTAAAAAACAATGTCACAACATATGGTAAACTAAAAAATATATTTTAAAAAAATCTCTGAAAAAAACCCCTCCAAAAATACAATACAAAATACACTCATTATATAATACATTGAACAACAAACATAATCTTTAACAATTAAAATTTTACAACGTACCGGTAAATAAATAAAAAATATATATTTTTTTTAAAAATGTCTGAAAAAAAGAAAACAAAACATCTCTCCAAAAAATACATCCAAAACAGTCATGGCGTTTGTGTTGTCAGTGTTCTTTTTTACCCATAGATATATGAGCAATATCACACTTGTAGCCGTGCGATATGGCTGTATATCAGCACGCTGTGATTCGTCCGTAGGTAATCACTGCGTGCTGATATACAGCCATATCGCATGGCTACGAGTGTGATATTGCGTTTATACAACAGTTCGACGGCACGACTTCGGTAAAGTTGGTTTTATATTCGCACATTCGGACTTATGATAAATTCAAACTTTCCAATAAATGTGCAATAAATTAACCCATACGGTAAAAAAAATTATTTTCAAATATATTTTTAAATATATTTCAAAATATACAAAAAATGGCCAAAAAATATATTCGCTATAAATATATTTTCACATATAAATATATTTTCCTAAAATGTATTTTTTGGCCATGTTTTGTATATTTTTTTTAAAAATATATTTTCAAAATATATTTTACAAAAGCATTTAAAAATATATTTTGCCCTACATATATTTCAACCCAAGAAAATACATTCACATGTCACATTTGAAAATTTTTTTATTTGTTGTCTATAACACGTGAACATTTGAATAAAAATCAGCAAGGAACATACTTTACAATGTTCAAAAAATTACAATATTCAAACAAATATAACTTTTTTGCTTTCAAGAAGTCTCACTTTCCCCACGTCAAATCCTCAAAGCCTCTTTGGACACATTTGGAAATCTCTTCTTGACTGTGAGACAAAAATCAGTAATTTTTTTAGAACTTAATGTTTCTAGTAAATTTTCCTTTCACTAAGTATTAACTTATAATAATAATAATAATAATAATAATCCTTACATTTATATAGCGCTTTTCTGGGCACTCAAAGCGCTTTACATATTGAAGGGGGAATCTCCTCAACCACCACCAATGTGCAGCATCCACCTGGATGATGCGACGGCAGCCATATTGCGCCAGTACGCCCACCACACACCAGCTTATTGGTAGAGAGGAGACAGAGTGAGGAAGCCAATCAGTGTATAGGGATGATTAGGAGGCCATGATGGACAGAGGCCAATGGGCAAGTTTGGCCAGGATGTATATAACTTACCGTATATATGGCTGCCATGGTTTCCTCATCAAAGGCACTTCTTCTCTGTCTCTACCACTGTACTCATACAAAAGACAAAACACAATCACTGAACATCAGTACAGGTACAGAGGGCATGCACTTTGTCCTCTAACTAGTTTTGGATTTCCTGATATTTTTGTTTACACTGGAACTAAAACAATTACAGGTATACTGGATTTTAAAGATATTTAATGGGCATATTTTTAGACAGTACAGTAAAGAAACTGATGATTGAGGAGAGGTCGAATTAGCCTTTCTTTACACTTCTGCATTGCATTTTCACTTTTACAAATGAAGGGATAGTGGAATATCACAAAGTCACTCAGTTAAGCTAACTTAACAAAGGGATACTTACCCTCATGCTGTTCCAGTTGATTATGACATTCTCTTTTTCTGTGGAATACAAACAGAGATATTTAGAAAAATAATCCATCTCTGTGTGTTCACGCAAGAAGGTCAAAAACCAAAGTGAACATGACGGTCTTGACAGATGGGTTTTGACCCGCACCTGTTCCAGACAGAAACAGATATTAACACAAGTGCAGAGAACATATCAATTCATAAATTACACAAATAAAATAATATAATTTGCTTAACAGTGCTTAATTAAAAAAAAAAAAAAAATCTACTTCTTAAAGTGTCTCATCATTCTTACCTTGTTGCTGTTGCACAAACCGTCTCTGATTCTGCTACTGAAAATAAAAAGCAGATTTTTTCAGTAATGAATGACACATGTAAAACTGTAAGTCGTGACAAATAAGCATCTTCTGTTACAAGCAACTTACTGAATCACTGGCTCAACTGGATAATCGAAAACAGCTTGTCATTCAGCAGAAAGTGAATAAAAATTATATTATAGTAAGGCTATATTAATAATGATAATAATAATAGTAGAAAAATTGAGCGTATGAAATGCCATTAATGCCAAACCAGCATATGCCTGAACTTTAATAACGAGAAAATAACGTGTGCCTACTTAACAAGTTTAGTAAAACATTAAATTTAGCCAAAAAAAAAAAAAAAAAAAGACTTACGTTACAGGCCACTATCAGTGACAGGAGCATCATAGATCGACAACAGCAGGCAGCACCGTCTCCCAAACACTCTACAGCTGAAATTTAAAAAAAAATATTAAACATTTTTTTGTGTGTAAAGTTAGTTTTCACTAGTGTCCAAATTAAAAACAACTAACTGTAAAACGGAAATCTGAAAATATCAAATGCGTCTCATGTGAGCAAATAAACAAACGGGGCATTAATTTTACAATTAAAGTAAAAAAAAAAACCCTTGACAATAAAACATTATACATTCAAAGTAGCAATGAACATTACATATGTGAAAAATGACGAATAAAAAATAAAGTTATAACATTAGCTCTTACCTTTTACTCCGAAAACTCCCGGTTGACTGACGACCGTTACAGTTCAAAATGACGCGCATGCGCAGTACTCCAAACGTCTGTGAGCGCTGCTAGTGGTTTCCCATTCAAATTACGTCACGGTTAACATCGTACAGCTAGCGATTTTATTAATCTATTTATTCGTATTTGATGTAGATCTAAACGCTATATTACACTGACAATAAATTACAATTAAATTAATAAATAAATGAATTAATTAATAAGTAATAGACTAAAACACACATTTGTGAGGTGCCATGATCACTATTACACAGGTATTTTTTGGGAAGATATGTGAACAAAGTGTCAATGTGGAAAATATGTGGAAATTCATGTTTTTCAAAATTCTTCAAACATAATGGATAGTTTTGTTCGCAAGGCTTTCTTCCACGCACATTTGCATTGTCGACTGTAAGATTGGAAATGTATTTTCTTGCGCCCTGAAATATATTTTCATATAAAAATATATTTTTCCTGCCCCTGAAATACATATTTAAATATATTTTAAGTATATGAAGGTTGAAAAAAATATATATGGGTGATTCTTCAATTAGGGGAACTTTTATGTCCCCAGATTATACATTCATGTTAAAAATAATATATTATAAAATAAATAGTTTAGTTATTTCAAATAATATTTATTGCACCACCAAAAAATGTTATACACTAAAATCAGTATGATTTCCATGTTTAAAAATGTTTTCATCACTAATATTTGGCTACTCAAGCCTTGTCCCCAACCCAGACTTTAAAACTTGTCTGCTCTGAAAATGTGATAAAATGTTATCAGTTCATAAAAAAAAATCACAATATATGTTTAAACAGTAACTTAAAAAGGCACTTGATGCATAATTTGGGTTCATATCTGTGCAATTTGTGAATATTTTTAACAATTTAGTATTGTCCACAACAATACTGTCATTACCGCGACAGTCTATGATTACAACAAGGATTTTTTTGAGGGTAAGACTTGTTTATGCCGTAACCATGGAAATGAAGACCAGCAAGGGAGCACATGTCAGCCATGGAAGAACAGTGACATTTGATGTCTGAAAAAGTAAGTAATTTAATCATGAATTCCTTCTGATCATGGAGTAGACTTATTCAGCATCATCATTACCATAAATGCTGTAGCAGCAATATTTTGATAAATATATGTATATATTCACATGATTTATGTGTATTTAAAGTTCTTTTTGTACTAGCTGTTGAGTGATGTTAGCAAATCCATGACCTAGCATCTTTTTTTCCTGAAAAACAAAAAAATGTCATTACCGCAACACGTCATTACCAACACACAACTTGTTGTGATGGTAATGACAAGTGATGGTGGTAATGACATGTTCTGTGTCACTATCTATATCATATTATGTGTTTATAAATTAAGTTAAAGAAGCATAATAGTGTTATTTTACAATGAAACTTAAATGAGATGCCTTACTTCCTAAAACTATTTTTTCTTAATTTTTAACCAGAATGGCTCCCAAGAAATCAGCTGAAAGGTCTAGAGATTATAGAAAAAAATTGAAGGAAGATCCTGTAAAATACATGTTTGAAAGCAAACACAATACATTATACACTGTGTGCAGAATTATTAGGCAAGTTGATTTTCTGATCATATTTTTTTTCCAAGCACATTTTACCAATTCCAATCCACATCAATCTTAAGAACTACTATTAATATTGTTTTTAATAATTTATAAGTGATATATAATTGTTCATGAAGGCTGGAAATGAAAAATGCCTTATATTCAGGTGTGCAGAATTATTAGGCAGGTTTTCTTTTACAGGCAAAATGAGCCAAAAAAGAGAGGGTCATACAAAAACAGCTGGAAAAGAAAAGACACATGTTAACTTCAAAATAATTAAGAATTAAGGTGAAGAATTAAGTGTGAAACCATCAGGAACCATTTAGTCTCCAGCGGCACCATTTTCCAGAACTGCAACCTACCTGGAGTCTCCAGAAGTGCGAGGTGTCAGGATCTCAGAGACTTAGGTTAGCTAAAGAATCCTAAAAAATGAACCTCTCTTAATAAGAATCACAAGCTGAAGTGTTATAAAATACATGAAGACTGGGTTTTTATAGGCCTTATCGACAGACAGCTTGAGAGTGACTCCCGAAGGACCAGCACCACATCCTCTTGTACCACTGTTTGAAGAATTTATTTTCCAGAATCTGGCAGTAAGGTGTGGAAGTTCACTTTTAGTCCATCTCTTATCCTGAAATGTCCATCTTGCAGAGATTGACTAAATGATCTTCCAAAACTTACTGCCAGATTCTGGAAAATAAATTCTAAAAAAATAAATAAATATTCTGGAAAATAAATAAAAAAGCAACCCAGGAGTGATGGACTGATGCTCTTATCCTGTTTTATTGTACCTTTATTTTTCTTCTTATGATCAATAAAAAGGTGGTTTACAAGTTCTGAGTTGAAAGTCATTTTCTTCACAGTACAAATATTTTCTCAAGTAATTTAAATTATATTAAGTCAGGTACAGGTTTACTAAAACATAGCTTTCTTTTGCAAATGAGCACATTAAAGCACATTAATTTCACCTACAGGAATAAAAAAGAAATATAAATGGGGCCCAGTTCTCACCCACTGTGGTCCCACAAAACCCTATAGAGGGGCCATTTGTGGGTTCAGTGTTATCACCCTTCTAGGACCCATAAGGGTTCTGTATGTGGCCCACATTGGCCCCATTTATTAGAATCCACATGTGACCCATGTGGGCCCCTGTAATGAACACACAAATGGGCCCCACTTAGAGCCCACTATGGACCCATCATGTGCCCCTATGGGCTAACACACATGGGGCCTGTGTGGAGCCGATGGACAAAATTCTATGGGCCCCACTTCGGTTGTCCATGCAGGGCCCAAGTGACAGCCCATCAAAAACCCAAATGGACATGTTGGCTGGGTTGTGGGCCGGCGCATCCCTGTCCTTTAAGAAATAAATTAGGCAATGAGAGTTCGACCTCTGCCATCCTGAAGATCTCCCATATCTGTTGAACCGTTTGGGGATGGAGTCCACTCTTCTGAGGGGACATTTTTCCGAGACAGCATGACCGCTCCCTGGTTCAGCTTGCCCGGCACATGCGCTGCCCTTAGCGAGCGCAGGTTGCACTGCGCCCATTCTAAGAGACTCTCCACCAGAATGAAGAGGCGCACAGAGGAGAGCCCATCTTGGCGATTTATGTAGGACACCACCGTCATGCTGTCTGAACAGACTAGGATGTGGTGTCCCTCCAAGTGTGGCAGGAAAGATTGAAAGGTTCGCCTCACTTCCAGCATCTCCAGGCAGCTGATGTGACTACTTTCCTTGTTCGACCACACGCCAAATGCCGGTCTGCCGTCGCACAGAAAACTCGGAACGCACAGAAATTCGGCATTTTATCACAAACACCAGTGAAAATGTTATTTTAGAAGAAATATAATCTATGAGTCTCACCTGATAGGGGAGAATGTCATGTCATAGAGCTGTCAGTGCTGCATTCATCTGAGCACTGTCAGTGTGGTACTCGCCCTAACAGCACGTGCAGCACCAGGAAATCCCCTGCTGCAGGAAGAGTGAGACAAGCGGGGCACAGACTGGCGAGAGCTCACTTAGTCCCATTCACTTGGTCCTGTAACATTTAGTTTTTCAACAGAACAATGGAGATGAGATATATTCAGAGTGAAATGAGATATATTCAGAGTGAATATACTCCATGAGTCTCACCTGAGTCAGGGGAGAGCGTCATGTCATATTCATCTGAGCGCTGTCAGCATTGAGAGCGCTCATCCTCAATAAATGCGGCTTGCAGGGGCGGAGTCGGCAAGTGACGCACTCAGAGGCTTGGCATTTTGAAACAAACGGCAGTGAGAACATGCTCTTTTAGAAAAATAAGCTCTGTATGCTCACCTGACTGAAGGTGGCAGGGGATGAGCTGAAACAGGTGCTCTCAAACTCTGAAAGTGGCTTGTGCGCCGATCAACTGAAGCAAGCGCTGTTATATTCACCAGACAGTGGCAGAAGAAGCGCTGACACAAGTGCTCTCGGTGCTGCAGGCGGCTCGTGAGCGAATTGCTGATCTGGCTGCTTGAGAGCGGTGTGAAGATCAGAGCTGCTTGAGAGTGGCGAGCTGATCCGGCTGCTGAAAGCAGGGCGCTGATCAGCTTGCTGTAAGCGGCGAGAGAGAGGTTGCTGCATCAGCTTGATCCTGCTGCTTGTAGTTGGCGAGGTGGCTTCAAGTCTAGTAGATTCAGCGAAGAGAAGTGAAGGTCGTCGCTGAAGGAAAATTAATCAGAGATCCTAGGTGAAACGTCCACTTATGTAGCCAGTTGCCCCGCCCATTTTGGCGGGCTCTGGCAGGCTTCGTCGCCATAGGCTCGCATAGCTCTGCTGTGCCGTCATTGGTTTGTTTTATTACAACTTCACGAGCCAATGGCCATGCAGTATCATTGTTGTGATTAAAAAAGGCTTCAGTATCGGAGAAAAAGGAGTTTCCCCACTGCGTCTAGCAAGACGCGGTACGAGTGTAGTATCGAAAGGGAACATTAGCAAGGGCGTGATTACCTTGCTTTCCAAGATTGCTCCTGGTGTGCCATGGGAAATGGAAGAAGCGGTTGACAAGGTCCATAGAATTGGCAGAAAAGAAGGAAATCGTATACATCAGGTCATCATGCAGTTTTCAAAGCGAATCTACAGAGACCAAATCTGGGCACTGTCAAAGGGATCAACCGTGTGCAAGAAGGCAGGCTGTCATTTCACTGAGGACTTTAAGAGGATAAAGAGGCAAGAGAAGTGCTTTGACCATGCATTAAACAAGGAAATGTTGATTTCTGAGAGGCTCTTTTGTGTTGCAATTTCATTCGGCGGGTCTCATAACTGACTCTTTAGTGACTTTTTCTGTTTGTTCACTGTGAGTTCCAGTGGGCATATGTTCTCACTAAAACCTCGTTTATCTTTTTGTTCATTAAATAAAAAGGGTACTAAAGGACAAAGTAAAACATAAAGGTATATTTTTGTTTTGTAAGGGACAGAAGTCACATTTTGTTTTTCTACAAGAGACTCACTCTACGGAAGAAGGTGCTGCGTTTTGGAGAATGCTTTTTTTGGGGAGATAAAATTTTGTTTAGTCATGGCTCCAGTTGATCAGCAGGTGTCGCCATATGCCTTAACAATTGCCCTGAGAAGGTTGTGACTTTTCAGTTTGATGCTCATCGACATTGGCTTGCTGCTGTGGTTAACTGTGAAGGTGTTTTTCTTATTTTATTTAATGTTTATGGTTATAACAGTAGTGGGCAGGACAAGATTTTATTTTCTTATATGACAGATGTTGTTACGCAGTTAAAATCAAAGTTTCATACAAATTTGATACTAATTGGAGGTAATTTTAATTTGGCACCCGATGAGTGGCTGGACAGATCTCCTAGTTATACAAGCCACCATTTCAATAACATTATTGAGGAGTTTTGCCAGTTAAATTCCCTTACAGATATATTTGGGGTTAAGAATCCTAATGCTAGTCAGTTTTCCTGATGAGTTTGTTTTGTTTCTTGATTTCTAAGGCTTTTGATATTGATATTAAAATAATTTTACATGCTTTGTATTTTTATAGTTTTGGTCATAAATTTGTTAAATTAATAGAGATGTTGTACAAAGAAATAAATAGCTCAGTATCATTACCATTTGGGACTTCTAAGAGGTTTAACATTAACAGAGGTATTAGACAAGGGGATCCGACAAGTCCGTATTTATTTTAATAGCTAAACTCTTAGAAATGTATGTGAAAAATAGTAAAGATATCAGTTGTTTTAGGAAGTCAGCTAATCAAAACTCAACTTGCAGATGATACCACCCTGTTTCTTAGTGATGCAGAGCAGTATGGAAGCCCGTTTCCGCCACTTAACCCTTTCGCACGTAAGTTTTAAATATTCTGTCTGACCCCCCAGCGTGAGTTTTTTGAAGCGACCGTTATTTAGAACGTATCACTTTATGGTTTCCATGGTGACGCGTCATTGCTTGTTATGTGACACACCGCAGCACTGTATGAAAGATGGTCTGCTTTCATTTAATTTTTCCTTTGTTATTCAAAATATTCACAAATTTGTTGACTATAGCATGAAATATCTAATATTCCGATTGACAAATATGTGCAAGTGGATGTGTTTTGCAGTTTAAACACCTTTATAACGATCATGTTAGTTGAGCCATATGCTCGATGGACGCCACCATGTTAGTTTGCGCCGCACAGAGAATCGGATCTGTTGGATTTACAACCCGTGAATTTATCCACTTCTCCCGAAATACATGAAAGTAAGTGAGTCGGTGAACTGAGGAAGAATAGAGTAAGCTTTAAAGTTACTTTCACAATGTGTCTGATATGAATAAAACGTGTCGTCTAATTATAATGGAAAGGGTTGTTATTTCCGCTTCTATAGACATTATTGTGTATTTTACAAACTCTAAATATATTGTTTTGTTAGTACTTATGTGTATTTAAATGTCTGAAACCTAAAATAAACATTATTTGGTTGAAAACACTGCATATATGTAATATATGAAAAGCGCTGCGCGCATCCGTCTCTGGTTTTAGCGCCAGCCAAAGCGCGCACGCACATTTGAATTTGGCAGTTGATCACGCGATGCACTGAACGTTCTAATCACACCGGTGTGATCGTACGCTCCTGGGACCAGCCAAGATTGATCACACCGGTGTGATCGTACGTGTTAAAGGGTTAAAAAAAAAAAAAGCCACTAAAAAAAAAAAAAAAAAAAAAATATTAATTGCGACTTTTTATCTCAGAATTGCGAGTTATAAAGTCAGAATTCTGAGATATAAAGTCGCAATTGCGTGATAAAAAGTCAGAATTCTGAGATATAAAGTCGCAATTGCGAGTTATAAAGTCAGAATTCTGAGATATAAAGTCGCAATTGCGTGATAAAAAGTCAGAATTCTGAGATATAAAGTCGCAATTGCGTGATATAAAGTCAGAATTCTGAGATATAAAGTCGCAATTGCGAGTTATAAAGTCAGAATTCTGAGATATAAAGTCGCAATTGCGAGTTATAAAGTCAGAATTCTGAGATATAAAGTCGCAATTGCGTGATAAAAAGTCAGAATTCTGAGATATAAACTCACAATTGCGTGATAAAAAGTCAGAATTCTGAGATATAAAGTCGCAATTGTATGGAAGCCCATTTCCGCCACATAATAAAAAAATAAAAAGTCGAAATTATGACTTTAAAAGTCATAATTATTAGATAAAAAGTCGAAATTATGACTTAGTAAATCGAAATTATGACTTTAAAAGTCATAATTATGAGATAAAAAGTCGAAATTATGACATACCAAGTCGAACTTTTGACATACTATGTCGAAATTATGAGATTAAAAAAATCGAAATTATGACTTTAAAAGTAGAAATTATGACATAACTAAATCGAAATTATGACTTTAAAAATCGAAATTACGACATAACTAAGTCGAAATTATGACTTAGCCTACTGACTAAACGCTGACGTGACGCGCACGACAGGATGAATTGCGAACACATTAAACAGTATTTTGATCGTGGTTATACTAATGATGAAATTCTTGCCGTGTTAGCGGAACGGCATGGAATAGCTCTGAGCAAACGCAGTCTTGAGAGGATTTTGAGCAAGAATAAGCTTTGGCGGAGAAAGAACAAAACAGACGTGGCAGAGGTGGCAGCTTTCATTGAACAGCAACTTCAAACATCTGGCCAATGTCATGGCTATAGATGGATGCACCAGAAATGCTGGCTGAATGGCATTATAACTGACAGGGAAACGGTGCGAGTTCTGCTGCAGCTTTTAGATGGTGAAGGGGTTGATTTGAGGTCAAGAAATCGACTGAGGCGGCGTGTGTATCATAACCGTGGTCCTAACTTTGTCTGGCATATAGATGGCTATGATAAACTGAAGCCGTTTGGAATTGGAATAAGCGGATGTATAGATGGATTTTCCAGGAGCATGATGTGGCTTGAGGCATACAAGACCAACAGTGACCCAAGACTTATTGCTGGATACTTCATGGATGCCGTAATTAACGCTGGGGGTTGTCCTGCTAGAGTAAGGCTAGATTTAGGAACAGAAAATGTTCACGTGGCTGAGATGCAAAGATTTTTGACTTTTTCTGAGGATCGACCAGAAACAGATCGTGTTACTTTTGGCCCAAGCTCTGGAAACCAGCGCATCGAAAGATGGTGGCTCACTTTGCGAAGTGAATGTGTCCAATTTTGGATAGACCTCTTTGACAAGCTGAGAGAAGACGGGCACTTCGCAGACACTTTTTTGGACAAATCTTTGGTCCAGTTCTGTTTCCTTAACAAAATTCAGGTGAGTTTATCTCGTTAATCTCAATTGCCTTGCTTGCCTATACATTATTTAATTCATATTGAAGAGATAGTTACCAACTTTCTGTGAAGTTCTGTAGATGGGCTTAATAATGCCTAAATTTGTCGTGACGTATTCAAAATTATCTGGCTAAGCTTTAACGTTACAAAAGTATTCTTAATATGTTAAAAGGGAATACCGTAGGCATATGTGGTTTAAACCAACAATTTCAAAACTCATGAGTCATGAATTATGAAAACAAATAGCCTACCATAGATGTTAACATGAGAAAAGCTTTAATTTAATCTGATTGAAGAAAAGCTGTGATTTTGTCTACACAGGGCTTCACAACACACACAAAAAAACAATGATATTTTATTTCATGTATTTAACTTTAGCACATGATATTTTATTTCATGTATTTCATGTATTTAACTTTTGTTAGAGGTCAAAATACGGAGCCCCGGACATGACATGCAGGAAAAAAATAGGCCTAGTAATTCGTTCCCTCGATTTACTAAATTAAATTAGTAAATCGTGTGCACGATATTCCCCTTGCATACCATGTGCGGGGCTCCATACAAAACTCACTATAGTTGTTTTGTTTATATTGTCACTTCCAAGTGTCCACCACCACCAGAGGGATACTTCACCAAAAAATAAAAATTCTGTCATTTACTCACCCTTATGTTGTTCTAAATCTGTATGAGTTTCTTTATTCTGTTGAACAAAAGAAGATATTTTAAACAATGCTGGTAATCAGACAGTTGATTAAGGAAGTCAATGGCTACCATCAACATCTGGTTACCAACATTTATTTTTATTTTTTAAATATCACCTTTTGTGTTCAACAAAACAATGAAACTTGTACAGGTGTGGAACCACATAAGGGTGAGTACACAATGACAGAATTTTTGGGTGAAGTATCCCTTTAATTAAAACATGGAATTTATAACTTGGCTCACCTAATATTCATTATTGTCCTCACTCATTTTGTGTATATTTAATGTTATAAATCATTTATAATGTATTATGCATACCAAATATGTAAAATACCTTAAATTACTCTTCATTGCAGTTTCTGTGATTTGATTACCTGGTTCCATGATTCACGCTCTGTGTGGTTCTCCTGCTACACGCAAACAGCTTTCTAATCATGTTTTAAAACATGTTTCCTTACAGGAAGAGCTTGATGACATTGTCTTCGCTTGGAACAACCACAGAATAAGGCCAGTCCACAACTCACGATCACCGCATGGCCGACCTTCCATCATGTATGCTGTGTCTCATCTATATGGAGCCACAGACCACCTGCATCCAGTGTGTCTGGAGAAGGTTCAAGTCTGTTTAGAAGAGTGTGTTTTCAAGGACTTTCCATGCGAAGAAGACATTTTTAACATATGTGTTGATCTTATGTCAGAGCATGATTTGAACCTTACGAACGATGTGTTTGCAGAAGTGGACTTGTACATAACTCTTAGGGAGCTAATTAACAGTGAGTTGGAGCCTCATAACTAAAAAAAATATGTGTTGCTGCAGACCTAACATTTGACATTTGTATTCTAAGGGTCAGTAGTGAAGACAAACAGGTTATGTTTTAAACAGGGAATGCTTTAATTGTCCCAAAATAACACATTCCAACATATCAGCAGAAAAAATAAAAAATAAATTGTAGAATATGTGTTATAGTCATGACAGAACAGTGATGATGAGAATACTAGAAAAACAAAAGGAAAGTGTTATATAATAAAAAAGTGCATCAAAGTAAAATTTATCATCGAATATACATGACAGATTATTTTGTAAACTTGTTGTAAAGTTGTAACTGGGCCTTTTAAACCTTGTGCCTCAGAGAGAGTATTAACAGGAACTTTGGAAATATGAACATGTACAACATATCTTGAAAAAGAAATAAAAAAATAAAGCCTGACCTCAATTATGTTGTTGAAGCTTAACCTTCCTAATAGTAAGTCTATACTAGACTTTCTATTACTATAAGTGTACTAGACTATATCCATGACCCATATGTTGCTCTCTAACACTTTGTTCATTTCATGGCGAAACTCTGGGTAGTTATCATAATTCACAGGCAGCTCCAGGTAACAGCCACATGTGTGTGCAATAGGTCGTCTCTGAAAGCCTTCCAACTGTGTGAAGCTAATGGTGATGTTCTTTCCCAGGAACAAATCTGACCCGGTGCAAAACCGAAGGAAGAGGGACAGGTGTTGTTTATCTGCTTCTCTGAGAAATGTACTTAGATACCTGCCAGTGTGTTTTTGTTGTACGTTCATCGTAGCAGGGTAGGCTATTGATTTCATGACCTTTCTTGATGTCGGTTGTAGTTCATCATAGGCAGCTGTGATGTCCAGGAGCTCAGTTTTCATAGGTGCAAGCACATAATGCCACTGCTCTATCACAAATGCAGGTTCTTGAATTAGTTTCTGATGTGCCATCTCTTCCAAGAGCTGCTCGATATTATCAGCTGTTGGGACTCTTCTGCAGTTATGATGATCCATGACCTCAAACAGCTCTTCTTTGTCCACATCTTCGAAATCTGAACGGCATGATTCTAGGATCATTCTGTCTGATTCTGTAACATACTTGACACAAGACTTGTTGAAACACATCCATGGGCTGCCTGTTCCAGCATTACAGGTGCTATTTTTACAGGCAGGTACTTCTCTTTTTGCCAACCAAATGCAAGGATTCGTCCAATGCTTTCCCACTGTTGTTGACCAAAGTCATGTCGTAGATATGGGACCTTAAAGCTGTTTCCCAATGTGCATTGCTCATAAAAGTCATTCCAAAACTCTGAAAGCACATCCCTCAAAACTCCCCCTTCATCAACAGCATTTTCCAGCCGCCCATCGGGAAGAATGACTTTCATTGATATGTCATCTGTCAAGACACTTTTGTCACAAAAATGTGCGATAAGCTGTCGAAGGGCCTGACTGCGATGAACAACAAGAATTTTCTTCACTCTTTCACTCTGAACAAAGGACTCCAGTGAGTTATCAATTGGAGAAGGTACAGAATATGGTTCCTCTAAAAGAGGTAAGGTGTCATCAAGCTCAGTGTCTTCCAGCCCAGAGATGAGTCCTGTGGAGATTGTTACAGTTCCACTATCCTCCAAATTGCCCACCTCTGGCTGCCTGGCTGCATCAATCTCAATCACACTTGATGCGTCAGTCATGATAGTTATGGAGTCTGACAATAAAATATCATCACTGCCTGTTGCAATTGAAGTGCCACTCCCTACATAAATTAGGTCTGGCTCTACATTCTCAGTCAACAGAGGAGATGGGCTGGTACGTCTGGGAGACCTTGAATCTTGCACGTTTTCCCCTCCTTGTGCAATTGTTTCGCTGTTGAAGTTGAACTGTGTGTCTGAATGTGTGTCGCTAGCGATGACTTTCTTCTTGGTTGTCAAGTAAAAACGCAAGACTGGTAATTTGGTCAGCTCATAAAGTTCTCCAACTGTAATCTGTTCATCTATTGTTTGCTCCTGAAAGTCTGTTACATCGACCACAAAATCTGTGAAGCTTCCCATAGAAGATTTCTCATCAGGAAAAAACAACTCAGCAGCCTTTTCAAGTAGGTCCTTTTTTCTACAGTCCTTTGACACGCTAATTTTCCGTGTACCCCCACCTTTTTTTGTTCGGACCTGAGTAAACTTCCCTTCTCGAAAATGCATCCATCCCATCTCAATTTTTCGCATACTCTTTTGACCATTTTTTTTTTCACATACATTGTCAGTGTCACCTTTGTTTCTTGCTAGCCTGGTTCTCAGTCGATCAAAAAGTTTAGATTTTCGGCCACTGGGATCTTGTTCTTTTCGCCTGCAGTATCCACGAATAGCCAGTCGGTCACCATAGGAAGGCAGATATTCCTTCAGCTGGTCATCTGTCATAATCTGTATGACACTGCAATCAATCTGCAAAAAGATTATAAAAACTTTTAAAATACTTTAAATATAAGTTTAACATTCTCTGATGACAGTGACCCTGTGAGGTATAATTCAGAAATATTATTCATTTGACTAAACTGACATTATTGAGATCTGAACTGAGCTGGACAATGACATTACTGTTTTCTGCAGAAGATCTGCTTTATAGCTTAATTTAACTTATTTTATAATTGATCTTACAGAGTTATTGAATGGAACTGATCTGACTTCAGCTGAACAATGACACCATTTATTATTTTTATACGACCATTATTTTCTAGTTTCTTACTGTAAAGCTGCTTTGAAACAATCCCCCGATTTCACAGACAAGGCTTAGCTAGTCCCAGACTAAAATGCATGTTTTAGTGTTTTAACTAAAAGCAACTTGCACTGTCTTGCATATCTTAAAATGTCAGTCCCATTGTTTTGTCTCAAGATGCACTAGCAAATGTTTTAATTGAACTAAGGCCTAATCCAGGCTTAGTCTTACTCCTGTCTGTGAAACCAGGCCTATATGTATTGTATTAAGCACTATAGAAATAAAGGTGACTTGACTCTAATGTAAGGTATAACTGGAATAATGTACAGTCAAGTGGTTGTTATAACCCCAGAGATTTACAGAGTGTACTGATTTATAGAGGCAGTTTTTTTTTTTGACCCAGAAACATATGATTCAGTACTCGGTATATCATGAAAGAAACCAGACAGAGCAGTTCTACTAGAGAAATTTTAACAGAATATATTGTTCCAAGTCTCTCTATGACATTTTTGGACATAATTTTTTTAGCATGTGTGATGCATATTTATCAGTTTCATGATTACCTTATCCTGTTGCATTTGCTGTATGATGTCATCAGTGATGTTTCTTGACTTCAAAAAGTCACAAATGTCATCCATCCTAATCCTATAAGAACAGAACAATGATATATAGCATAAAATTGCCTCAATGCTGCTGGTTACGTCCATTAACATAAACTCCGGCGTTAGCTGCTATTGCCATCCAGTGGTGGGTACGACACGACTTTGAACGAACGATAGGAATCACAACGAGAAATCTGTTTGTTCAATCTTTTTCAATAAACAAAACTGAATTCACGATTGTATATAGTGATGACAAATAAATAAGTTACCAAATGGAATTATTTGTTCCTAAATATAGCCTATGTAATTTATAACTTTTTAAAAAAATCATACTTTAGACCTAGCCTATATGCCAATCACAACACATGGATGGCTACTCCATTACTCATAAAAATACAGTTTAATGACAGAACAACGTTCATGCATTGAAATTGACATATATATATATACATATATATATATATATATTCACATCACACAGGATAATTATAATCTTAATTTTCTGATTTTTTACTTATGTGCAATAGTTTATTCTGTGTAGGCATATACTGACTTACTTGGGGTTATGCAATTCTTTGCTTAAATCCTTTCAAACGTGTGTTTGCTCCGAGAGCTATTCCGTGCCGTTCCGCTATAAGGCAAGAATGTAATCAAACCACGATTAAAATGCTCCTTAGCTGTGTTCACAATTCTATGGAAGCATTCATCTTGTGTCTTGCCGCGTCGGGCGCGTCAGATCAATGAGCTTGGAAGTCAGCAAATAATAATAATTTCGATTTAGTTATGTCATAATTTCTACTTTTAAAGTCATAATTTCGATTTTTTAATCTCATAATTTCGACATAGTATGTCAAAATTTCGACTTGGTATGTCATAATTTCGACTTTTTATCTCATAATTATGACTTTTAAAGTCATAATTTCGACTTACTAAGTCATAATTTCGACTTTTTATCTCATAATTATGACTTTTAAAGTCATAATTTCGACTTACTAAATCATAATTTCGACTTTTTATCTCATAATTATGACTTTTAAAGTCATAATTTCGACTTTTTATTTTTTTATTATGTGGCGGAAATGGGCTTCCATACTGTCTGTAACAGTGCATCAACGATAGCCGTGCTGCCGTGAAGTCTGAAGCTGTTGGATGTATTAAAATGTGCCACTTCAGCTTTGTCTGATTTATTGCGCCTCCACCACAGTTGATTCTTCTTCTTATTATGATTATTATGATATTGTTATTATCGTGCAAAATTCATTAGTGTATCCATTCTGTTAAAAACAACTTTTATTGTCCAAATACCTCGACTGTAATTTGCAGAATTGCATGATTCTACCCTTGAGTTGCAAAGTTAATGAAACATGATAGGTATTGGTTGTTTTAGTATTAAGCCCACTGGCAGTAAAAGCTGTTTTTTCTCCTTGAAACGCTGTGTACAAGGTTACCGTGGAAACATTCTATATGCATATTCCTGCATAATGCATATGTCCGGAGACTAATCTTTATGGGTCTCCTCCAGTAAAATCAATATTTCTTTATTGGTAAATCGGCGCTAAAAATAATCCTTTAAGATGTCCTCTATTTTATGTATAAAAATAACAAAGCAGCAATCCTGGTGGTCTATTTAATGTATAATAATAACAAAGCAGTAATACTGATGGTCAGTCGCAATGAAAGGAAACGCAAGCAAAGTAAGAACTGTGAGAAATAACGTTTCACAGTAGTGAGAAAAAGTCAGAATTCTGATAAAGTCGCAATTGCAAGAAATAAAGTCAGAATTCTGACTTTTTATCACGCAATTGTGACTTTATATCTCAGAATTCTGACTTTATAACTCGCAATTGCGACTTTATATCTCAGAATTCTGACTTTTTATCACGCAATTGCGACTTTATATCTCAGAATTCTGACTTTATAACTCGCAATTATGACTTTATATCTCAGAATTCTGACTTTATAACTCGCAATTGCGACTTTATATCTCAGAATTCTGACTTTATATCACGCAATTGCGACTTTATATCTCAGAATTCTGACTTTATAACTCGCAATTCTGAGATAAAAAGTCGCAATTAGTCTTTTTTTTTTTTTAGTGGCTTTTTTTTTTAAGTGGCGGTTTTTTTTTTTTTAAGTGGCGGAAACTGGCTTCCATAGAGCAGTGCCTGTAAAATGCAGTTAGCTCAAAAATATGAGGGCACGCATGCTGTTTGAAAGAGCATGATGCATCTGTGTATGTTTAATGCATGGCGTGTGTGTTTCTCTAGCTCCGTTTCCATGGGCACAATTTAATTTTTCTAATTCTGGATATTTACAGTTGATAATTTAGCCTAAGATGTGTGATTAATAATAAGACCGCACCAAGAGACGCCATTATAATCAGTGATACTGTGACTGTCATTTGTTGTATTTCAGGCACACCACAAGATGTCACTGATGTCACTTTGCCCTCGCCTACTCTGAGCTCGATTGGTATATCTGAGGTAAGCCACGCCCTCCTCATTACCCTACAGACAAAAAAAATGTAAAAATACATAAATGTGAAAATAAAGAAATGTAGAAATAAAGAAATGTAGAAATGAATAAATGTGGAAATGAACAAATATGGAAATAAATTCATAAATAAATAAATAAATAAATAAATGTGGAAATAAATAAGTCAAACTGAATAAATGTATAAATAAATAAAAGAAAAAATATATAAATGTGGAAAAAATATACATTAATAAAGGAAATAAATGTATGAATAATTATTTGATTGTTTTTTGCTTTTCTTTGTATATTATACATTTATTAATTTATTTTTGCTTTTTTGCATTGCTTTGTATATTTATTTATTTTTAATCTTGGCAGGTTTGGCATTCCATATGTGCTCACATGCTAATTTCCGTTTCCATAGAAACTAGATTTGTTTGGCTTTGAACAAATGTCATATTAAGAGTCTTTTTTCAGTGTTGCAGTAAGGACTCAAATGTGTAGGACAGGTGTATATAGATGGAAAAAGTAATATAAATAATTAATAAAAAAAAAAAAAATAACTTTGAAGGTGACAGAGAGGATTTTTTTGTTGACTGAGAATCAAAGGACTGTTACTGAGTTTTTGAAATGAGCGCATGCGTAAGAACAGCCCCCCTCCTTCAAAGGAACGCCTCCTAAAACTCGTGCACGAGTATTGGAACACGAGTGTTTACCACCGGCATTCGCTGTGTCATGTTTTTTGGATTCATTATGTCGGACTCTCCGCAGGTAACTCATAATCTGCACTTGTTATTCCGGTCTCCTGACAAAAACATTGCATGCGGCGCCTGTGGAGTGTGGAAAGTTACTGGAGCGCGCAGCCACACTCGTCTCTCACAAGGAACGTCACGGCAGTGATTGACAAGCCAGAGGGCCAATGTGTGATTGGCTGATGTTTTTAAGGCCCTACCTCGTGCACAGATGATGTATATTAATATTATTACTTTCAGTACACCTAATAAATAGTCTTTTATCAGTTAGTAAAGACAGTTTCAAGTATTATTGCAAAAATGTATAAAACAAAACATCCTCTTTAGCACCTTTAAGATGGTGTAAAGTAACATTTATATGAAACTAATTCATTTGAAATAATGTCATATTGTAAAATAATTAGCTAATTTTACATATCTCGGCATTGAGACATGAGCAAACATGGCGTTTGGAGCTATAAATGCTTCATAATTTTTCATTAAATCATATTATTCATTCATTATTTTTTATATCAAGGTGTGTAATGACACTGTGTTTATATTTATGAAGCATGCGTCAGATGACAATTTTTAAAATAAACCTTAAATTTCACTACTTGGACTTAAAAGTACCCGTAGTTGCAGAAACACACACACTATATATATATATATATATATATATATATATATAATATATATATATTATATATTGACACGCAGCAGCGCTCGTTCACTGTGGAGTTTAGCAGCAAAATTTAAATATTTGCATGATTTTCTAACATTTACAGACAGAGAATAAAGCTGTGAAATGTACACTGTTAAAAAGTTACTGTACATTTTACAGTAAAATACTGGCAGCAGGGTTGCCAGCCAGTTACTGTAATTTTTACAGTAGTGTCTCCGCATGCCAGTACTCAAATACTGGCATGCGGAGAGGATCTTTAGAAAGGAACTGTTCACTAAGAAGCTTCAAAGGACCTCGGACGGTATGCCCAAACACAAGTTCAGCAGGGCTGAACTCCAACGACTCCTGTACTGTACTCCTTATGGCCAACATTAACAGGGGTAAGCCATCTACCCAGTCTTTACCAGTTTCGACGCAGTAAGTGCGCAACATTGACTTCAGCGTCTGATGCTCCCTGGGACTCGGGATGTGAGGCGCTTGATAACTGATGTTCAACTCGTAGTTCTTTAACAAGCTGTTCGAACAGATGCGATGTGAAATTTGTACCCCGATCCGTTTGAATCGTTTTTGGCAGACCGAACATGGAACAGAACTTTACTAGTTCTTTAACGATCACCTTCGTCGTGATAGAACGCAAGGGCACGGCTTCTGGGTAGCGTGTAGCTGCACACATTATAGTGAGAATATATTGATGACCCGATTTTGCCTTAGGCAAGGGACCTACACAATCGAGTATGAGTCTTTCAAAAGGCTCTCCCATCACTGGAATGGGTTGCAGTGGCGCTTGGGGAATCACCTGATTAGGTTTACCAGCAAGTTGGCAGATGTGACAAGATCGAATAAATGCAGACACGGAGGACTTCATGTTGGGCCAGAAAAAGTGTCTAGCGATACGGTCATAAGTTTTCGTAACACAAAGATGTCCCGAACAAATATGCTCGTGGGCCAGCTTCATTATTTGGGTTCTATAACCGGAAGGAAGAACTATCTGATAAACCCCATCAAGTTCAGAATCTAACGGTTTCCACCAGCGCATCAGCACACCCTCGTCCCAAAAATAACCTACCGTCGATTTTAAAACCTGTGCCTTGTCAACTGCAGCATTAATACACTTATTCAATGTTACATCAAGTTTTTGCGCAACAATTAACTGTTCTCGGCCTACTTTCAAGGAAGTTTCATTTTCAGCGTCATTTGAGTGTGGTTGCGGCTGAACAAGCAATTTACATTCTGTGTTCTCCGGCGACGAAACCAGGAATGAGCTAGAAAGATCAACTACATCTCTGAATTTCTTTTCTTGCGCGCGCGTCACAGCGCATGACGGAAAAACAGAGGATAGATTTACAAGGGGGTCATTTTGGTCGTCAGCAGCAGGCTCTGCTGAGACAATCGGATACGGGAAAACTTTGGTTCCAGCCAGATCATTCCCTAAGATCAGACTCACACCTTCCACTGGCAATTGTGAATAAACACCAACGCTGACAGGACCAGAAATCAGTTCAGACTCCAGATAAATCGTGTGCAACGGCACTGAAGTACAGCCCATTCCCACACCACGGATGAGCACGTTAGTACCCGTATAAGACTTTGACGAGAACGGCAGCGTACCCTCTAGAATCAATGATTGAGCAGACCCCGTGTCTCGTAACATTACGACCGGCTTAGGATTAGCATCATCAACAAGTGCTATTGTTCCCATCTGCAGGAACGATTTAAAAGGTGAATCATCGGATTTTGAATTCACGCACTCAGAAACCGACGTAAGCGCTACTCCTTTTGACTTCGCTTTCTGCTGCCACGCTTTGCAATTTGAAATTAAGTGGCCAGGGTCAAGACAATAGAAACATACTCTCTTTTGATCGGACCGTTTTGGAGCGTTTCTAGACGCATTAGAAGACCGGGGAGAATGGTTATCTTTTTCCTTCCCTAAATCCGCGGCAGAGAATAATTTAGGCGCGCGTATGGGAGAAAATACGGTTTTGTGCGTGAGCACAAATTCGTCTGCTAGGATTGCAGCATCTGATAATTTGGAAACTTGCTCATTTAAATGCACCACAATACCTTCCGGTAGCGAGTTCTTAAAATCTTCGAGTAAAATTAGTTCTTGCAATTCCTCAAACGTAGTAATTTTGGTAGAAAGACACCATTTTTCAAACAGCGCTCTCTTTTCACGCGCAAACTCCACGAACGTTTGCTTGGCTGTCTTTGAACAATTCCTAAACCTTTGCCTATACGCCTCCGGTACTAATTCGTAAGCTCGCAAAACAGCCAATTTAACAATGTCATAATTCAATGAATCCTCCACTGGCAAAGCCGCGCACACCTCCTGGGCTTTGCCAACGAGATTACATTGCAACAGTAATGCCCACATGTCTCTAGGCCATTTTAATTTAGCAGCGACGCGTTCAAAGGCTACGAAGTATGAGTCTACTTCGGTTTCACGAAAAGGAGGTACCAACTTAATGTACTTACCTACATCGAAGTCAGGTTGCCCAACCTCAGAAGTACTGGAAGGGGGTCTGACGCGCGGTGATGGAACTGGCTGGTTACGCAGCCTTTGGACCTCCAACTCCAGTTTACGTAATTTAACATCCCGATCAGTTTTTAATTCTAGCTCTTTCAGTCGGAGTATTTGCGTTTCGTGCTCCTGTTTTTTTAACGCAAGATCTAATTCCTTCAGACGAACAGTCACCACCGGATCTACAAACTGAGAAGACTTTCTATCACTTACCGAATCTGCACCATCAGACGCGATTTCACCCTCAGTTTCCACCTCGGAACCTCCTGCTACACGTTCAGGCAAAATACCCATTTCGACTAACTTGGCATACAACTCGTCTTTTATGACATGCTTCCTTTGCTCTTTAGAAACCAAGATATTAAAAAACTCAGCTATCACGATCAAGTCTTTTTTCCTGCAGCGGTCGAATCCCTCCAGCGCGGGCGAAAGAGTAAATTTAATTAAATCGAACTCCAGCTTAAATCCTACACTTCCTTCCCCACCGAAAATTCAAAGCAGCCAAGCAACGTTGCTAACATACGGGAGAGAAGAAAAAAAAAAAAAACGAGCGGATGAGCCCCTAATTGTCACGATCCGGCCGTCTAGGGCTCGGTCGGACCGGAGACAAAAGTAAAAAAAAAAAACCTCAAGCGGGCAACGGTTCCTGGTCTCCTGTCCCAGCTCACAATAACCACAAATTTCTCAAATCACAGTTCTTTTTATTATGATCATTTTGTATGAAACAATAATATTCTCAGAGTTTCATCGGGAGGGGTTACAGGCCAAAACAACAAACAAAAGGAGAGCTCACTAAGGGTTTCGAAAATACTAACTTACCTGTACAAAGAAAACAACAAATAAAATACAAAGAATTTACCCTGGCTCCCTAACTAAACGTAAACAGGAGAAAACTAGATTGCACAAAGTAAAAGTGGCACTCCCCGACCCAAACGTAACCAAATAATGAATAACAAAACTACGCTTTTTCAGAACGGATTACACAAAGGAAAAACAGCAGAAGGTCTCAACTCTTAAGTGATAAATTAAGTAAGTGATCTCCGTCACACAGCAATTTTAGGAGATAATGCTTACTAAATTGACAATAACGCTGGTCACACAGCAGCACAATAACCCTTTTAGTTGTCTGGGGCAGGAAACAGGATATAAAAAAAAAACCACGCGTGGAGCTTCACGACGCGGCAACACGGCTCCCTCCACCGTCCTTGTTTGCTGCCTTTAAGCGCTCCCGCCCTTCCACCTGACTCGCAACACCTGGTCCCGATCAAGCGGCGCTACCAGAGAGCGAGAGAGAGAGGAGAGAGAGAAAGAGAGAAAGACAAAGCAACAGCGTGCACAGTTACAAGATCACATTCTACATTACCATAGGCTAATGTATACACTTATACAGACGTAACAGTAGTGTTTCTGTAATTTAATTTACAGAATTTTACTGTATTCTCAATTACAGTAAAATTCTGTAAATTAAATTACAGAAACACTACTGTAAAAATTACAGTAACTGGCTGGCAACCCTGCTGCCAGTATTTTACTGTAAAATTTACAGTAATTTATATATTTTGTATTCTGCATTTTTACAAAAAAATATATTGTATACTGCATTTAACATACTTCTTTAAATAGCAAATACACACATTCAAGTAGTTTAGTCAAGTAGAATATGTAAAATGCAGTATACAATATATTTTCCCTATTGCTCACTTAATGGGAGCTGAATTTTAAATTTAATCTATTAACTGCATAAGCTTTAAACAAATTTTAACTGCATAAAGTGTTGTATAATGCATAACTTAATTCACCCCCTCCCAAAAAAAAAGATATTTGAGGCTTCTTAATCTTGAAAAACCAGTCAAAATGTAATAAATATATCTTTCAAATTTACATAAAAAAATGCAATAAAAGGTGTATTATTTTGAATTTTTTTTTTTTTAGAAAATCATTTTATTTTTTTATATTTTTTATTTTTTAGGGACAAAATTTTTGTCATGAAAATGTTTTTAAATTACTTATTGGCCATCATGGCCCTTCACACAAAGAAATACAATTATAACTATAACTTGACCAACAGGGTCATATAAAAACATTTCTTAAAACCCAGATCACTTTTATGACTTCATGAACATACCAACATGGCCAAACAACAAGTCCAACAAACTTGCGATCAAAAAAGAACAATTCTACTCCAGATGATGTTCCATCCCAGGATGCAAAGAGAGGCTAGAAATATTGAAAGGAACACAGAGGACAATACATTAGATATATTACAAAACATAATACTTTAAGAGACTGATAGAGGGATGACAGATACAGTCAGTGACAGATAGAGGGATGATAGATACAGTCAGATACAGATATAGAATAATAAAAGTATATAATAAAAGGAAAAATAGATCTTGGTGTGTGTGTGTATTTCTTACATTTCAGAAATTCCACTGAAAATCCATCACTTTGCACAGAAGAGTGGTAACATGTAGGTTGAACGCAACCCGTTTCTTCTGAACTGTGGCCTGTTGTTTTAGATGGCACTTTTCCTTTCGTCTTTGTTCCTCTCTCCAGATAAATACCTACAAAGTGCCTAAAGGGTCAAGAATTCAGATTGGTTTTAGCTTTTGAGGCATGTAATCATGTTTTTGAAATTATACCATGTGGTAGAGCAGTATTAGCCTACAACTCCAGTCCTGAACACTTACCTCCCTGAAAGTTTTAAATGTCCCACTAATCTAAACACCTTATTTAACTAATTTGTTTGCCAGGGTCAAATAGAGAGACATCTAAAACATTCACCCTAAAAAATAAATGTCTAATCTAGTTGAGGAACAAATAGTTATTTGTAGTTGTGTTAAAGGCCTCAATAGATATAAAATGTACATCTAAAAGACAAGAAAGATACAGGATGATCAGTTTGTTCATATCTGTAACGTTAAATAGCACATTTCATTTCAAGTTAAAAAAAAGATTTGGTTTTGGTAATAGTAATATTAAATTAACTATACAAGGCAAACTTATATCAAACAGATATGTTAAAGTGTTTGCATTACCTTAAGTTAGAAAATGTCCACAAATACATCACATTGGTTACATTAACAGCATGAAGCGGCACCATTTTGCGTGACACATCCTCCGTGAGCGGCCTGATCGCGTCGCGACTCGCGAGGCCTTTTCGTTTCGGCCCGTTAACAGATGACTGTCTGCCTGTACAAATGTGATTTACGCCATAAAATAATCACGACCAAGTGCGCTGATGAACACAAAGTTCTCGTGAATTCCAACTGTTTCTAATGAGTAATTTTTGGCCCATAGCCGCTATGCTAAAGCACCGGGGAATGTGTGAGATCCTACCGCGACCGCGCTGAGGAAAACCCCGCGCAAGTCTGCTTCGCGCCCCGCGGACGGAGGATGCGTCAATCCGGGGTTACCAATATGAATCGCGAATGTAAATACATACATATTTACCAAAGACTGAGGGGGAAAATGAAATAATAAGTCACTTACCACAGTTGTAAATCACTCCTCTTGCTGCTTCCCGAATCTTGACCGTTGGAGATCCCATAATGCCTCTGTATATTTGAAATTTACAGCAATATTCTGTAAATTTGATTCAAACCGCCACGCCCCCGGAATTCATTGCAATTTACAGCAATATGCTGTATTATTAAAATACAGCCATCGGCTGTAAAATATTGCTGTAATTTTTACAGCAATTCATTACAGTGTAAGTAATGCACTGAAGAAAACACCATGTGTCAAACACATAAAACGGTACAAAACATGCTGTTTGCTACATGGTGGATCGATTTGATCCATGATTAGGGCTGCTTAAGAAAAGCTTGCACGTGCAATTATCTTGACTAGGTAAACCTAGATCAAATTAGTTGGATTGCACGAACTTCAATTACCTTTTATGAAACCGCTTTAGCCCCAACTTATTTCTTAGGTTCATTCAAGTCAGGTGTTGGAGTTTAATCCTCACTTTTCTTAGCGTCTTTTATTAAACAGTCCTCCGGACCAGAGTAATTGAAGTTCACATAGTCCCGCTATTTTGATCCAGGTTGCCTAGTCAAGATAACTGCG
The DNA here is from genome assembly GCF_024489055.1 of Chanodichthys erythropterus. Classification (NCBI taxonomy): domain Eukaryota; kingdom Metazoa; phylum Chordata; class Actinopteri; order Cypriniformes; family Xenocyprididae; genus Chanodichthys; species Chanodichthys erythropterus. The sequence goes on from NC_090232.1 coordinate 24,035,262, forward strand.
CATACATGCTTTTCTTAAGCAGCCAAAGAGGTCGATCATGGATCAAATCGATCCACCATAGGAAACAACATACATTTTGTGCTATTTTATGCATTTGAGAGATGGTGTTTTGCTCAGTGCATAACTTATATTTCACAGGTTTATTCTCCATCTGTAAATGTTAGAAAGTCATGCAAACATTTCCATTTTGCTGCTAAACTTCACAATGAACGAGCGCTGCTGCACGCATGCATGCCAAACACACTTCATATATATATATATATATATATATATATATATATATATATATATATATGGAACCAGAGTAAAGATTCCCAGAGGTCTATATTTTAGTAAAAGGCTAGCTGATTTTATTGCGCTTCGACTACAGTAGGTAGTTCTAGTGTGGACAACAACCATGCATGTCACTTCTGCAGGCTGCATATTACTCTGTCACTCTTTTGATAGCTTTTGCTGGCTCTGGCACTTGCTTGGTATTTCTCCTGCTCCTTGTCTAGCATAAAAATCACTCATCACTACATGAAAGCTTAAAATTAAGGCCTGGATGTTTCAGGGGCCTTGTCACAGGTCCATTGATTTTGAAATTCTGTGAGTGGTTGGAGTACCGCCATTTTTAGTCTGTTTGGTAAACGTGTTTTTTTTTTTTGGTTTATTTTTGGTTTGTAACACTATTTATTTTCTACATTCAAGGGATTTATTTTTTCTACTTTTTGTAAAATTATTTTTTTGGCATCAAACAGAATTCCTGTTGTCCTGAGGGCTGTTTCATAAAAGATGCTAAGAAAACCGAGGATTAAACTCCAAAACCTGACTTGAATTAACCTAACAAATGAGTTGGGGCTAAAACGGTTTCATAAAAGGTAATTGAAGTTCACGCAGTCCCGCTAATTCGATCCAGGTTCACCTAGTCAAGATAATTTCACGTGCAAGCTTTTTTTAAGCAGCCCTAGAGGTCGATCATGGATCAAATCGATCCACCACAGGAAAGGGCATACATTTTGTGCTATTTTAGGCCTTTGAGACATGGTGTTTTCCTCAGTGCATAACTTACTTTTCACAAGTTTATTCTTCATCTGTAAATGTTCGAAAGTAATGCAAATATTTCTATTTTGCGGCTAAACTTCACAGTGAACGAGCTTTGCTGCGCGCATGCGCGCTAAACAGACGGAATGCAATAGAAGCAATAATTCTAAAATATACATTTCGCTAAAATATTTGATGTTGGACATTAAATGTGCCTTATGTACAAGTTTAAACCTACAAGTAAGTGTATGTTTTTATGATAGTAACTGTAAATGGACTCTTCATATTCGGTAAATCAATATACTTTGGGACAATTACTGAGTTTAGATTCATCTTATCAATTAAAATTTTGTCTGTGCATATTTATTTTAATTTTTAATTTTGTGATCTTAATTTCTGCTCTTCTAATAACCATAAAGAGTACTACTGCCAAACAAAACCTGAGAGAAATGTAAAAAAACAATTTAATTCAATATTGGGCACAAAACATTTGTAGGTTTTACACACACACACACACGTACACACACACACACACACACACACACACATATATATATATATATATATATATATATATATATATATATATATATATATATATATATATATATATGGAATTCAGGTTGATTGGGACACTTTTTCCCCAGTCATTTCAATAGCAAAAAGTGTCCCAATCAACCTGAATTCCAGAGTATAGATTAAATATGGGCCTTGGAAAAGGCTAGCTGACTTTATTGGGTAGTTCCAGTGTGGACAACATCCATACATGTCATTTCTGCAGGCTGCATCTGACTCTGTCACTCTTTTCATAGCTTTTGCTGGCTCTGAAACACTCACTTGGTATTTCTCCTGCTCTTTGTCTAGCAAAAAAATCACTCATCACTTAATGAAAGCTTACAAATGAAGGCCTGATTGTTTCAGGTGCCAGAGTAAGATGCAGCCTGCAGAAATGACATGTACGGATGTTGTCCACACTGGAACTACCCATGTCAAAGCACAATAAAGTCAGCTAGCCTTTTCCAAGGCCCATATTTAATCTATTATACTCTGGTCTATGGTCTATACAAACAAACTGTATTTTAAACTGTATTGTAAATATATTTGACAAAGTAATTTATTCCTGTGATGCAAAGCTGTATTTTCAGTATCGTTACTCCAGTCTTCAGTGTCACATGATCCTTCAGAAATCATTCTAATATGCTGATTTTCTGCTCAATAAACATTTATGATTATTTTCAATGTTGAAAACAGTTGTGTACTTTTTTTTCAGGATTCCTTTTTGAATAGAAAGTTCAAAAGAACAGCATTTATCTGAAATACAAAGCTTCTGTAGCATTATACACTACCGTTCAAAAGTTTGGGGTCAGTAAGAATTTGTATTTTTGTTTTTTGAAAAGAAATTAAAGAAATGAATACTTTTATTCAGCAAGGATGCATTAAATCAATCAAAAGTGGCAGTAAAGACATTTATAATGTTACAAAAGATTAGATTTCAGATAAACACTGTTCTTTTGAACTTTCTATTCATCAAATAATCCTGAAAAAAAAATATTGTACACAAATATTTTGTACAATTGTACACATTAAATGTTTCTTGAGCAGCAGATCAGCATATTAGAATGATTTCTGAAGGATCATGTGACACTGATGACTGGAGTAATGATGCTGAAAATTCAGCTTTGCCATCACAGGAATAAATTACTTTGTGAAATATATTCAAATAGAAAACAGTTATTTTAAATTGTAATAATATTTCACAATATTACTGTTTTTACTGTATTTTTAATTAAATAAATGTAGCCTTGGTGAGCAGATGAAACTTCTTTTAAAAACATTAAAAATCTTAGTGGTTCCAAACTTTTGGACTGTACTGTATATATATATATGCCATATATATATAGTTGTTATATATATATATATATATAATATATATATATATATATATATATATATATATATATATATATATATATATATATATATATATATATAACAACTATGTATATATATGGCATTCAGGTTGATTGGGACACATTTTGCTATTGAAATGACTGGGAAAAAATGTCCCAATCAACCTGAAATATATATATATATATATATATATATATATATATATATATATATATATATATATATATATATATATATATATATATATATATATATATATGTGTGTGTGTGTGTGTGTGTGTGTGTAAAACCTACAGTTTTTCCTTTCTTACTGGCTAAATGTTTTGTGCCCAATATTTAATTAGATTGTTTTTTTGTTTTTTTTTTTACATTTCTCTCTGGTTTTGTTTGGCAGTAGTACTCTTTATGGTTATTAGAAGAGCAGAAATTAAAATCACAAAATTAAAAATTAAAATAAATATGCACAGACTAAATTTTAATTGGTAAAATGAATCTAAACTCAGTAAATGGCCCAAAGTATTGATTTACCCCATTACAATAGTCCATTTACAGTTACTATCATAAAAACACACTTACTTGTAGGATTAAAATTGTAAATAAGGCACATTTAATGTCCAACATCAAATATTTTAGCGAAATGTATATTTTAGAATTATTGCGCTTCTATTGCGTTCCGTCTGTTTAGCAGCGCTCGTTCACTGTTAGTTTAGCCGCAAAATGGAAATATTTGCATGACTTTCTAACATTTACAGATGGAGAATAAACTTGTGAAAAGTAAGTTATGCACTGAGGAAAACCCCATCTCTCAAATGCATAAAATAGCACAAAATGTATGCTGTTACCTATGGTGGATCGATTTGATCCATGATCGACCTCTAGGGCTGCTTAAAAAAAACCTGGATCGAATTAACGGGACTGCGTGAACTTCAATTACCTTTTATGAAACCGTTTTAGCCCAAACTCATTTGTTAGGTTAATTCAAGTCAGGTTTTGGAGTTTAATCCTCACTTTTCTTAGCATCTTTTATGAAACAGCCCTCTGGTTAGTTTATCAGCATATGTTGCCAGAGTAACTGAGTTTGAACTACTTTAAGTTTGCTTTATGAAACAGAATTCACTGACAATAAGTCTGACTAACTAAAATAAGCCTGGTTTATATTCTAATCTTGTTTTATGAAACAGCTCTCTTGAGACCCAGGTCCCAAAAACAAACAAACAAAAACCACACAACTACTGAGCTACATAAATTATGAAAAGTGATTTTTGTGAACCTTTTTTTTTTTTTTTTTCTACATGGACTAAAAGTATTTTCTAAGCTCTCAAACTATAACTTACGATTTACAGCCATCAAATCGCTTGCTGTTATTTTCGTGCGTTAACTTCGAGGTTGACAGGCAGACACGTTTAATAATAATAATAATAATAATTAAAGCTGCAAGCAGCGTTGAGAGGGCCCTCGCACCCGGGCTCACCGCCACCCGTTGGCCTCAGGAAAACAGTGAACAGTGGGCGTCATGCATTTAAGTGAGTGAATACAGGAGAATTATGCCAAAGTCATATCGAAATGCCACACTTCCTGCGGCCAACAGGTGGCGCTTTTACCGTAACTGAATTTTGCCAAGTTGATGTCTTCAAGCCAGGACTATCATTGAACACGTGAAGTTTGAAACAGATCGGACATTGTATGCCTGAGTTACAACAACTTCCTGTTTCTTTCGTGGCGTTAATCGCATACATTAGCACTCAGCCAAGTGTTGCATGATTTAACGTGTTTCTAGCATGTCTGGTACTTCGTGGCATGATAAAATGTGAATCTGGTTGTGAATTACAGTATAAAGCATGCCACTTCCTGTTGCCAGCAGGTGGCGCTATGACTAACTGAATATTATCATATAGACGTCTTTAGGCTAGGACTCTTATCACACATGTGAAGTTTGGAGCAGATCGGACATAGTATGCCTGAGTTACAGCAGTTTCCTCTTTCATGGCGAAACATCAGACTTTGTCAGGCCGCCACAGACACGCCTTTCACCGAAAACTCAAGATCTTTGATATTTACCATCGCTAAGGTCTTGAGATTAGACTGACAACATATGATGTTGATCTGGTTAAATCTCTATGAGGAGTTAATAACAGAGTAAAACATGTCATTTCCTGTTGCCTACAGGTGGCGCTATGACTGTAACTGAATATTGTTATGAAGATGTCTTCAGGTCAGGACTCTAATAAAACATGTGACGTCTGGGGCAGATCCGACATTGTTTGTCTGAGTTACAACAACTTCCTGTTTCATGGCGAAAACATCAAATTTTGTCAGGCTGCCACGGACACGCCCTTTGGTGAAAACTCTAGATCTTTGCAATTTAACGTCACAAAGGCCTTTGGATTAGACTGACCAAAAATGACATTGATCTGATTAAATCTCTAGGAGGAGTTCGTTAAAGTACAACGTCTGGAAAATGCAAAAAACGGTGAATTAATTCAAAATATCTGACTTCCTGTTTGGTTTCGGATTTCGCTCCAAGAGAATTTTTTGTAGGTACTGGGCTGCTAAATGTGTGTACCGAATTTCAAACCCCTAGTGTTATGTAGCGAGCGGGGCTGTACGTTAGATGGCGCTATCGAGCCATTTTGCCACGCCCAATTCCGAAACCCATAACAGACGTAAATTTTCACCACTTCTGACGCGTGTGCAAAGTTTCGTGAGTTTTCGAGCACGTTTAGGCCCTCTCAAATGCGATTCATTTTGGAGAATAATAATAAATATAGCTGCGAGCAGCGATGGCGGGCCCAAGCCCGGTGGCACCGCCACCCCGGTGGCTTCAGGGCAACTGTGCACAGCGGGCAATAGGCACTTAAAACGGTTAAACATCAAAGGACTATGTCAAATTCACTCCACATTTACTGCACTACAAGGTGCCGTTATAGAGCCCCTCCTCCCTGCCCATTTTCAAAGGATTACATGTGCCAAGTTTTAACATTATTCTGATGAATTTTGAAGCAAATCAGGTAAAAATAAGAGGGTGATCTCAATGTATGCTGAAAGTGACACATTTTCTGCTTCAAGTTGGTGGCGCTATGACTTTGAATCACAATAGTCAAATCCATGTGATCAGCCTTGTACAACGAAGACTAAGCCAAAGTTTCATCAAAATCAATTAATGTATGCAGAAGTTATAACACTTTGTTTGCCTTTTCTTGCCATAAATTCGTTGCCTCGCCACGGCCAAACCGTTTGAGATATCCAAAATCCGTTTGCAATTAAACAACTTCAATGTGTTAGCAACAAGTTAAAAAAAGCTTAGTGTAAATTGGATAAACCCTGTAGGAGTAGTAGTATAAAATTCATAGCCTGTTTTTTCAAAAAATTAACATTCAAACCAAAATAGCTGACTTCCTGTTGGTCGGAGCTAATGAATGTAAATTAGAAAATTGTCCGGCTTGATGAGAATAATATGTTTACCGAGTTTGGTGACTGTAGGAAAAACTAAAACCCCAACTTTTTTCAAAAGGTGGCGCTACTGAGCCCCTCCACCACGCCCATTTCTATGGCTTTGTCCATGTCTACTGGTTGACAATATTGATGTGTGTGTCGAGTTTCATGCAATTTGAAGCATGTTAAGAGCCTCAAAAACACTCAAGAATATTATTACAGTTTGACCTGTTGCCATGGCAACAATATTTCAAATATCAAAAATCCTGTCATAGGTCTACATCTGCTGTGTATTGACATTACACTGATGAAGTTTGAAGCAAATCAGGTAAAAATAAGAGGGTGATCTCAAAGCATTTTAAAAGTGATACACTTCTTGCTGCCATTTGGTGGCGCTATAACTTTGACTCACAATAGTTACATCCATGTGATCAGACTACTACAACCAACACACTCCTGAAGTTTCATAAACATCAATCAATGTATGCAGAAGTTATAACACATTTCCTGTTTCCCTTTTCTCGCCATAAATTCGTTGCCTCGCCACGGCCAAACCGTTTGAGATATCCAAAATCCGTTTGCAATTAAACAACTTCAATGTGTTCGCAACAAGTTAAAAAAAGCTTGGTGTAAATTGGATAAACCCTGTAGGAGTAGTAGTATAAAATTCATAGCCTGTTTTTTCAAAAAATTAACATTCAAACCAAAATAGCTGACTTCCTGTTGGTCGGAGCTAATGAATGTAAATTAGAAAATTGTCCGGCTTGATGAGAACAATATGTGTACCGAGTTTGGTGACTGTAGGAAAAACTAACCCCCCCACTTTTGTCAAAAGGTGGCGCTACTGAGCCCCTCCACCACGCCCATTTCTATGGCTTTGTCCATGTCTACTGGTTGACAATATTGATGTGTGTGTCGAGTTTCATGCAATTTGAAGCATGTTAAGAGCCTCAAAAACACTCAAGAATATTATTACAGTTTGACCTGTTGCCATGGCAACAATATTTCAAATATCAAAAATCCTGTCATAGGTCTACATCTGCTGTGTATTGACATTACACTGATGAAGTTTGAAGCAAATCAGGTAAAAATAAGAGGGTGATCTCAAAGCATTTTAAAAGTGATACACTTCTTGCTGCCATTTGGGGGCGCTATAACTTTGACTCACAATAGTTACATCCATGTGATCAGACTACTACAACCAACACACTCCTGAAGTTTCATAAACATCAATCAATGTATGCAGAAGTTATAACACATTTCCTGTTTCCCTTTTCTCGCCATAAATTCGTTGCCTCGCCACGGCCAAACCGTTTGAGATATCCAAAATCCGTTTGCAATTAAACAACTTCAATGTGTTCGCAACAAGTTAAAAAAAGCTTGGTGTAAATTGGATAAACCCTGTAGGAGTAGTAGTATAAAATTCATAGCCTGTTTTTTCAAAAAATTAACATTCAAACCAAAATAGCTGACTTCCTGTTGGTCGGAGCTAATGAATGTAAATTAGAAAATTGTCCGGCTTGATGAGAATAATATGTGTACCGAGTTTGGTGACTGTAGGAAAAACTAACCCCCCCACTTTTGTCAAAAAGTGGCGCTACTGAGCCCCTCCACCACGCCCATTTCTATGGCTTTGTCCATGTCTACTGGTTGACAATATTGATGTGTGTGTCGAGTTTCATGCAATTTGAAGCATGTTAAGAGCCTCAAAAACACTCAAGAATATTATTACAGTTTGACCTGTTGCCATGGCAACAATATTTCAAATATCAAAAATCCTGTCATAGGTCTACATCTGCTGTGTATTGACATTACACTGATGAAGTTTGAAGCAAATCAGGTAAAAATAAGAGGGTGATCTCAAAACATTTCAAAAAGTGATACACTTCCTGCTGCCAGTTGGTGGCGCTATAACTTTGACTCACAATAGTCACATCCATGTGATCAGACTCCTATAACGAACACACTCGTGAAGTTTCATAAAGATCAATATATGTATTAAGACGTTATAACACATTTCCTGTTTCCTTTTTCTCGCCATAAATTCGTTGCCTCGCCACGGCCAAACCGTTCGAGATATCAAAAATCCCCTGGCAATTTTTAATCATCAGTGTCTTGACTTCATGCTGACCGAGTTTGGTGGCGATCGGATTAATCGTCTAGGAGGAGTATATCAAATTCCAGAGCATGCGTTTTTCAAACAACCCTTAATAGCTGACTTCCTGTTGGCGTGGCGATTAACTTAGAGCGCGAAAGTTGTTCGGCCCGATGAGGTCTATATGTGTACCGAGTTTCATACTAATACGTGCAAGCATGTTTAATATATGGACCAAATTTTCAGACTTTTTTCAAGGGGGCGCTGTCGAGCCCCCCTGCCACGCCCGGGTACCAGCCTCTCCGGCGTCCTAATGGCCGCGGATTCCAATGTGTGTGCCAATTTTCAAGAGTTTTTGAGCATGTTAAGGCCCCCAAAAAGCCCCGGAAGACGGAAAAAAAAATAAAAAAATAAAAAAATAAATAAATATAGCTGCGAGCAGCGATGGCGGGCCCAAGCCCGGTGGCACCGCCACCCCGGTGGCTTCAGGGCAACTGTGCACAGCGGGCAATAGGCACTTAAAACGGTTAAACATCAAAGGACTATGTCAAATTCACTCCACATTTACTGCACTACAAGGTGCCGCTATAGAGCCCCTCCTCCCTGCCCATTTTCAAAGGATTACATGTGCCAAGTTTTAACATTATTCTGATGAATTTTGAAGCAAATCAGGTAAAAATAAGAGGGTGATCTCAATGTATGCTGAAAGTGACACATTTTCTGCTTCCAGTTGGTGGCGCTATGACTTTGAATCACAATAGTCAAATCCATGTGATCAGCCTTGTACAACGAAGACTAAGCCAAAGTTTCATCAAAATCAATTAATGTATGCAGAAGTTATAACACTTTGTTTCCCTTTTCTTGCCATAAATTCGTTGCCTCGCCACGGCCAAACCGTTTGAGATATCCAAAATCCGTTTGCAATTAAACAACTTCAATGTGTTAGCAACAAGTTAAAAAAAGCTTGGTGTAAATTGGATAAACCCTGTAGGAGTAGTAGTATAAAATTCATAGCCTGTTTTTTCAAAAAATTAACATTCAAACCAAAATAGCTGACTTCCTGTTGGTCGGAGCTAATGAATGTAAATTAGAAAATTGTCCGGCTTGATGAGAATAATATGTGTACCGAGTTTGGTGACTGTAGGAAAAACTAACCCCCCCACTTTTGTCAAAAGGTGGCGCTACTGAGCCCCTCCACCACGCCCATTTCTATGGCTTTGTCCATGTCTACTGGTTGACAATATTGATGTGTGTGTCGAGTTTCATGCAATTTGAAGCATGATAAGAGCCTCAAAAACACTCAAGAATATTATTACAGTTTGACCTGTTGCCATGGCAACAATATTTCAAATATCAAAAATCCTGTCATAGGTCTACATCTGCTGTGTATTGACATTACACTGATGAAGTTTGAAGCAAATCAGGTAAAAATAAGAGGGTGATCTCAAAGCATTTTAAAAGTGATACACTTCTTGCTGCCATTTGGTGGCGCTATAACTTTGACTCACAATAGTTACATCCATGTGATCAGACTACTACAACCAACACACTCCTGAAGTTTCATAAACATCAATCAATGTATGCAGAAGTTATAACACATTTCCTGTTTCCCTTTTCTCGCCATAAATTCGTTGCCTCGCCACGGCCAAACCGTTTGAGATATCCAAAATCCGTTTGCAATTAAACAACTTCAATGTGTTCGCAACAAGTTAAAAAAAGCTTGGTGTAAATTGGATAAACCCTGTAGGAGTAGTAGTATAAAATTCATAGCCTGTTTTTTCAAAAAATTAACATTCAAACCAAAATAGCTGACTTCCTGTTGGTCGGAGCTAATGAATGTAAATTAGAAAATTGTCCGGCTTGATGAGAATAATATGTGTACCGAGTTTGGTGACTGTAGGAAAAACTAACCCCCCCACTTTTGTCAAAAGGTGGCGCTACTGAGCCCCTCCACCACGCCCATTTCTATGGCTTTGTCCATGTCTACTGGTTGACAATATTGATGTGTGTGTCGAGTTTCATGCAATTTGAAGCATGTTAAGAGCCTCAAAAACACTCAAGAATATTATTACAGTTTGACCTGTTGCCATGGCAACAATATTTCAAATATCAAAAATCCTGTCATAGGTCTACATCTGCTGTGTATTGACATTACACTGATGAAGTTTGAAGCAAATCAGGTAAAAATAAGAGGGTGATCTCAAAACATTTCAAAAAGTGATACACTTCCTGCTGCCAGTTGGTGGCGCTATAACTTTGACTCACAATAGTCACATCCATGTGATCAGACTCCTATAACGAACACACTCGTGAAGTTTCATAAAGATCAATATATGTATTAAGACGCTATAACACATTTCCTGTTTCCTTTTTCTCGCCATAAATTCGTTGCCTCGCCACGGCCAAACCGTTCGAGATATCAAAAATCCCCTGGCAATTTTTAATCATCAGTGTCTTGACTTCATGCTGACCGAGTTTGGTGGCGATCGGATTAATCGTCTAGGAGGAGTATATCAAATTCCAGAGCATGCGTTTTTCAAACAACCCTTAATAGCTGACTTCCTGTTGGCGTGGCGATTAACTTAGAGCGCGAAAGTTGTTCGGCCCGATGAGGTCTATATGTGTACCGAGTTTCATACTAATACGTGCAAGCATGTTTAATATATGGACCAAATTTTCAGACTTTTTTCAAGGGGGCGCTGTCGAGCCCCCCTGCCACGCCCGGGTACCAGCCTCTCCGGCGTCCTAATGGCCGCGGATTCCAATGTGTGTGCCAATTTTCAAGAGTTTTTGAGCATGTTAAGGCCCCCAAAAAGCCCCGGAAGACGAAAAAAAAAAAAAAAAAAAAAAAAAAAATAATAATAATAATCCTTAGAAGAACAAGAGGGCCCTGCGCGAATTTTTGCTTGGGCCCTAATAATAATCCTTAGAAGAACAAGAGGGCCCTGCGCGAATTTTCGCTTGGGCCCTAAATAATCCTTAGAAGAACAAGAGGGCCCTGCGCGAATTTTCGCTTGGGCCCTAATAATCCTTAGAAGAACAAGAGGGCCCTGCGCGAATTTTCGCTTGGGCCCTAATAATCCTTAGAAGAACAAGAGGGCCCTGCGCGAATTTTCGCTTGGGCCCTAATAATAATCCTTAGAAGAACAAGAGGGCCCTGCGCGAATTTTCGCTTGGGCCCTAATAATCCTTAGAAGAACAAGAGGGCCCTGCGCGAATTTTCGCTTGGGCCCTAATAATCCTTAGAAGAACAAGAGGGCCCTGCGCGAATTTTCGCTTGGGCCCTAATAATAATAATAATAATAATAAACGGAGCAATTCCAATAGGGTCCTCACACCATCGGTGCTCGGGCCCTAATTAAAGCTGCAAGCAGCGTTGAGAGGGCCCTCGCACCCGGGCTCACCGCCACCCGTTGGCCTCAGGAAAACAGTGAACAGTGGGCGTCATGCAGTTGAGTGAGTGAATACAGGAGAATTATGCCAAAGACATTTCGAAATGCCACACTTCCTGCGGCCAACAGGTGGTGCTTTCACCGTAACTGAATTTTGCCATGTTGATGTCTTCAGGCCAGGACTATCATTGAACACGTGAAGTTTGAAGCAGATCGGACATTGTATGCTTGAGTTACAACAACTTCCTGTTTCTTTCGTGGCGTTAATCGTATACATTAGCACGCAGCCAAGTGTTGCATGATTTAACCTGTTTCTAGCATGTCTGGTACTTCGTGGCATAATGAAATGTGAATCTGGTAGTGAATTACAGTATAAAGCATGCAACTTCCTGTTGCCAGCAGGTGGCGCTATGACTAGCTGAATATTATCATATAGACGTCTTTAGGCTAGGACTCTTATCACACATGTGAAGTTTGGAACAGATCGGACATTGTATGCCTGAGTTACAACAACTTCCTGTTTCTTTTGTGGCGTTAATCGCATAAATTAGCACTCAGCCAAGTGTTGCATGATTTAACGTGTCTCTAGCATGTTTGGTACTTCGTGGCATAATGAAATGTGACTCTGGTAGTGAATTACATTGTGAAGCATGCCATTTCCTGTTGCCAGCAGGTGGCGCTATGACTAACTAAATATTGTCATATAGATGTCTTTAGGCCAGGACTCTTATCACACATGTGAAGTTTGGGGCAGATCGGACATTGTATGCCTGAGTTACAGCAGCTTCCTCTTTCATGGCGAAACATCAGACTTTGTCAGGCCGCCACAGACACGCCCTTCAGCGAAAACTCAAGATCTTTGAAATTTATCATCGCTAAGGTCTTGAGATTAGACTGACAACATTTGATGTTGATCTGGTTTAATCTCTATGAGGAGTTAAATCACAGTATAAAACATGTAATTTCCTGTTGCCTGCAGGTGGCGCTATGACTGTAACTGAATATTGTTATGAAGATGTCTTCAGGTTAGGACTGTAATAAAGCATGTGAAGTTTGGGGCAGATCCGACATTGTTTGTCTGAGTTACAACAACTTCCTTTTTCATGGCGAAGACATCAAACTTTGTCAGGCCGCCACGGACACGCCCTTCAGTGAAAACTCTAGATCTTCGCAATTTAACGTCACAAAGGCCTTTAGATTAGACTGACCAAAAATGACATTGATCTGATTAAATCTCTAGGAGGAGTTCGTTAAAGTACAACGTCTGGAAAATGCAAAAAACGGTGAATTAATTCAAAATATCTGACTTCCTGTTTGGTTTCGGATTTCGCTCCAAGAGAATTTTTTGTAGGTACTGGGCTGATAAATGTGTGTACCGAATTTCAAAGCCCTAGTGTAATGTAGCGAGCGGGGCTGTACGTTAGATGGCGCTATTGAGCCATTTTGCCACGCCCAATTCCGAAACCCATAACAGACGTAAATTTTCACCACTTCTGACGCGTGTGCAAAGTTTCATGAGTTTTCGAGCACGTTTAGGCCCTCTAAAATGCGATTCACTTTGGAGAATAATAATAATAATAATAAATATAGCTGCGAACAGCGATGGCGGGCCCAAGCCCGGTGGCACCGCCACCCCGGTGGCTTCAGGGCAACTGTGCACAGCGGGCAATAGGCACTTAAAACGGTTAAACATCAAAGGACTATGTCAAATTCACTCCACATTTACTGCACTACAAGGTGCCGCTATAGAGCCCCTCCTCCCTGCCCATTTTCAAAGGATTACATGTGCCAAGTTTTAACATTATTCTGATGAATTTTGAAGCAAATCAGGTAAAAATAAGAGGGTGATCTCAATGTATGCTGAAAGTGACACATTTTCTGCTTCCAGTTGGTGGCGCTATGACTTTGAATCACAATAGTCAAATCCATGTGATCAGCCTTGTACAACGAAGACTAAGCCAAAGTTTCATCAAAATCAATTAATGTATGCAGAAGTTATAACACTTTGTTTCCCTTTTCTTGCCATAAATTCGTTGCCTCGCCACGGCCAAACCATTTGAGATATCCAAAATCCGTTTGCAATTAAACAACTTCAATGTGTTAGCAACAAGTTAAAAAAAGCTTGGTGTAAATTGGATAAACCCTGTAGGAGTAGTAGTATAAAATTCATAGCCTGTTTTTTCAAAAAATTAACATTCAAACCAAAATAGCTGACTTCCTGTTGGTCGGAGCTAATGAATGTAAATTAGAAAATTGTCCGGCTTGATGAGAATAATATGTTTACCGAGTTTGGTGACTGTAGGAAAAACTAACCTCCCCACTTTTGTCAAAAGGTGGCGCTACTGAGCCCCTCCACCACGCCCATTTCTATGGCTTTGTCCATGTCTACTGGTTGACAATATTGATGTGTGTGTCGAGTTTCATGCAATTTGAAGCATGTTAAGAGCCTCAAAAACACTCAAGAATATTATTACAGTTTGACCTGTTGCCATGGCAACAATATTTCAAATATCAAAAATCCTGTCATAGGTCTACATCTGCTGTGTATTGACATTACACTGATGAAGTTTGAAGCAAATCAGGTAAAAATAAGAGGGTGATCTCAAAGCATTTTAAAAGTGATACACTTCTTGCTGCCATTTGGTGGCGCTATAACTTTGTCTCACAATAGTTACATCCATGTGATCAGACTACTACAACCAACACACTCCTGAAGTTTCATAAACATCAATCAATGTATGCAGAAGTTATAACACATTTCCTGTTTCCCTTTTCTCGCCATAAATTCATTGCCTCGCCACGGCCAAACCGTTTGAGATATCCAAAATCCGTTTGCAATTAAACAACTTCAATGTGTTCGCAACAAGTTAAAAAAAGCTTGGTGTAAATTGGATAAACCCTGTAGGAGTAGTAGTATAAAATTCATAGCCTGTTTTTTCAAAAAATTTACATTCAAACCAAAATAGCTGACTTCCTGTTGGTCGGAGCTAATGAATGTAAATTAGAAAATTGTCCGGCTTGATGAGAATAATATGTGTACCGAGTTTGGTGACTGTAGGAAAAACTAACCCCCCCACTTTTGTCAAAAGGTGGCGCTACTGAGCCCCTCCACCACGCCCATTTCTATGGCTTTGTCCATGTCTACTGGTTGACAATATTGATGTGTGTGTCGAGTTTCATGCAATTTGAAGCATGTTAAGAGCCTCAAAAACACTCAAGAATATTATTACAGTTTGACCTGTTGCCATGGCAACAATATTTCAAATATCAAAAATCCTGTCATAGGTCTACATCTGCTGTGTATTGACATTACACTGATGAAGTTTGAAGCAAATCAGGTAAAAATAAGAGGGTGATCTCAAAACATTTCAAAAAGTGATACACTTCCTGCTGCCAGTTGGTGGCGCTATAACTTTGACTCACAATAGTCACATCCATGTGATCAGACTCCTATAACGAACACACTCGTGAAGTTTCATAAAGATCAATATATGTATTAAGACGTTATAACACATTTCCTGTTTCCTTTTTCTCGCCATAAATTCGTTGCCTCGCCACGGCCAAACCGTTCGAGATATCAAAAATCCCCTGGCAATTTTTAATCATCAGTGTCTTGACTTCATGCTGACCGAGTTTGGTGGCGATCGGATTAATCGTCTAGGAGGAGTATATCAAATTCCAGAGCATGCGTTTTTCAAACAACCCTTAATAGCTGACTTCCTGTTGGCGTGGCGATTAACTTAGAGCGCGAAAGTTGTTCGGCCCGATGAGGTCTATATGTGTACCGAGTTTCATACTAATACGTGCAAGCATGTTTAATATATGGACCAAATTTTCAGACTTTTTTCAAGGGGGCGCTGTCGAGCCCCCCTGCCACGCCCGGGTACCAGCCTCTCCGGCGTCCTAATGGCCGCGGATTCCAATGTGTGTGCCAATTTTCAAGAGTTTTTGAGCATGTTAAGGCCCCCAAAAAGCCCCGGAAGACGGAAAAAAAAAAAAAAAAAAAAAAAAAAAATAATAATAATCCTTAGAAGAACAAGAGGGCCCTGCGCGAATTTTCGCTTGGGCCCTAATAATAATGATAATGATAATAATAATAATAATAATAATAATAAACGGAGCAATTCCAATAGGGTCCTCACACCATCGGTGCTCGGGCCCTAATTAAAGCTGCAAGCAGCGTTGAGAGGGCCCTGGCACCCGGGCTCACCGCCACCCGTTGGCCTCAGGAAAACAGTGAACAGTGGGCGTAATGCATTTAAGTGAGTGAATACAGGAGAATTATGCCAAAGTCATTTCGAAATGCCACACTTCCTGCGGCCAACAGGTGGCGCTTTCACCATAACTGAATTTTGCCATGTTGATGTCTTCAGGCCAGGACTATCATTGAACACGTGAAGTTTGAAGCAGATCGGACATTGTATGCCTGAGTTACAACAACTTCCTGTTTCTTTCGTGGCGTTAATCGCATAAATTAGCACTCAGCCAAGTGTTGCATGATTTAACGTGTCTCTAGCATGTCTGGTACTTCGTGGCATGATGAAATGTGGATCTGGTAGTGAATTACAGTATAAAGCATGCCACTTCCTGTTGCCAGCAGGTGGCGCTATGACTAACTGAATATTATCACATAGACGTCTTTAGGCTAGGACTCTTATCACACATGTGAAGTTTGGAGCAGATTGGACATAGTATGCCTGAGTTACAACAACTTCCTGTTTCTTTCGTGGCGTTAATCGCATAAATTAGCACTCAGCCAAGTGTTGCATGATTTAACGTGTCTCTAGCATGTTTGGTACTTCGTGGCATAATGAAATGTGACTCTGGTAGTGAATTACATTGTGAAGCATGCCATTTCCTGTTGCCAGCAGGTGGCGCTATGACTAACTAAATATTGTCATATAGATGTCTTTAGGCCAGGACTCTTATCACACATGTGAAGTTTGGGGCAGATCGGACATTGTATGCCTGAGTTACAGCAGCTTCCTCTTTCATGGCGAAACATCAGACTTTGTCAGGCCGCCACAGACACGCCCTTCAGCGAAAACTCAAGATCTTTGAAATTTATCATCGCTAAGGTCTTAAGATTAGACTGACAACATATGATGTTGATCTGGTTAAATCTCCATGAGGAGTTAATCACAGTGTAAAACATGTCATTTCCTGTTGCCTGCAGGTGGCGCTATGACTGTAACTGAATATTGTTATGAAGATGTCTTCAGGTCAGTACTCTAATAAAGCATGTGAAGTTTGGGGCAGATCCGACATTGTTTGTCTGAGTTACAACAACTTCCTATTTCATGGCGAAAACATCAAACTTTGTCAGGCCGCCACGGACACGCCCTTCAGTGAAAACTCTAGATCTTCGCAATTTAACGTCACAAAGGCCTTTAGATTAGACTGACCAAAAATGAAATTGATCTGATAAAATCTCTAGGAGGAGTTCGTTAAAGTACAACGTCTGGAAAATGCAAAAAACGGTGAATTAATTCAAAATATCTGACTTCCTGTTTGGTTTCGGATTTCGCTCCAAGAGAATTTTTTGTAGGTACTGGGCTGATAAATGTGTGTACCGAATTTCAAACCCCTAGTGTTATGTAGCGAGCGGGGCTGTACGTTAGATGGCGCTATCGAGCCATTTTGCCACGCCCAATTCCGAAACCCATAACAGACGTAAATTTTCACCACTTCTGACGCGTGTGCAAAGTTTCGTGAGTTTTCGAGCACGTTTAGGCCCTCTCAAATGCGATTCATTTTGGAGAATAATAATAATAATAATAATAATAAATATAGCTGCGAGCAGCGATGGCGGGCCCAAGCCCGGTGGCACCGCCACCCCGGTGGCTTCAGGGCAACTGTGCACAGCGGGCAATAGGCACTTAAAACGGTTAAACATCAAAGGACTATGTCAAATTCACTCCACATTTACTGCACTACAAGGTGCCGCTATAGAGCCCCTCCTCCCTGCCCATTTTCAAAGGATTACATGTGCCAAGTTTTAACATTATTCTGATGAATTTTGAAGCAAATCAGGTAAAAATAAGAGGGTGATCTCAATGTATGCTGAAAGTGACATTTTCTGCTTCCAGTTGGTGGCGCTATGACTTTGAATCACAATAGTCAAATCCATGTGATCAGCCTTGTACAACGAAGACTAAGCCAAAGTTTCATCAAAATCAATTAATGTATGCAGAAGTTATAACACTTTGTTTCCCTTTTCTTGCCATAAATTCGTTGCCTCGCCACGGCCAAACCGTTTGAGATATCCAAAATCCGTTTGCAATTAAACAACTTCAATGTGTTAGCAACAAGTTAAAAAAAGCTTGGTGTAAATTGGATAAACCCTGTAGGAGTAGTAGTATAAAATTCATAGCCTGTTTTTTCAAAAAATTAACATTCAAACCAAAATAGCTGACTTCCTGTTGGTCGGAGCTAATGAATGTAAATTAGAAAATTGTCCGGCTTGATGAGAATAATATGTGTACCGAGTTTGGTGACTGTAGGAAAAACTAACCCCCACTTTTGTCAAAAGGTGGCGCTACTGAGCCCCTCCACCACGCCCATTTCTATGGCTTTGTCCATGTCTACTGGTTGACAATATTGATGTGTGTGTCGAGTTTCATGCAATTTGAAGCATGTTAAGAGCCTCAAAAACACTCAAGAATATTATTACAGTTTGACCTGTTGCCATGGCAACAATATTTCAAATATCAAAAATCCTGTCATAGGTCTACATCTGCTGTGTATTGACATTACACTGATGAAGTTTGAAGCAAATCAGGTAAAAATAAGAGGGTGATCTCAAAGCATTTTAAAAGTGATACACTTCTTGCTGCTATTTGGTGGCGCTATAACTTTGACTCACAATAGTTACATCCATGTGATCAGACTACTACAACCAACACACTCCTGAAGTTTCATAAACATCAATCAATGTATGCAGAAGTTATAACACATTTCCTGTTTCCCTTTTCTCGCCATAAATTCGTTGCCTCGCCACGGCCAAACCGTTTGAGATATCCAAAATCCGTTTGCAATTAAACAACTTCAATGTGTTCGCAACAAGTTAAAAAAAGCTTGGTGTAAATTGGATAAACCCTGTAGGAGTAGTAGTATAAAATTCATAGCCTGTTTTTTCAAAAAATTAACATTCAAACCAAAATAGCTGACTTCCTGTTGGTCGGAGCTAATGAATGTAAATTAGAAAATTGTCCGGCTTGATGAGAATAATATGTGTACCGAGTTTGGTGACTGTAGGAAAAACTAACCCCCCCACTTTTGTCAAAAGGTGGCGCTACTGAGCCCCTCCACCACGCCCATTTCTATGGCTTTGTCCATGTCTACTGGTTGACAATATTGATGTGTGTGTCGAGTTTCATGCAATTTGAAGCATGTTAAGAGCCTCAAAAACACTCAAGAATATTATTACAGTTTGACCTGTTGCCATGGCAACAATATTTCAAATATCAAAAATCCTGTCATAGGTCTACATCTGCTGTGTATTGACATTACACTGATGAAGTTTGAAGCAAATCAGGTAAAAATAAGAGGGTGATCTCAAAACATTTCAAAAAGTGATACACTTCCTGCTGCCAGTTGGTGGCGCTATAACTTTGACTCACAATAGTCACATCCATGTGATCAGACTCCTATAACGAACACACTCGTGAAGTTTCATAAAGATCAATATATGTATTAAGACATTATAACACATTTCCTGTTTCCTTTTTCTCGCCATAAATTCGTTGCCTCGCCACGGCCAAACCGTTCGAGATATCAAAAATCCCCTGGCAATTTTTAATCATCAGTGTCTTGACTTCATGCTGACCGAGTTTGGTGGCGATCGGATTAATCGTCTAGGAGGAGTATATCAAATTCCAGAGCATGCGTTTTTCAAACAACCCTTAATAGCTGACTTCCTGTTGGCGTGGCGATTAACTTAGAGCGCGAAAGTTGTTCGGCCCGATGAGGTCTATATGTGTACCGAGTTTCATACTAATACGTGCAAGCATGTTTAATATATGGACCAAATTTTCAGACTTTTTTCAAGGGGGCGCTGTCGAGCCCCCCTGCCACGCCCGGGTACCAGCCTCTCCGGCGTCCTAATGGCCGCGGATTCCAATGTGTGTGCCAATTTTCAAGAGTTTTTGAGCATGTTAAGGCCCCCAAAAAGCCCTGGAAGACGGAAAAAAAAAAAAAAAAAAAAAAAATAATAATAATAATCCTTAGAAGAACAAGAGGGCCCTGCGCGAATTTTCGCTTGGGCCCTAATAATAATAATAATAATAATAAACGGAGCAATTCCAATAGGGTCCTCACACCATCGGTGCTCGGGCCCTAATAATAATAATAATAATAATAATAATAAACGGAGCAATTCCAATAGGGTCCTCACACCATCGGTGCTCGGGCCCTAATAATAATAATAATAAATATAGCTGCGAGCAGCGATGGCGGGCCCAAGCCCGGTGGCACCGCCACCCCGGTGGCTTCAGGGCAACTGTGCACAGCGGGCAATAGGCACTTAAAACGGTTAAACATCAAAGGACTATGTCAAATTCACTCCACATTTACTGCACTACAAGGTGCCGTTATAGAGCCCCTCCTCCCTGCCCATTTTCAAAGGATTACATGTGCCAAGTTTTAACATTATTCTGATGAATTTTGAAGCAAATCAGGTAAAAATAAGAGGGTGATCTCAATGTATGCTGAAAGTGACACATTTTCTGCTTCCAGTTGGTGGCGCTATGACTTTGAATCACAATAGTCAAATCCATGTGATCAGCCTTGTACAACGAAGACTAAGCCAAAGTTTCATCAAAATCAATTAATGTATGCAGAAGTTATAACACTTTGTTTCCCTTTTCTTGCCATAAATTCGTTGCCTCACCACGGCCAAACCGTTTGAGATATCCAAAATCCGTTTGCAATTAAACAACTTCAATGTGTTAGCAACAAGTTAAAAAAAGCTTGGTGTAAATTGGATAAACCCTGTAGGAGTAGTAGTATAAAATTCATAGCCTGTTTTTTCAAAAAATTAACATTCAAACCAAAATAGCTGACTTCCTGTTGGTCGGAGCTAATGAATGTAAATTAGAAAATTGTCCGGCTTGATGAGAATAATATGTGTACCGAGTTTGGTGACTGTAGGAAAAACTAACCACCCCACTTTTGTCAAAAGGTGGCGCTAATGAGCCCCTCCACCACGCCCATTTCTATGGCTTTGTCCATGTCTACTGGTTGACAATATTGATGTGTGTGTCGAGTTTCATGCAATTTGAAGCATGTTAAGAGCCTCAAAAACACTCAAGAATATTATTACAGTTTGACCTGTTGCCATGGCAACAATATTTCAAATATCAAAAATCCTGTCATAGGTCTACATCTGCTGTGTATTGGCATTACACTGATGAAGTTTGAAGCAAATCAGGTAAAAATAAGAGGGTGATCTCAAAGCATTTTAAAAGTGATACACTTCTTGCTGCCATTTGGTGGCGCTATAACTTTGACTCACAATAGTTACATCCATGTGATCAGACTACTACAACCAACACACTCCTGAAGTTTCATAAACATCAATCAATGTATGCAGAAGTTATAACACATTTCCTGTTTCCCTTTTCTCGCCATAAATTCGTTGCCTCGCCACGGCCAAACCGTTTGAGATATCCAAAATCCGTTTGCAATTAAACAACTTCAATGCGTTCGCAACAAGTTAAAAAAAGCTTGGTGTAAATTGGATAAACCCTGTAGGAGTAGTAGTATAAAATTCATAGCCTGTTTTTTCAAAAAATTAACATTCAAACCAAAATAGCTGACTTCCTGTTGGTCGGAGCTAATGAATGTAAATTAGAAAATTGTCCGGCTTGATGAGAATAATATGTGTACCGAGTTTGGTGACTGTAGGAAAAACTACCTCCCCACGTTTGTCAAAAGGTGGCGCTACTGAGCCCCTCCACCACGCCCATTTCTATGGCTTTGTCCATGTCTACTGGTTGACAATATTGATGTGTGTGTCGAGTTTCATGCAATTTGAAGCATGTTAAGAGCCTCAAAAACACTCAAGAATATTATTACAGTTTGACCTGTTGCCATGGCAACAATATTTCAAATATCAAAAATCCTGTCATAGGTCTACATCTGCTGTGTATTGACATTACACTGATGAAGTTTGAAGCAAATCAGGAAAAAATAAGAGGGTGATCTCAAAACATTTCAAAAAGTGATACACTTCCTGCTGCCAGTTGGTGTCGCTATAACTTTGACTCACAATAGTCACATCCATGTGATCAGACTCCTATAACGAACACACTCGTGAAGTTTCATAAAGATCAATATATGTATTAAGACGTTATAACACATTTCCTGTTTCCTTTTTCTCGCCATAAATTCGTTGCCTCGCCACGGCCAAACCGTTCGAGATATCAAAAATCCCCTGGCAATTTTTAATCATCAGTGTCTTGACTTCATGCTGACCGAGTTTGGTGGCGATCGGATTAATCGTCTAGGAGGAGTATATCAAATTCCAGAGCATGCGTTTTTCAAACAACCCTTAATAGCTGACTTCCTGTTGGCGTGGCGATTAACTTAGAGCGCGAAAGTTGTTCGGCCCGATGAGGTCTATATGTGTACCGAGTTTCATACTAATACGTGCAAGCATGTTTAATATATGGACCAAATTTTCAGACTTTTTTCAAGGGGGCGCTGTCGAGCCCCCCTGCCACGCCCGGGTACCAGCCTCTCCGGCGTCCTAATGGCCGCGGATTCCAATGTGTGTGCCAATTTTCAAGAGTTTTTGAGCATGTTAAGGCCCCCAAAAAGCCCCGGAAGACGGAAAAAAAATAAAAAAAAATAAAAATAAAAAAATAAATATATAGCTGCGAGCAGCGATGGCGGGCCCAAGCCCGGTGGCACCGCCACCCCGGTGGCTTCAGGGCAACTGTGCACAGCGGGCAATAGGCACTTAAAACGGTTAAACATCAAAGGACTATGTCAAATTCACTCCACATTTACTGCACTACAAGGTGCCGCTATAGAGCCCCTCCTCCCTGCCCATTTTCAAAGGATTACATGTGCCAAGTTTTAACATTATTCTGATGAATTTTGAAGCAAATCAGGTAAAAATAAGAGGGTGATCTCAATGTATGCTGAAAGTGACACATTTTCTGCTTCCAGTTGGTGGCGCTATGACTTTGAATCACAATACTCAAATCCATGTGATCAGCCTTGTACAACGAAGACTAAGCCAAAGTTTCATCAAAATCAATTAATGTATGCAGAAGTTATAACACTTTGTTTCCCTTTTCTTGCCATAAATTCGTTGCCTCGCCACGGCCAAACCGTTTGAGATATCCAAAATCCGTTTGCAATTAAACAACTTCAGTGTGTTAGCAACAAGTTAAAAAAGCTTGGTGTAAATTGGATAAACCCTGTAGGAGTAGTAGTATAAAATTCATAGCCTGTTTTTTCAAAAAATTAACATTCAAACCAAAATAGCTGACTTCCTGTTGGTCGGAGCTAATGAATGTAAATTAGAAAATTGTCCGGCTTGATGAGAATAATATGTGTACCGAGTTTGGTGACTGTAGGAAAAACTAACCCCCACTTTTGTCAAAAGGTGGCGCTACTGAGACCCTCCACCACGCCCATTTCTATGGCTTTGTCCATGTCTACTGGTTGACAATATTGATGTGTGTGTCGAGTTTCATGCAATTTGAAGCATGTTAAGAGCCTCAAAAACACTCAAGATTATTATTACAGTTTGACCTGTTGCCATGGCAACAATATTTCAAATATCAAAAATCCTGTCATAGGTCTACATCTGCTGTGTATTGACATTACACTGATGAAGTTTGAAGCAAATCAGGTAAAAATAAGAGGGTGATCTCAAAGCATTTTAAAAGTGATACACTTCTTGCTGCCATTTGGTGGCGCTATAACTTTGACTCACAATAGTTACATCCATGTGATCAGACTACTACAACCAACACACTCCTGAAGTTTCATAAACATCAATCAATGTATGCAGAAGTTATAACACATTTCCTGTTTCCCTTTTCTCGCCATAAATTCGTTGCCTCGCCACGGCCAAACCGTTTGAGATATCCAAAATCCGTTTGCAATTAAACAACTTCAATGTGTTCGCAACAAGTTAAAAAAAGCTTGGTGTAAATTGGATAAACCCTGTAGGAGTAGTAGTATAAAATTCATAGCCTGTTTTTTCAAAAAATTAACATTCAAACCAAAATAGCTGACTTCCTGTTGGTCGGAGCTAATGAATGTAAATTAGAAAATTGTCCGGCTTGATGAGAATAATATGTGTACCGAGTTTGGTGACTGTAGGAAAAACTAACCCCCCCACTTTTGTCAAAAGGTGGCGCTACTGAGCCCCTCCACCACGCCCATTTCTATGGCTTTGTCCATGTCTACTGGTTGACAATATTGATATGTGTGTGTCGAGTTTCATGCAATTTGAAGCATGTTAAGAGCCTCAAAAACACTCAAGAATATTATTACAGTTTGACCTGTTGCCATGGCAACAATATTTCAAATATCAAAAATCCTGTCATAGGTCTACATCTGCTGTGTATTGACATTACACTGATGAAGTTTGAAGCAAATCAGGTAAAAATAAGAGGGTGATCTCAAAACATTTCAAAAAGTGATACACTTCCTGCTGCCAGTTGGTGGCGCTATAACTTTGACTCACAATAGTCACATCCATGTGATCAGACTCCTATAACGAACACACTCGTGAAGTTTCATAAAGATCAATATATGTATTAAGACGTTATAACACATTTCCTGTTTCCTTTTTCTCGCCATAAATTCGTTGCCTCGCCACGGCCAAACCGTTCGAGATATCAAAAATCCCCTGGCAATTTTTAATCATCAGTGTCTTGACTTCATGCTGACCGAGTTTGGTGGCGATCGGATTAATCGTCTAGGAGGAGTATATCAAATTCCAGAGCATGCGTTTTTCAAACAACCCTTAATAGCTGACTTCCTGTTGGCGTGGCGATTAACTTAGAGCGCGAAAGTTGTTCGGCCCGATGAGGTCTATATGTGTACCGAGTTTCATACTAATACGTGCAAGCATGTTTAATATATGGACCAAATTTTCAGACTTTTTTCAAGGGGGCGCTGTCGAGCCCCCCTGCCACGCCCGGGTACCAGCCTCATCCGGCGTCCTAATGGCCGCGGATTCCAATGTGTGTGCCAATTTTCAAGAGTTTTTGAGCATGTTAAGGCCCCCAAAAAGCCCCGGAAGACGGAAAAAAAAAAAAAAAAAAAAAAAAAAAAAAAAAATAATAATAATAATAATCCTTAGAAGAACAAGAGGGCCCTGCGCGAATTTTCGCTTGGGCCCTAATAATAATCCTTAGAAGAACAAGAGGGCCCTGCGCGAATTTTCGCTTGGGCCCTAATAATTAATAATAAACGGAGCAATTCCAATAGGGTCCTCACACCATCGGTGCTCGGGCCCTAATAATAATAATAAATATAGCTGCGAGCAGCGATGGCGGGCCCAAGCCCGGTGGCACCGCCACCCCGGTGGCTTCAGGGCAACTGTGCACAGCGGGCAATAGGCACTTAAAACGGTTAAATATCAAAGGACTATGTCAAATTCACTCCACATTTACTGCACTACAAGGTGCCGCTATAGAGCCCCTCCTCCCTGCCCATTTTCAAAGGATTACATGTGCCAAGTTTTAACATTATTCTGATGAATTTTGAAGCAAATCAGGTAAAAATAAGAGGGTGATCTCAATGTATGCTGAAAGTGACACATTTTCTGCTTCCAGTTGGTGGCGCTATGACTTTGAATCACAATACTCAAATCCATGTGATCAGCCTTGTACAACGAAGACTAAGCCAAAGTTTCATCAAAATCAATTAATGTATGCAGAAGTTATAACACTTTGTTTCCCTTTTCTTGCCATAAATTCGTTGCCTCGCCACGGCCAAACCGTTTGAGATATCCAAAATCTGTTTGCAATTAAACAACTTCAATGTGTTAGCAACAAGTTAAAAAAAGCTTGGTGTAAATTGGATAAACCCTGTAGGAGTAGTAGTATAAAATTCATAGCCTGTTTTTTCAAAAAATTAACATTCAAACCAAAATAGCTGACTTCCTGTTGGTCGGAGCTAATGAATGTAAATTAGAAAATTGTCCGGCTTGATGAGAATAATATGTGTACGGAGTTTGGTGACTGTAGGAAAAACTAACCCCCCCACTTTTGTCAAAAGGTGGCGCTACTGAGCCCCTCCACCACGCCAATTTCTATGGCTTTGTCCATGTCTACTGGTTGACAATATTGATGTGTGTGTCGAGTTTCATGCAATTTGAAGCATGTTAAGAGCCTCAAAAACACTCAAGAATATTATTACAGTTTGACCTATTGCCATGGCAACAATATTTCAAATATCAAAAATCCTGTCATAGGTCTACATCTGCTGTGTATTGACATTACACTGATGAAGTTTGAAGCAAATCAGGTAAAAATAAGAGGGTGATCTCAAAGCATTTTAAAAGTGATACACTTCTTGCTGCCATTTGGTGGCGCTATAACTTTGACTCACAATAGTTACATCCATGTGATCAGACTACTACAACCAACACACTCCTGAAGTTTCATAAACATCAATCAATGTATGCAGAAGTTATAACACATTTCCTGTTTCCCTTTTCTCGCCATAAATTCGTTGCCTCGCCACGGCCAAACCGTTTGAGATATCCAAAATCCGTTTGCAATTAAACAACTTCAATGTGTTCGCAACAAGTTAAAAAAAGCTTGGTGTAAATTGGATAAACCCTGTAGGAGTAGTAGTATAAAATTCATAGCCTGTTTTTTCAAAAAATTAACATTCAAACCAAAATAGCTGACTTCCTGTTGGTCGGAGCTAATGAATGTAAATTAGAAAATTGTCCGGCTTGATGAGAATAATATGTGTACCGAGTTTGGTGACTGTAGGAAAAACTAACCCCCACTTTTGTCAAAAGGTGGCGCTACTGAGCCCCTCCACCACGCCCATTTCTATGGCTTTGTCCATGTCTACTGGTTGACAATATTGATGTGTGTGTCGAGTTTCATGCAATTTGAAGCATGTTAAGAGCCTCAAAAACACTCAAGAATATTATTACAGTTTGACCTGTTGCCATGGCAACAATATTTCAAATATCAAAAATCCTGTCATAGGTCTACATCTGCTGTGTATTGACATTACACTGATGAAGTTTGAAGCAAATCAGGTAAAAATAAGAGGGTGATCTCAAAACATTTCAAAAAGTGATACACTTCCTGCTGCCAGTTGGTGGCGCTATAACTTTGACTCACAATAGTCACATCCATGTGATCAGACTCCTATAACGAACACACTCGTGAAGTTTCATAAAGATCAATATATGTATTAAGACGTTATAACACATTTCCTGTTTCCTTTTTCTCGCCATAAATTCGTTGCCTCGCCACGGCCAAACCGTTCGAGATATCAAAAATCCCCTGGCAATTTTTAATCATCAGTGTCTTGACTTCATGCTGACCGAGTTTGGTGGCGATCGGATTAATCGTCTAGGAGGAGTATATCAAATTCCAGAGCATGCGTTTTTCAAACAACCCTTAATAGCTGACTTCCTGTTGGCGTGGCGATTAACTTAGAGCGCGAAAGTTGTTCGGCCCGATGAGGTCTATATGTGTACCGAGTTTCATACTAATACGTGCAAGCATGTTTAATATATGGACCAAATTTTCAGACTTTTTTCAAGGGGGCGCTGTCGAGCCCCCCTGCCACGCCCGGGTACCAGCCTCTCCGGCGTCCTAATGGCCGCGGATTCCAATGTGTGTGCCAATTTTCAAGAGTTTTTGAGCATGTTAAGGCCCCCAAAAAGCCCCGGAAGACGGAAAAAAAAAAAAAAAAAAAAAATAATAATAATAATCCTTAGAAGAACAAGAGGGCCCTGCGCGAATTTTCGCTTGGGCCCTAATAATAATAATAATAAACGGAGCAATTCCAATAGGGTCCTCACACCATCGGTGCTCGGGCCCTAATAATAATAATAATAATAATAATAATAAACGGAGCAATTCCAATAGGGTCCTCACACCATCGGTGCTCGGGCCCTAATAATAATAATAATAATAATAATAATAATAATAATAATAATAATAATAATAATAATAATAAACGGAGCAATTCCAATAGGGTCCTCACACCATCGGTGCTCGGGCCCTAATAATAATAAACGGAGCAATTCCAATAGGGTCCTCACACCATCGGTGCTCGGGCCCTAATAATAATAATAATAATAATAATAATAATAAACGGAGCAATTCCAATAGGGTCCTCACACCATCGGTGCTCGGGCCCTAATAATAATAAACGGAGCAATTCCAATAGGGTCCTCACACCATCGGTGCTCGGGCCCTAATAATAACTACAAATTATTTTATATGCAAATGTGGACACGAACTTCACAGAGTAGATATCCGGGGGGAAATATTTGGGAAAAAATTAAAGAACGTTACATATGTTGGCAAATACTGTAGTAGCTAAATATCAGTGGTGGGTTTGACACTTCTATTCAAACTAACATGGAGAGGCGCACGTCTCCCCCTTCTCATCTATCATCGAGCCACGCCTCGTGCTCCCTTCCTAACACCGGCCATATTGACTATTTTACCTAATCTCCTTTTGGTAGGCTGTAGAGCTCCGGTTCTGTTATCATAACCGTTATAACAGTGAGCCACTGGATATGGTGATCACGACGTGGAAATAAGCGTTCACGTTTATCTTTGGTGGCTACATCTTTGGGGAAATTTCATTATTTTAGAAAGCACAGTGCTTTTCTGAGGTGAGTATTTCGGTATATTTTTGTGTGTTTTTTTAAGTCTTGAGCATATTCTGCCATGGTACGTTTTCTTCTAAGGTCTCTCACCCCTTTAAGCCGTCTATTGATGCAGAATGCATAACAGCTTTAGCTGGTTTGGAGTGTCCTCCAAGCCATCTAAAAAAAAAAAAAAAAAAAACAGCTTTGTGTGCATAAATCCAATAGGTACCAATTACATTTCAAAGGATTGTGTAAATTAAGCTCTTAATACTAAAGGCCTCCATTACGCTTGACAGCCTTGCAAACCAATTATAATGAAATTGTATGTGACCTTTTTTGAAATCTTATCGCGGCCACATCGTTTGGTCCCACATGTCATATTGTCGCAACGTAATTTCAATGTTTTATAGTAATATATATTAAGTGTTGGTACAGACAGGGCGCAATGAATTAAACGGGCTATTGACAGCTTTGGAGTTACAAGACGGTTTGCTGGGTATATCGGGCTACTTGTTTCATCTGAACTTTACCACTCACTGCCCGGTCTCTGATAAGGGTAACATTTCAAGCAAGTTGCTAATTTTAACGCGATATTTAAAGGCATCATAACGTTAAGAAAGGTGCTGACAACATCGTATCAGTAGAACGTTGCAAAATACTACCAGCTAATTTAGATAGAGCTTATCACGTAACTGGGTTATCTCTAGACTTGTCTGTGGCAATAAATTAAGGTTTAGAAAGCGGATTGAGACCGTGTTTGTAACAATGAATGCATCATGTCTTATGTGGATACAGGAGAACCCACGATTTCTGAGACATTGTAAAAGCCTCGCCGTCTGTTTATTAACTCCTGTTGTTGCCAACAGCCCTGTAGCCCCTCACTACAGAACACACGCGATCCAGGGGGCGGAGATGGGTAGGTTTAGATCCAGGGGGCCGCCCCCTGGATATCGTGTTCTGCAGTGAGGACCACCAGAATTGTTGCATATTTCCAAATAAATAGATTATGATCCACAAATATGTTAGGAGTTTCACAAAAATTTACAAATTCACAAATAAATAAAATGAGATTTGCTAATAAAAAACATATTCACAAATATGTTTTTATGTCACAAGCACAACTCTGCCTGCATTAATTTGTGAATCACCACCTGTACATTTGTGAATTGTTTTCTGTGCATTTGTGGATTGCTGCATGCATTTGTGGATTTTGAAACATTTCTAGCATCAGGACTACAGACAAATCCACAAATAGGTCGACTCCACCCACCGAATACTCAAGCCAATCAGATAACGGCCCTATTGCACTGACCAATCGCAGTACACTCTTGCTACAACCAATCACGTTTTGCTTTACAATCAGGGGCGGTCTCGTCCTGCATTGGCTTAACAAAGGAAGTGGAGGGTTTTTAAACAATTGTACAGTAAAAAGATGTTTAATATTTAGATTTCATTTTTCATTTTAGACCATTACACTGTGTGTCAAGCCAAGCCAAACTATTATATTTTATGTGCCATTTAAAAATGCCAGAGAAACCGTGCTCTCTGTTATGGGGACAACAGTAGCCTATATTTGATACAGATGCGTTATGGAAGCGTCACGTTATTCAAGATAGAACAGAAAGCCTCGATAATAAGCTATTAACTTAACTAACTGGATTTAACCTTGTGATAAACATGCGAGTTTGCAAAATAGATGAAACTGTTGTCACACAACAACAACCAACAGCATTTCACAGTTTATCAACCAAACATTGACGGATATGAGCAGCAAACCAGCTATTAAACATTATTCCCTTTAAGTAATATTTTAAACATTAATTAAACCTTTTAATGTTACCAGTGTTTGTAGACAAGATTTAGCCTTTTTAAACATGTGACAGGTTTTTGAATTCCATAGATTATGCATAAAAGTATGTCTAGCTGTCAAACAGTTTAATCATACAAATATTATTTCAAATGAATCAGACTTAATAGTTTTTGGCTGTAAAATTTATTTACAGCATCCAAAATAAATAAATTAAATGTATTTTTCAACATTGCAACCTCTTTATTTGCATTATCCAAAACCATAGTACATGCAGTGATGCTGAGGCTCGTACTGTTACATCACTGATGGTCATTCAGGCTCTTATTTGGTATTATACAAGTGTGGTATTATAGCTACTGTAGAACAGGGCATCCGTTTACTGCCACTGACTCATCGAGTTGCACCGCACTACTTGTACACAGTATCAGTAGCTGCATGTACATGGACCCTAATGTAATCTGTTAGTTTATAATGATTATAATGCCTTATAATGATTATAATCCGAATACCACGCGAATGGTAGCCTGTGGTTAGTAACATTGTGTAAATTCGTTCACGCATTACAGATTTCAGGGGACTGCAGACGTAGCCCATTTCATCCTAGAAAGTTAGAAGAGGAGTGTATGCAGCAGTAGTAAAATGATGCAATTAAGCTTGATATACGATGGCCAAATTATGGAAGATCTTAAAACTCTGTTCTGTTGCCTCCTCTACTCATTCGCATTTCAATATGAATTAAATTTCAGAGCTAACCCTTCTAGGCTATAGTTTATGCTGTAGTGTCAGATGCTGAACAATACATTATTTTTTTCTTCTTTTTTTCAAAATGTGTTTAACCATTGAATGCATTACACAGTCTGTAAAATATTGTAAACCTTGATTTATAACCACAGACGATACAGAGATGTAATTAAGGTGTAAGGTGTATTTAATCCACTGTAAAACTTCACAGTCACTTAATTTCAAAATAGACTGTACATGAGCTATTTGTTTGGAGACAATGTTTCAGACAATTTGAGTCTATGTAAATTAAGTCATCCACTTAAATTTACTTATTAGGAAATGAACTGAAATTAATTTTGTATCCCCTTGCCATCTATGTGTCTAAATTAAACGCCTGATATTTTTAAATAACAATACATAAAAAACATTCAAATAGGACAGCATTTCCACTCTGTTTCAGTGTATAGAAGAAAATTCAGGTTAACAATTTATAACTGTCAGGCGGAAACTGGGGCTCATTCTAATATTTTATTTGAGTGTTTTTGTGGTACTCTCTTTGATGAACATTTCATTCTAAAAATTACTCACAGGACTCTATGAGAGACCACAATTAAACACCATGTTCATGATGAATCCGTATATCATTTATTTTTTTTTTTTTGTATAATATTGAAAGTAAACAATGAGAAAACGGTGCCTTTTTTTGTTTTTAATTAACCCCAGACCAAAAAAAAAAAAAAAAAAAAAAAAAAAAAAAAAAAAACTGTTCCTCAGTTCCACGCAACAGAATAACAGGCTAGTCATCCGCTGCTTCATTTGTACAGATTTTTAAAGCATTTATTGCAACTTAGCAACTACATAAAATTAATCAAGATATAAATCATTAATTAGCTGCACCTTAAATCTTTTTAAATACTAATACAAAAAAATAATAATATATTGTCTTGGGTATATTATTGACCTACATATTTTGTCCAACGTACGTTCAAGCAAGAACTGTCATTCTGACTGTCTGACAACCGGAGCATAACAGAGATATTGGCTGCCGCCTAATAGTCAACTATATGTTAGTCGACAAGAAGAGGCTATCTGTTGACAGATTGTTAACGACAGGTCTTTGTGATAATTACAGTATGTTAACATGGGCAGGAAATGAAATGTTTGTATATCATCCATCAACCTCAAATATGGCTTATAATTTGAAACTTGTAAGTAGTAGCAACTTGGCTGCTCGCTTTAACTCTAACCTAGATAAATGTATATGCGCCTAGATTACTAGTGTGGAGTGTGGAAGCTAAAGTATTACCTCGCTTACTACATGACATGGAGTTGCTGGCAAAATGACTTGTATTTTTTTTTTTCCAGATAACAGCTTAAAATTAGGCTGTCAAGCAACTAAAAATTTTAATCTAATTAATTAAATGATGTGCAGATTAATTAATCTAATTAATCGCACATCAAATTTGGTTGAGTAATTACCCCCAAAAGATCATTTAAAGTCAATGTATAAAACGAGAAATGCACTAAATAGACATTACAAAATGTAGTTTTAGAAAAAAATTATTTGTTTCAGCATTGAATTTATTACAATAAAAGGTTTAGGCTACAAGGGCCATGCTGCAAGGGCCAAGCTGCATCTGAATTTGTATTTAGATGTACAGTAGTCAACATTTGAAGTGGATTTAAGTTAAGTAACTAAGTTGTCCTAAGAAGAAGGTTTCAGGACAGGGGTCGGCAACCCAAAATGTTCAGAGCCATATTGGACCAAAAAAACCAAAAAACAAATCTGTCTGAAGCCGCAAAAAATTAAAAGCCTTATATAAGCCTTATAAGAAGGAAACACAGGCTGTATATTAGCTATATTAGCCTACTATCAAAATGACTAAGTAGGCTACAAATACATAATGAGGTATTCCCGAGGTAAGTTATATATTTAAAATCTGCTGAAAGCTACAGAAAAAAGAATCAAATGGATCGGTGCAATTCACAGAAACAGCAGGATTTTGCAGTTATCATTTTGTGTCAAATTGTTGGATTTTGAGGTAAAATCATTCTATTTATATTGTATTGTTATATATTATGTTGACAAATCATCTATTAAATATTTTCCATCTTATATTCTGCATATTTTTATTTTTTATTTTTTTTGTTATAGAACAAGAAGACACAAACCTTTACATTCAATCGCGTTTGTGCTGGGGGGTTCGGGGGCATGCTCCCCTGAGAAAATTTTGATTTCCTTGGTGTACATATATGCATTTTAATACGTTTTAAGGCCAACAAATTGGATAACAATAGCTTTAAAACCATGTCAACAAATACATACATGCATGCACAGTTTTGAGGCAGCTTTAATCACGTTTGGTAATTTCATGACTTAATTTACAACAGAATAACGACGGTGCATGCCCGTAGTTTCTTTAGCGCTTTAAGCTATAGCCTAATAAAGTAATATGCAGCGCGCGCCGGCGCATTTGCTCGAGCAATTCTTGGGTTCACGCTTCGAGCACAGTAGGCTATCGCCTAACGGCTGATTGGAGTTTTACTGACAGCCTGACAATTCTCATCTGACCGCAGTTCACTGTTGAAGCTACCTTTTCCGCCCTTGTTTGACTTGCGCCTGGCGCTGAGGCGAAGTCGGAACGCGCGTCTGAAAAGTGTCCTGTTTGTTGTGGTCGTAAAGAGACATTTCTATATAAACGCAGCGTTTTACTTGTCAATGTTTTAAAAAATATTTTTATTTTTGGTATTTTTTATGCTCTATTGGTGGTTTGTGGAGTAGCATCACCTGATGGGGGATTAGACAAATGCTGAATTAAAGATGGTAAAACTGAGTGGGCCCAATATCATTGGTCTTAAAAAGTGGGTCTTGTTCCACCCACATACAATGGTTCCGACGCCCATGATTCACAGGCAGATATTGCTTTATGTATTTCCCTGGCATCAAATCAGGCACATATTAAATGTCAGGAAACATGACTCCAGGCTGCATGTCATGGATTAGGTTTATTTGACAAGTTGTAAGAAACACTTTCGAGTCCAACCTTTAGTGTAATTCGTTTGTTTTTACTCGCATTTTCGCAGTTTTGCCTATTAAATGTAGTCATGCAGCAGGTTCTTTTGCCACTCAGTCCAGCTGAGGGAGCGCGCTTTCAGCGGGAAAGTGACGTAGTCGATGGCTATGATGCAAATCTTCGTTGACAGGAATGTTGAAATTAAATATGTATTATACACATTTTTACAGCATTGGAAGACGTTAAGAATGGTTTGTGTTTGTCCTCCTACAGAAACCATATGAAAACAAAAAATATATTTTTTCCATTTTCATACATTTTTGAAAAAGCTCCAGGGAGCCACTAGGGGGGCGCTAAAGAGCCGCAGGTTGCCGACCTCCGTTTTAGGACTTTGATGAAAGGTCTTGATCTACTTCAAATGTTGACTATTATATTTACAGACCAAAAGAGTTTGGTTAGACAGTCATACAGGTTTGAAACGACATGAGGGTGAGTAAATGTAAATGAAACAGAATTTTCATTTTTGGGGAATATTATTATTATTATTATTATTATCATTATTATTATTATTATTTTAAACCTGTTAGCATTCCACTGTACCTTACAAAAGAGACCAAAACTATACATATACTTCAAATGGTTCAAGAACACCATGCAATTTACTTTGGGTGTGCCTTTTTTTAGGTGTTTTTAGGGTTAATGATGTAATACTCTAAATACGAAACTAAAACTACCAGTAGGTGGTGGTAAATGTCTAAATGAGTAAGCGATTGAGTAATTAATTAATTTGATTTGTTAAAATGGCTGATTCATTCAGGATTTAAGTAAATGGCTCTTTTTATGAATGGGCCATTGGTTCTCATTGTGTAACTGTTCCATTATGTGCCGATCAGGGCCAGCTGGTGTGGTTTATGGTTTACGGTGATGGAAAAGCAGCTTATGACATTAACGTGTACCATAAGTGCGATTTGAAACCACACAGTTCTGCTGTGACTTTATAGGTAGGCTAACATTTTCATTGGAAAAATTAAGCAAAAACAGAAAATATTGTCTAAAATATACCACAATATTAACTTATTTATTGAACATTTGTAAATCAATATCACATGTGCACTTGTGCTATTCTGAACAAAAACAGCACTTGTGTGATATTGCAGTCGTTGCTTGTGTGATATTGCTTAACTATAATATAACTATAACATATGATATAAATATGCTCCTGTTGGGGCATGTTTGCCCCCATATCTTGAATTTTAGGGCCAATCTGACTAGGGGTGTGCATGAATAGTGAATATTGGATTATCCGATCTAATTATTATTCGAAATACATGTTGCTTTGCTGGCTGTAAATGCAGTGAATCCATGATAAATCCCCAAGCATGCAAACTAAAACTCAAAGTTATAACTAAATGCACTGGGTGGCGCTGTGGAAAGTGTTAACAAGTTAATTGTGTTTGATCACAGAATGTTGTTGTTTGCCTCGTGAACTTTGGAGATCAAAATGATCTTACATAATGGAATTACTTTTGATCAAATGAATCAATGAAACTTATCATAATATCACCACCACAATGAGAAATCCAATGAAATCCAAACACCAGTCGATTGAGGAAAAACAGCTGTCCATCACTGCATTCACGACTGCAGGTAAGCACAGCTGTTAGAGATGGGCGATATGGGCTCTGCTCTCTGCTCTGCAATCGATTGCTCCTGTCTGCCTCGCTGCTGAGTGGTTTGCATCTGTAGCTCCTTATACACAAATCCGCCGCGAATTCTATGGGCGCCGCCATCTTGCCTGCCGCCATTACTGCGTGCCTGCGAAGTGTGAAGGTCTTAATGACATTTAAATGAAAGCGCATCCTGCTCATTACAGAAAATGTCTGGTGAAAGGGAACATTGGGTAGATGATGTCAGGCAGTGGCCAAAACTTACTGATAAAGGTAATTTATTGACAACATAATGTAAAAATGTAATGTAATGTAGGCTAATTAAGAAGTGTATTAATTGATGACAACAATAAAACTTAATGCTGTCATTGTGTTGCTAATATGTTCACAAGCTTCCCAAGTTTCAAATAATTATTAGGCCATCCTTAAAAATATTCTTGTTTGTCATAACCCGACCGACCCTGTCAAT
This sequence comes from Chanodichthys erythropterus, assembly GCF_024489055.1. NCBI lineage: Eukaryota > Metazoa > Chordata > Actinopteri > Cypriniformes > Xenocyprididae > Chanodichthys > Chanodichthys erythropterus. The sequence continues at coordinate 24,071,626 of NC_090232.1, forward strand.
TTTAATTGAATTCTAATTAAATCCTAATTGGGACCAACCCAATTAATTATTTTTTCCCCTTTTATTAGTCCGACCGGCTTGCCGATTGTAATTGCGTTTAGACCCACAGATTTTTTTTACTCTTCAAACAGCAAATGCAATAAAATGTGAGAGACATGCTTTCTCACGCCACACATCCATTTTCTCACGCACAGAAAAATCGTGAAGAGGACACAGAGACAGACAGACTAGACTGAGCAGGTTACTTATGATAGAAAAAAAAATCTCAGCTCTCCGATTCTGTCAATTTTATTACGAAATTCAAATAATAAATACCGTTTTGGTGCTTGTAAATGTGACATGCAAGAAATACAGATAAAAAAATATTACAACATCAAACAACGTATAATGTTATGTTCTTGTAAACATGTTTTTCAAAATGGATTTATGTATTCACCCTTACCTTCATCTGAGGTAAATCTCTCAGAAATGACCAAACGCTGTCAGCCAGCCCCTCACACAGAACCTGTTTTGGCTGATATGTGTACTGTATTACATCTTTATTATATTTTTTACTTATATCATTAAATAAAGTTGTTATTATAATAAAAAATGCATTATATTTAAATTGTTATTTTTAAATAATACTGCCAGCTGATAATGCTGTAAACATATAGAGAGCCCTAAGTTAGGCGAGTTGTTTTTTTCTTGAGAAAAATTAATGCCTACCTTGTGTAGCCTACCTAATATTTATCCAAATGAGTCAATATTAAATCAAATCACAATAATAATTAAATAATAATAATTTAATTAGAATAATAAAGTGAAGCTTACCAGAAATTGTAGCCTACCATGTAAACATTGTAACATGTCACTAAACCTAATAAAATTCAGCTTAGTTACTAAAATGTTTTGACAATCACAATACACTTATTGTGATGCAATAAAAATAAATAAATAAATACATTTATGACCTACCGACCATTTTTTATCTTTTTGGGCTGTTACGTCAAACCAAAATATTTTTAAGGTTGGCCTTAGCCACGACCAGTTGTAGCAATAAAATACATGTTCTTACAGGTATTCAAGATTATTTTATTAATTATCTGGCATGCGATGAGCTTCAGAACCTGAACTACAGGGCATTGATTGAAGGTCAGAATTACATGAGCTCCGGATGGATTGGCCAGATACTGCATACCATCGCAGATGAGCTCATCACATTAAAAGGTGTTGTGAGGTTTTCACAGGCAGTGAACTTGTACCATAATGTGTCAGTAACAATACAGAGAGAAAACTGCAAAATTCTCGAAGTAGTGTGTGACTGCATGGCCAGCCGAGGGAAGTGTTGTAGCCATACAGCAGGGCTACTGTACAAAATTAAAGATGCAACAACAAGAGGGTTCACAGGCTTGGCCTGCACAGACACGGCATGTGCCTGGAACAGCTCCACTTGTGACAATGTAGTGCCAGAGACAGTGGAAAATATGCAAACGCAGCGCGGTGGCCCCAGAAAATCCATGAGTGTAATTTCTACTGCATTTCTGACAGATGAAGATGTTATTGCACATTTTTCAGCACCAGACATGGTTGGCCTATCTATGGTTCCTGGAACTGTCCTGCATCATGTGTTGACTGCTCAACCACACACTGCACACACTGAAACAGGTCCACCCAAAGAGCACACAATGTGTGCAGATCAAAAATGCACACTTTGCAACACAACATTTAAAAAGTATATACAATGTGGGGAACAGGACAGGCAGAGATTAGAAACAGAGACCAAGGGCCAGAATAGTCAGCTGTGGCTGGACCAGAGAAAAATTAGAATAACCAGTAGTGAGGCATCTGAGGTACCAAAAAAGACAGACCCAACAAACTGGGTAGAAAGAAAACTTAACACAAGGTTTTCTGGAAATGAGGCTACTAGGTACGGTCAACAAGCTGAGCCTTTGGCTAGACAATGTTTCGAGCAGACAACAGGGCTTACAGTGGAGACTACAGGCCTGGTTGTGCATGATCAAGAAAATTGGCTTGGTGCCAGTCTCGATGGAATTATTGACACAGATACTATTATTGAGATTAAGTGTCCCACACCAAAAAAGCTTGAAGCACATGGTGGCAGTCTGCAAAAAATGATAGATTCGAACAAATACGATGTTAGATTGATTGATGGAAAGTACATTCTGAGGGAAACAGCATCTGGGTTAGGGTACTACTATCAGGTCCAGGTGGCAATGCACTGTGCAAAAAAAAAAGAATTGTAAATTTATGGTGTGGACCCCAAATGAACATGTGATTATAGATGTACCCTACAACGAAGAGTGGACAATGAACAAAATCTGCCACCTGAAGAGGGTGTACTTTCAGCATCTGCTACCAGCAGTAGCAACAAGAATTGCACACGGGGTCATGACAATTTGTGGGCTCAAGTAGCTATTACACTTTAATGTGCTTTCCCATGACAACTTAGCGGTAATACAGAGATCAAGAGTTCGGCATTTGTTCACTGCTTACAACTGTACATTTTAACTATCTGCATTGCATTTTTATGGCAACTTTATGCACATTCGACATTTGTTTACATTTTAAACCTGTACATTTTAACTATTTGATTTGCTGTCTGAAACTGTTGGTTGCTTTGTTAGATTTTCTGTTGAAATACAATTAATATTTACATAAATGTACTTTAATAAATACATTAATATTTGGTATATTGTGACCTTCTTTAGCCTAAGGACATAATCTATACAATATTAACCATATCACACTCACACTTTCCCATGACAACTTAGCCCATGACAGACAGACAGACACACACACTCACAGACACACACACACCCATTTCAGGTGTTTCTTATTCATTCAGTAATGTTACGGATTAAATGAGGTTGCAAATTACATAACCCTGCACAAATACTTACAATCTCATCAACACTTTGCAACCTAACAGACATAACATTACACAAAATCTTAAAACCCTTCAGCCTTCGAATTGCTCGCTCAATGTGAATTCTGACATTAGCTAGGCGACGTGTGGATGTCACCTCATGTTCAGACAGCTCTTTACGTCCACGTGTGAATGCAGGAAGAGCTAGACTCACTCCTGGAGGCAATATATCCATGATGGTGAATCCGCGATCTGCTAAAATCTCATCACCAGGGATCAGGTGATGAACAAAACCACTGTTCTTTGTCATGAAATTATCACTGGCCCTTCCACCAAAAAGCTTTGATACAAACATGACATAGCCATTGGGGGCTATACAGTATAGCAGTTTGTATGTGTTATGATGTTTGTAATTGCTGTAAGTTTGTGATCTTTTTCTTAAGTTCTTTGGCCTTTGTACAAAGACCTCTGTACAGTCAATGATGCATGTGGCTTTAGGATAGTTTTTGTGAAATGTCTTGGGCCTGATTCTGTTCAGTGTATCCCTGGGCAACCAAGCAATCACCTTTTCCCTCATGAATCTTGCAAGGATTGGTCTCCAAAATGTAAATATTTCAAATGCCGTGCTTCTACTCACCCCAAATCGTTTACCCAAGTCAGTAAACAATAGCCCCAAACGGAGTCTCATTAAAACAAGCAAAACTTGTTCAGGAAGGGTCAATTTGGTATTCAGTCGTTGTGAGAAAAAAGTCGACAAGACTTGCAAAAGTTGCCAGAAACTGTCAGCACATAAACCTGTATAAAATCTACAGTCTTTGTTATTTAAATTATGTGCTGATACTGACGGTGTTGGATCTGTTTGAGTCCCACAGTCCTTCATCGGCTTGTTACCACAGTTGAAACTGTAGTTGTGCTCTATGTGATCTGGCCACTGGGTTCCGACATCACACGTCTGCAGAGGCATATTCTCCAAATTCCCGACATCCACATCTGTTTCCATAGCTTCAGGTTCAGTAGTTGAGTTCTGGTGTAATGGCTGAAGACATCTTCTTTTGGGGGGAGGTCTAGCTGGTGTTACCTAAAGGTAAAAAAGAAGAGAAGTGTATTAGTTAAACATGACAATCAAGCATATTTAAATTAACAAAATGTGATGCAATAATATGGCTATCCAAGAGACCTACTTACATGACATTCATAACCCATGAACAACACAGGATAGGGGTTTTCTCTTGTAGGTTGTCCGTCAGGAAAATGTATCCCACACACCTTAGAGTGGTAATGAAGATGAATACATAATGAGCGATGCATTGGTGGTAAAAGTACTTCTCAAACAAGTGTGAACAAGACAGCACTTTTAATAGCACTCTGCACTTTATCTTAGTTAACATCAAACATGCACAATTGCACTTTGCCATCCTATTTATGATGCGTGAAAGGGGGTGTATAGGATTGTTGTTCTTTTTGTGGGGTGAGGGCCAAAACTGTTGTTTATCCTGTCCTGTCCATCTTATTTGTTTTGTCTAATCTTTTGTGATAAGTCTCCTGTTGTATCAGATGTACTATATGGCACATATTAGGTTTCTACAAGGACGAACATCTATCTATTTATTATATTTATAGTTGACATAGTAGTTTAATTTTCTTTTTATCCAAAGCAAACAACGAGGACTAACAGTTAAGCTGATGCAAAGAGAGGAACTACAGTTTACCAAGCAGTAACGTAAGAGCTTGAGAAAGTTCCAGTTACACAGCAACAAGATACTGCTAGCAAACTTAGCTAGCACTGTTTCACTGTATGTTACACCCACTGCATGCAATCTATGGCATTAACAGAATGAACAGTCAGAGCCAAACTTACCACAGTATTCTTGTTTGGCTTGAAGCCATCTCGGTTTATGTGTTTCATCCACTTTTGATGCACATCTTGGTCCTCCGCTCGACCAGGAACTCTGTGCAATCCGTATGGCCGTAAACATGGGCAGTCAATATGCAACAAAGGTTTGTGGATTACACAAACTGTGTTATTCCAGGCCTGTAGTTTTGTGCTGTTGTTAAAACAACCAACCACACAACACGCTCTTCCCGGCATCACTGGACAGCATACACACTAAAAAAACTATATAAAAACCTATAAAGCTAACATCTGCTACAGCCGCCTACGGGGACCAACACGCTACTTCTGCTACTTCCTTAGCAGCAAGGCACGCAGTAATGGCGGCGCTGCTTTACTTCCGTGTTTCGCCGGATTTGTCTATAGCTTTGCTTTGAATTTCTATTTACCATCATTCCTTGTTGTTTATATTATCCTCACCATAAATTTGATATTGTCTAATTGCCTATCACATTAACGTCACTAGCTTTTAATCTAAATCGCTGTCGCAATGTATTAGCATTTTGTTAGCCTGTTAACTTGTCATCCGTGCCTACCGTCTTTTTCTCTTGCGCTCTCCTTTTTTTACGAGTCCATCAAATAACTGTGGTGAGTCGGATCAGTCTACAAACATGGTGAGTCATGTCATCTTCCCTTGTTATTGTTACTTGCACTGCCTATCACATGTTTATTAGCTTTCTCTGTCAAAGATGATGGATTCAAATGTCATAAATGTAGGGAAATAGTCAGGCTGACAGAGAAAATTTCAGAATTATAGAGACATGCATCCAAACTTCAATCAAGGATAGTAAGATTGCAAGGGCTTTAGATACTGTTTTGGATGTGACTAGCTTATCAAACCTCATACATTGTTCGGTTCCGGCTGTGGAGCCCATGCAGCAGGGCAACTGGGTGACTGTGAGACGGTATAGTCATGGGGCAAAACACTGCTGTTCCGTTCCGATTAGAACTTCAAACAGGTTCTCCCCACTCAGTGATGCACCAACTGAGAATCCTGTTGAAAGTGCCCTAGTTATTGGCGATTCTATTACATGGAATGTGAAAATAGAAACACCAGCAACCATAGTCACATGTTTGCCAGGAGCCAGAGCACCTGACATCAAAGCAAATTTAAAAGTGCTGGCTAATGCTAATCGTAAATACTCTAAGATCATTATTCATGTTGACACTAATGATATCCGACTTCGCCAGTCAAAGATCACTAAAATTAACATTAAAGAGGTGTGTGAACTCGGAAGTATAATGTCAGACACTAGACTCCTATCTGTTCATCGGAGTGATGAGATACTTAGCAGACTATCATCACTTAATGGCTGGCTGTCTAAAGGTGATGATACACGGGGCAACTTTTTGAGCAATATTGCCGGGCAATGTTGCCGAGCAACGTTGCTTGGGCACTTTCCCATTGAGAATGAGCAACAAATTTATATCTGGATACGTTAGATCGGTTGTGGGCAATTTTTTGAGATCCTCCAATCAGAATGTTAGCAGCCGATCACGTGACCGGTTCGGAGATTTCAGAAAAATTCAAACAAGATGGTGGCCTCTCAGCGGCAGTGAAGCGGAGAAAAGGAGTGTGAACTTTTATCTTTTTACGCCAGTAAGTTGTCATGCGTCAACCCAAAACAGGGAATTTACCTCATATATTGCTTAAAATACCAACAAAGTAATGTCCGAAAGTAATGTGTGTATACTGTAATGAAGCTATTGAATGATTTCAGTTAAATACTAAAAAGACGGGATTTTTTAACGCCTGTAGTGGTGTAGGCTGTAGGGTGCTTGACATTAGAATAGCTTTTGATGCGATCGACGCGGGTTCGAATCCTCCTTTTGCCGAACTCGCTCTTCTTCCTTTTCCTGTCACAAATCAGATCGGAAAGGCATTTGTTTTTAATAAAAATGAAGAAAATATCTGAAAAGTTGAAATAAAGTGCCTAACAAGTGTTTATAATAAAGTATTTATTGAGTTGGCAAAAGATTTGTTTAGTGATAGACGAAACTGACAATGATTTTATCTTTTTTAAACAAATGAAAGGCAATGTGGATAAACATTCACAGCCACGATATAGCCTATACAGATCACTCTCAAGGATATAGAAGTAAATGAATAAAAACATTTTGGATCAATAAACTTTAAAATATATATATTAATAACTGCAGAAAGGCCACACTGCAGATAGATCCATATAGATAGATTCCATATGTCTGCAAATCAAATTACATCCGCTAAATTGTCTGTGCGAGCAAGCTTTAACTAATCTATAGCGCAACATTGATGCACCAAAAAACAAGTGTTATAAAAAAAAAATATATATATATATATATATATATATATATATATATATATATATATTTTATCAAACATTAATTTACAGAATTGAATTAGAACAGAATATACAGTTTTTAAAAAATGAAAATAGCCTATTTTAAAAAATGAAATATGATCAAGTCAAACTGCAAAATACCTGAAGTGCAGGGGAACATATTCAAAACACATAAAACACAGAAATAGTTAAATTAAGTAACCCAGAGTGATCAATAAATAAATTAAAATTAAAGAAATTATTAAAATAACGAAAGTATAGCCTAGCTAGAATTGTCAACTTGTCTTTTTAACTGCAGATCGAAAATAAATGCTAAACCTTACCTGACTGAGAGAGAATACTCCAGTCTTTCACGTGATCTGCCTGTGTCCATTTGAGTCTTTTCAAATAGCACACTATAGTCAGCTAGTTGGCCGGCAGAAGCGCGCTGCAGTGGGCTCTAGGACATGAGCTGTTGGCACAACTTGCATCATACGTTTTTTTTGATCATCTTTTACCATTTCAAAGTGCATCCAATTGTACACTTTATCCCAGACATTGTTGAAGATTTAATCCCTGCCGTAAAGATGCTCATCTGCCGGTCACGGATCATGGAAGTGAAACTTAAATCTGTCACAGGTTGGATTTATTCACGCACATTAAAATTTTTTATTAAAAGCTTCTTTCTTTTCACATTTTTATTTACAGTATTAACATAATAGGCTGTATACTAACCTATTGGGAAAGAACCGGTATGTCTATGTAAAATCAGATATTGAGCACCCCCATATCTCGTCTCATAACACCTCTGCGACGATTCGACTGTGAGATTGGTAGTTGAATCAGGCTCCTCCTATCGAAGATTCGAATCGTCGACTATTCGGGGTCACCCCTATAGTAAACGAAGAGATGTAACACCGATCACAAGTTCAGTGTGGACTACCGCAAGGCTCAGTACTAGGACTGTTGCTTTTCAATCTGTACATGCTACCCTTGGGAGATATCATTAGGAAGCATGGCGTTAGTTTTCACTGTTACGCTGATGATACTCAGCTCTATATTTCTTCGCGCCCTGACGAAACTTACCAATTCACAAAATTAATGGAATGCATAGCTGATATAAAAAAAATAAAAAAATTCCTACTATTAAATTTAGAAAAAACTGATTCGAATTATTGGACCAAAAACCTCTGCACATAATAACCTAGAATACTGTCTAACACTTGATGGCTGCTCTGTTAAATCTTTGTCGTCAGTTAGCAATCAGGGTGTGCTCTTTGATACCAATCTTTTATTTGAAAGCCACATTTCTAGCATTTGTAAAACTGCATTCTTCCATCTTAAAAATATATCTAAACTACGACATACGCTCTCAATGACAAATGCGGAACAGTTATGTCATGTGTTCATGACCTCAAGGCTAGAGTACTGTAATGCTCTACTGGGTGGTTGCCTTGCTCGCTTGATAAACAAACTACAGCTGGTTGAAAATGTAGCATCTAGAGTTCTTACTAGAACCAGAAAGTATGATCATATTAGCCCGGTTCTGTCAACACTGCATTGGCTCCCTATAAAACATCATCTAGATTTTAAAATCTTGCTAATTACTTACAAAGCACTAAATGGTTTAGCTCCCCAGTACCGGAGCTCTTAACACAGTATAGTCCTTCACATCTATTAGATCTCAGAATGCTGGCCAGTTGATAATACCTAGAATATCAAAATCAACCGCAGGCAGTAGATACTTCTATTTGGCACCTAAAATTTGAAACAATCCTCCTAGCATTGTTCAGGAAGCAGACACACTGTCATTTTAAATCTAGACTAAAAACGCATCTCTTTAACCTGACATACACAATGCATTATCAGTTTATATTTTCACATCCGTTAAAGGATTGTTAGGCTGTTGTTACGGTATGCTGGTAGAGAGACGAGGCAGATACGGATTTCCACAAACATACTTTTTACTTAGATAAACAAGAGCAGGAACACCACACATACACATAAACACAACAGAGAACCGACAAGGAGTGCAGGGAGTGAGTGCCATATAAAGGGAGTGAAGATAATCAAGTCCAGGTGCAGGTGATGAGTGATGATGGGGAGCTGACGAGGGAAGTGAGTGCAGGTGTGGAGAACAGGAGGATCATGGGATATGGAGTCCAGGGGAACAAGGGATCTGTAACAGTACCTCCCCCTCCCGGTAGGCGACCGGGAGACCTCATGCCGGTGCAGGGGGAGGAGTAGACTGGAGTGGAGGTCTCCAGGGCAGGTTCAAAAACCATGGCGGGTCAGGAGCCGTGGGCGGCCATGGCGGGTCAGGAGCCGAAGCTGAATTGCCGACGAGCCCAGGTGGCGGTGAGGATCCGGCGGGACAGGGCGATGCCGCAGGCTCGGCCGACTGAGGCGCAGGCGGGGCTCCAGAAGGCCGCAGTGGAGCCAGAGCGACAGCCGACCAAAGGGACGCAGGAGGGAGTGAGGAAGCCAACGGAGCGTGAGGGACGAAGGGACGAGGTGAAAATCGAGGAGTGCAGTCCTGATGTGAGGGAAGGCCGACGAACGACTAATGCGGAACCGGGGGGAGGATGGAGCCTGGCGGAACTGGTGGACTGATGGGCCACGGTGGAGACGAGGGAGGTTGGAGACAAGGGGGAGCATCTGGACCAATGGGCCGAGGTGGAATCCTGGGTGAGGTGGCTTGAGGTGGAGGTGCAGTGTGGACATTAGTGGAAGGAGGTGGGAGAGGGAGGCAGGGAGGGAAAACGGTCTTAGGGCTGTATGTTTCAACAACAAAGTTCATCATAATAAAGGGCTCGGTGGCGGCAGCTGGAGCTGAGGGCTCGTTAAAAAAGTCAATCAGCCAGTCCACATCTGGCGGCTCGCACAGGGTTGGAGCAGGCTCTGGAAATACAGGAGCGGGCTCTGGAGACACTGGAGCGGGCTCTGGAGACACTGGAGCCGCTTTCTTCCTCCTCCTCCGTTTTCTGGGCCCAGTAGAGGAATGTGGGTCCAGCATGGGGCAGGCAGGGAGTTCGCTGGAGGGGTATGCGGAGGAAGACGGAGGTTGGCAGACTGGCCGGGCTGACCGTGTTTTTGGAAGGACTGGACGAGAGGAACACTCAACATTCTGAACCTCTTGGACTAAGAATCCGGAGCAATTTAAATAAAAAACTAAATTTATAGCATCAGTTAAGGAAACATAATCGTTAGGTTCACTAAAGCGAATAGTGTTCTCATCCAGTCCATCCAAAAACAGGTCGATCAACTGAGCATCCGACCAATCTGTCAAATAAGCGAGCTCTACGAACTCCTCCACATACCTCTCCAGCGAACGACCCACCTGTAGGAGCCCGATGAGTAGATCGCCAGCAGTTAGAGGTGTTGGAGGAGCAGGAGCTAGGGAGCTGGTCAAAGTCTCCATCCTTCTGTGGAAATCCAGCGTTTTAGGTCGGTTCTTCTGTTACGGTATGCTGGTAGAGAGACGAGGCAGATACGGATTTCCACAAACATATACTCTTTACTTCAATAAAAAAAGGCAGGAACACCAACATACACAGAAACACAACAGAGAACCGACAAGGAGTGCAGGGAGTGAGTGCCATATAAAGGGAGTGAAGATAATCAAGTCCAGGTGCAGGTGATGAGTGATGATGGGGAGCTGACGAGGGAAGTGAGTGCAGGTGTGGAGAACAGGAGGATCATGGGATATGGAGTCCAGGGGAACAAGGGATCTGTAACAGTTGTACCCCGATGTACTCATTACATCAGAAGAAGAATGGCATCTACTCTAATATTATTCTCTCTGTTCATCCCAAGGTCCACCATAGTCAGTAGGATCCGGGCCGTATCCAGATCAGATGGAGGACCTGTGCCTAGACATGACCACAACACATCCCTAAAGTGTTAGCAGAGATTGTATCAATTAGACCATCCCCTGTGAAGGCCTCATCAACACGACAGCCAGTGGCAGAGATCCCCAACGAACCATTTCCATACCGATCTTCAACTAGATGGAACTGGATTAAATTTTGTTGACTGTTGCGATCCCAGTCTGATTTATGACCTGTAACTCTGCCTGAATCATAATCATGCACTGTTCGTTGTTGGCCAGAGGAGAACTGGCCCCCCCAACTGAGCCTGATTTCTCCCAAGGTTTTTTCTCCATTTTGTCATCTGTTGGAGTTTGAGTTTCTTGCTGCTATCACATTTTGGCTTGGGGACACTTGATATTCAACAATGTTTTTAATCTGCCTGGATTGACACCATTGTATGCAAACTGAACTGAGCTGGACAATGACATCACTGTTTTCTCCAGAGCTGATGTATAGATGAATTACCTAAATTAATAACTTTTGATTTTTACAATGTAACAAATCAATAGTGAATTTACTTATGCTGGACAATGACACCATTTTCTTCTAGAGCTGCTGTGCAGCCAAAATTATTTGCCAGTTATCACTGCAAAGCTGCTTTGACACAATCTCTATTGTAAAAAGTGCTTTATAAATAAAGGTGACTTAATTTTATCACAATATTTTCTGGTATTTATTGCAATAATGATATCAATGACAAAATAAATTGTAGTACTTTCACCACTGTTTTTGACTATAAGTGATAGCTGCAAACAGTCTTGAGAGCTTTAGAAACACAAACATTGATCTAAAGTAAAGCATACCAATCATCAAATATGCTCCTATAATATAGGCTACCAATTACATAAAAAAAAAAAAAAAAAAAAAAATCCAAACACCAGGCCTTGCAGAAATGGAAGTTGCAGATATACTTTTCTTCTGTAAAAGTGCAGATAATGTTTAAATAGTGTGTCTGTGCTGAAAAACATCACACAATAATTACACATAATAGTAATTCAAATCAAATACAAGTTTGAAATGTTAACACATATTCTGTATTTATTTATATTCTCATGGTGCAAACAGCAAAAGTAACAATCCTAACCATGTCTTCAGATAGGTTACAAAATTACAAGAGAATGCAAATAATCCCCTTGAAAAAAAATGTATCCCCTGCTGATTTTGTAAGTTTGATCACTTACAAAGAAATGGTCTATCATTTTTATGGTAGGTTTATTTTAACGGATACAGACAGAATATAAAGCAAATATCCATAAAAAAAAACAACAAAAAAACAAAACAAAAAAAAAAAAACTGTACAAAGGTTATAAATTGGTTTGCATTTCAGTGAGTCAAATAAGTATTTGATCCCCAATCAAAACTTGGTGGAAAAACTCTTGTTGGCAAGCACAGAGGTAAGACGTTTCTTGCAGTCCATTGGCCCCTCAATGCGGTGAAGTCATCCTGTACCCATAGCAGAGAAACAGCCCCAAAGCATAATGTTTCCACCTCCATGCTTGACTGTAGGGATGATGTTTTTGGGGTCATAATCAGCATTTCTCTCCCTCCCAATACACTTACTCCCAAGCCTTCTCTGAATCATTTAGATGTTCAGACAGGCCTGTACATGTGCCTTCTTGAAAAGGGGGACCTTGCGGGAACTGCAGGATTTCAATCCATTGCGAAGTGTGTTACCAATGGTTTGCTTGGTGACTGTGGTCCCAACTGCCTTGAAATCAGCTCCTCCTGTGAAGTTTTGGGCTGATTCCTCACCTTTCTCATGACCATCCTTTCCTCATAAGGCGTGATATTGCATGGAGCACCAGACTGGGGGGCGATTAATGGTTATTTTGTATTTCTTCCATTTCCGAATAATCGCACCAACAATTGTCTCCACCTCAACAAGCATCTTGCTGATGGTCTTGTAGCCCATTCCAGCCTTGTGAAGGTCTACAATCTTGTCCCTGACATCCTTTAACAGTTCTTTGGTCTTGCCCATGGTGGTGGAGAGGTTGGAATGGAAGATACAGATTCTGTGAACTGGTTTCTCTTATACTCATAACAAGATAGCAATAGGAGTACTTTCTTAAAGTGGCAGGACTAACCTGTGTTCCACTTGGGCACATAACCAATCTGTGGGAGCGTGAGTTCTTGCTGGTTGGTAGGTTATCAAATAATTATTTCACTCACTGAAATGCAAATTAATTTATAACATTTATATAATGTTTTTGATATTCTATCTCTATCTGTTAAAATAAACCTACCATAAAAATTATAGACCCTTCATTTATTTGTAAGTGGTCAAACTTACCAAATCAGCAGGGGATCAAATAATTATTTTCCCCACTGTAATTAGACTAAAACTTATAAATGCATATTTGTAATTTTAACTGAACTTAGGACTGGTGGTGGTGCTTAACACTTTGTTGGTCATTCTGTGTTTCTGTAAAAAAAAAACTAACAATAATAGTGATAAGATAATAATACTACTACGAAGTCTACTACAAATAACAATATAAACTGCACTAAGGATTGATGAGCTGCTGCGTTCATGAATATTAATCACGTTGTCTGTGTTCGCTCGAACTGATTTGCTGAAATCAAAACAGGACAGTAATAGGTGAGCGAGCGCCAGCCAATGACGTTTGCGCATTAGTTCTGCTCACTACCGGACCAACCGCCAGTAGCTTCTTCCTGTTCTTAAAGGCTGAATAATTTTAAATGAACTCTATTACTCTATTATTTTTACAGGAAAATACAACAAAGAATATCATTTACACGTAGCACATCAATTCTGTGTGGTATAAGACTCTTTAGCTCTTTTTTTGAGAGTGTGAGAAACACTGAGCGTGCTCAGCAAAGCGACAGCAAGTCTGCGCCTCACACTACTGTTTACTGATCGCTTGATAGAGAGCTAAACTCTCAAGCACTCAGTCCAAGTGTTTGGCAAGTGAAAATATCTGTGTGTGCCAGTTCCAGATTGCTTCTCATTTAGCGATAAACTCCTTCTCAGCTTCACATCCGCCTTCCACCATAGTTGTTTTCGCTCTGCACGTGAGCTACAAATGGATTGTACACAGAAATACGTCATCAACAAGGGTTTATTGTTAATATAGCGGGAAAACTAATTCATATTGTGGAGAGAACTTTTACTGTACATCGCAAACAATAAGATATCACCCATCACTAGCAGCTGTAGAGAGAGCCGAGAAGATACTTTATCAAATAGCAAAATGGTCTTGAGACCAGAGGTCGCGTTAACCTACATTTTTCCATCATTGATGGAATTTTTTTTGCAGTGATGGAAAAATCTGAAGGCTGTCCGTCATTTTGACAGATTACACTGAGGCTGATGTAACTTGTAACTGTAATTCCCACCCCTGTCCAGTTGGTGGTGAGTGCGCTCCAGTGTGGCAGCAGAGTTCAGTCTCCAGAACAAAATGAAAATGATGCGTTTGATTACACCAAAGAATATACACTAACAAGAAGCGAAACTCAATAGAACGTTCCATTGCAACACTGGCGCCCAACAGCGGCCCTGCGTTTCCGCCATTTTGGGGTGTAAGTCAGTCCACTAGTTTCTATGGCAATATCAGCTGCTTTGTTAAAAAAAAAAGAAAAAGTACATTAAAGCTGAAATCCAACCTGAATGTGATCATCAAAACCTTTTAACAGTTTATTTTACAGACTTTGTGTTTAAGTCTTCCACTTTTTTTCACAAAACCTTTGCTCTCTAGAAACCCAGTCAGTTTGGGTTAAAATTCTTTGTAGTTCAGGTATTAGCATTATAAACACTGAATTAATAAGGACATGCATCAGAATGAATTTAAATTAAGGACATGCATCAGAAAAATTGGGAATGTTGGACAATAAATATAACAGCGTGATTTTGCAGTGTTGTCTAATGTCCGTTAAAGCAAAAGTTTCTAAAAGTGGGAATTATGCTATAACGAACACAGCAATGCATCATGTATTATAAGATCATTATGTTTGTAGCGTGATACTTTAAAACGTACTATATAGCCTATTTACTATTTACTATATTTAGCCAATTCAATTACTACTATTACTCCACTAGGTCTGAAATAAATTGTTCGCTGCAAACATGATGTTCTTAAATGTATTAATTATTAATTTACTATTACTAAATATGTAAAGTTGCATAAAATGGAAATACTCAATAAAGTAGGCTAATTGTTACCTCAGATGGTTGAATGGTTGGATTCCACAACTGGTAAAATAAAACATATATAAGACAATACAACATTTACTGTAGGGGCCATAAAATTTACTGATGATTTCATTTGAAAAAATGTTCTTTTGCGCTTCTGATTTGGCAGTGAAATTTGCAGATTTGGGGTGCGTAAGATGTGAATCCTTCTAGAATCCTTCCATGGTGCAGTTAGTATTTTCACCCCATAATGGCGGCCGCACTACCGGAACACCATCTATTGGCTGTTGCCCAAAAAGTGTCACCTCTTGGGTTCTATACTCTGATTACACCAAAGAGGCGAGCACACAGTTTGTCCATTTTATAATAATGAAGTTATAATACTTATACTTGCATAATTAAGTTTCTAATCCAGTTAGTCTGTTCTAGTCCAATTTTGTTTTAAATGTTTTGTTTTTTTACTGACTATCAAGTTTATAGTCAACGAATGTCTTTAGTTTGCAACACTGATTGAACTGAGGATGTAATACAGATTTTGGTAAGCTACTGTATCTTTCAACATATTTTCTGATGTTCATTCATGTTTAATTAATTCTGTAAAGTAATAAAGAGGAAGGGATGACCGCATTCACTCATGATACACGACAACTGAAAACTGAAAAGTGATGCACAGTCTTTTTTCAACTTTCTTTTTATAGTATAAATAAATGCATAGCCTAGGCCTATTTGCTTATCCTATAAGTTAGTCAATAAAAAATGAAAATGTGGACGATAACAGAAACAATTAAAAAAACGTATTATCATTAAAATATAAAAATTAAAATGGCGGGTAATAATTGATTATGATGGAATTTTTTACATTTTTACAGTGTCCTTTTGCACTGAAAGTCTAACGTGACCTCTGCTTGAGACATATGCTTTCTTTAAGTTTTGTTGAGGGAGACTGGTTTAAGAGCAGAAAAAAACATACTCAGTTACTGATGTAAACTAACGTAACCTCGGTTCCCTTAGATACGGAATGAGTACTGCATCGTATTAATATAGATTATTAATAAGATAAGACACTATGGGGAAAACTCCTTTTTCTCAGATTCTGAAGCCTTTATACAATCACACAGTGTGAACTGCTCCTGCATTGGTTCGTAAAGTTTAAGAAAATGAACCAATGATGGCGTGGAACGCGCAAGCCAATGGTGAGCGAGCCCGCTCGAGCCCGCCAAAAGGGTCGGGGTCTCGGGCTATATAAGCGGCCGTCTCTCCATGACAAATCGATTATATTTGACTGAAGCGATGACATGAGGTTGTAATGGTGCCCATTAGCTGAGGCTGATTCTTGCATATGATTGAATACATGAATGATGTTTTGGTTTGTTTTTCATTTATTTTATTTTTTTTCATGTATCTTGTATGTATGTCACATCATGTTTACTCTGTGTATTTGATATGGGAACAAAGTTTTATAGTAGGATGCGGAAGAAAAGTGTGACACGGAACTAACATGTTGATTGTTGTGACGACTCGGGTATATATAGGGAGAACACCAAGTTAAAAAAAGGGCTGCGGTTCCGTTCATGCGGTGACTTTGGACTGGCGTTCACTTTTACGTGGGACACTTCGTCGAAGCTCAGAAGGATGGGCCCTGTTTTGTAGTGATGTCCAAATGAAGCAACGAATCAGTATTGAACCACTTCATCAATTGTTTTGAAAATGGGTTCATTCATTCAAAGCTTCGTTTCAGTGACATCTAGTGGCGAAATTGTAGATAGCAATATAATGTCTGTATAAGTATAACTAGGGTTTGTGTGAATGATGTAAATAAACCAGCCACGAAATAAATAAGCCAGGTGCAGTAGGATAACCAAGGTATAATAAAGCAATTTAACTTATAAAAATAAAAATGTTCCCACATTGGAGAACAGGTTCTCTTCCTAGCTGGCTCCATGAAGATGATGAAACAATGCAGTGAAAATAACAACTATGCAAACTCCTAATACAACAAATCCACATCTTGTGCATCATTTTGGGTGTCTATATAGTCCTATTACGCACCTAAAAAGCTGCTGAAGCGTGCGCGCAGCAAAGTCTCGCGTCATGAAGCCTCTCGCGATGCGAAGCAGTATCGACTGGTCTGAACCACTCACGTGATTCACTTAGAGAACTGAAGCAAGGCTTGTTCGACTTGATGCAGCGCCGCAAAGTCCGATCGGCGGCTGACTTGAAGCAGTGCATGCCGGTAAGAAATGTTGTCCGACTTGAGACAACGCTGAAGTCATGTGACTGTGACGTATGGCTTTAAAGTACCGCGAGAGCGATTCGAGATCAGCCGCCTGAGTTAGCCAGCGCAATTTCTCAAGAGGAGCTGCACGAGCTGTGATGACGACACAGCTGTTTCATGATTGGCCGGATTCACCGCATGACAACGATCACGTGTGTTTCGTGTTTATTGTCACGCCTTCAGCTCCACTAATGCTCAAAAATCTGTGTTTTTATAACAGTTAAAGCTCTTTTCATGTAGTCGCGATGTTGTATCGTGATGTTTATCAAAATAAAACGGATAAAAAACAAAGACCACACTACATTGTTATTTAAATAACATATGCTTATGTTGAACTTTATTCTTGTAAAAACAGACGCTGCAAGCAGCACATAAAGTTTTGAATGAAAAGGTCTCTGAAACAACAGTGTATTAGTCAAATACTGCATTTATTTTACGCTGTTATAAAGTATGCAAACGCAGCGTGAGCGTCATTACGAGAAGCAGAAAGTGTCCGACTTCACGTCTCCGTTTTCAGCTCCTCCCCGCCTGCACACGGCTACTCTCGCCGATCGGTTGCATCCAGCCGCAGCCGATGTCGAACACACCTGCAGTTACTGCTTCGGACGTCATCGGTCACGTGTGTTTTTCCGCACCAAAGCAAGCTCCGAAGCAGTAGTTCAAGAAAAATGCTGCTCCGAGTTCGAAGCTTGTGTCGGAGCATCGGTGTCAGACGGTCATCACTACTGTTTTGAACTTTGGACTGAGTCAACGTTAATGCCACGAGTGAGCTGCGCTGTCGATGTGTTCTGCCTATGCTTGTGAGTCCTAATGACAATGAAATGAATGCATCGGACGGAGCACGCGTCAATATGCTGGCGTGTAAGCGGTTGGAGTCTAAATGTCTGAACCGCTGTGTTCTGCTTATGTGTGTCACGAGCTCAAATGGCTTCACAAGACGTGTTTGAAACAGATTTTTTTTTTTTTTTTTTTTTTTTTTAAACGGACTCTGAGGAACGAATTGAGGGACTTTGTGGACTATGACGGAGTTGAATGCTTTCTCACTGATTATGTGTTGTAACTTCTGTGGGTTTTTTTAAGTATGATGGTGTACGATGTAAAGATATGTTTGTCTGAAAGATTAGAAACGAGGTCAATACATGCACTGTAAGCAAGACATGATGTATGTTGTGGTTTTTGATTTATATTGAGCTTTATTATTGTTTTTTTTTTTGTTTTTTTTTTGTTTTTTTCTGGTCATTTTGTTTTAGTTTGGTTCAACAAATGTTTTTATGCAAACGCAATCAGATTCCAGCCTATGCCCCTTGAAGCGTGCTGTGAAATCCCTTATAATATTTGATGAGATATAAGTGGGTTTTTACAGAGTGGTGGCCCGTACGGGGACGTATGGAGGTTCTGTGATTGTGAAATGCATGTATGCACAAATGCATGTTTTTTTTTTTTTTTTTTTGCAAATTTTTTTTTTCTGTAATGCAAATTTATTAGGGGCCAAGCCCCGAAGGGGCTGTAGCCCCTATTGTAATTGTACGTTTTCCCTTTTATTATTATTATTCTTCCTCCCGAATGGGAGTCTATGGCAGCCCTATCAACGGAACATGAGAAAATGATGAAATTTGGCACAGTTGTAGAGATGCTCATGAATAGTGATTGGACCAAATTTGGAGTCTCTAGAACCAACTCTATAGCGCCACCACCAGTTCAAAATTTCAACATTCTAACGGTTTTAACATTTGAA
Organism: Chanodichthys erythropterus; assembly: GCF_024489055.1. Classification (NCBI taxonomy): domain Eukaryota; kingdom Metazoa; phylum Chordata; class Actinopteri; order Cypriniformes; family Xenocyprididae; genus Chanodichthys; species Chanodichthys erythropterus. The sequence continues at coordinate 24,090,721 of NC_090232.1, forward strand.
CTGTTTGTCATAGAAAAATTAAATTTAGTTCATCTGATTCGTCTCTTCATGCTGATGCTATTCAACTTCTTACATTAAGTCTCCACCCATTACAGTAGCGGCCATTTTGAAAAGTACAGTATTTGTTTTTTTCGCTTCTCCTCCTTCAAAATTTGTCCAATTTTGTCCAATCTTTGATCAGATTATCTTTGGACTGAGCCGCACAGAAATGACTGAACAGATTTTTTTTATTCATCTTTGTTCAAAGGTTATGATGTCACGAAGTTAACGAGGTCGACCCGAAATTAGTATAGAGGCTGTATCTCGGCCAAACTTTGAGCAATCGAAACAAAAATTGGTACGCTTCATCAGAACCATGGTCTGAGGGTCTATGCCAAACTTGGGAACAGCGCCACCTACAGGTCATGAGATATGAAAAATGGCTATTTTGGCCAATAACTTTTGAACAGTTTGTCAGAAAATCAAAGTAAAGTAAATGAAAAACAGTTTTTTCGCTACTCCTCCTACAAATTTTGGTCAATTTTGTCCAAAATCAGCTCAGATGATCTTTGGACCGAGCCGCACAGAAATGACTGAACAGATTTTTGATATTCACTACCATTTCCGAGATATTCATCTCTGAATGTGACCTTGCTTGTGTTTGTTGTCTTATGCTAGTTAGCTTAGCACAGTAATTGCTTAGCATGCTAAACTATTGCTATTCTTTCTAATGTGGTCTTCAGTCAACAGGTTAACCAAAACTTAGTTGGCATTAAATAACTTTGCATACTAATATGGTTAACATGCTATGAAACTTTTTTTTTTTGTGAACTTTCTCACACTGAAACCTCTGCTTAGCATACTGATGAACTTGCATGGCTGATTAGCTCAATGTGTTACGCCACGGATCCCGAATGCTCTGCATCGTGGGTTCGAAACTCAGTGTGACACATGCCCAGACCGCATGAGGTACTGTGGCAGGAAAAGATGCAGAACTTGTGTCTGTTCTAGGCATTCTGCCTAAAACTGGTCTAATCTGAAGCTATCACATGCAATTCCTTTATGTCCAAATTCGTAGTTATTCTTCTTCCCCCTGTATAGTAATCAATGAACCATAAGAAGGAAAATTATCAAATTTGGCATGCTTGTAGTGATAGTAATTAAAAGTAATTTGACCAACTTTGGAGTATCTAGGACTAAGTCTATAGCGCCACCACCAGTTCAAATATTCACTTTTGTAAAGGTTATAACTTTTGAACCCTTTGTTCCAGAAAAATGAATGTCAATACAACTGATTCCTCTCTTCATACTGATCACATTCAATATCTTACATTAAGTCTCCACCCAGTACAGTAGTGGCCATTTTGAAAAGTACAGTATTCCGTTTTTTCGCTACTCCTCCAAAATTTGTCCAATTTTGTCCAAACTTTGATCAAGTGATCTTTGGTCTGAGCCGCACAGAAATGACTGAACAGATTTTTTTTATTCATCTTTGTTCAAAAGTTATGATGTCACGAAGTTAACAAGGTTGACCCAAAATTGCTATAGAGGCTGTATCTTGGCCAAACTTTGAGCAATCAAAACTAAAATTGGTACACTTGATCAAGACCATGATCTGAGGTTCCATGCCAAATTTGGGAACAGCGCCACCTACAGGTCATGAGATCTGAAAAATGGCTATTTTGGCCAATAACTTTTGAACACTTTATTAGAAAATCAAGATCTTGGTGTCTATGGATTCCCTGTGCCATGCCGAATCCGAGGATATCGAATTCGTCAACATCGGATGAACCACGTGTCCGCCATTTTGAATTTTGTCATAAATTGCAATAACTTTTAAACAATTTGACATATCATCACAAAATTTGGTACATATGACCATCAGAGTGTCCTGAAGGTACATGAGAAGTTTCAGCAAAGCGCCACCTAGTGTTCCACAGATATAATGATTTTTGCAAAATTGCTTATAACTTTTGAAAACGTTATCCAAAATTTGTCTGCTTTACGTCATTTTATTCCCTGGCTTATGCCGATTCCAACAATGTGTCATTTGTCATTTTCCTTAAATGTACCTGTCTGCCATATTGAATTAAATCAAAAACAGTTTTTTCGCTACTCCTCCCACAAATTTTGGTCAATTTTGTCCAAAATCAGCTCAGATGATCTTTGGACCGAGCCGCACAGAAATGACTGAACGGATTTTTGATATTCGCTACCATTCCCAAGATATTCATCTCTGAATGTGACCTTGCTTGTGTTTGTTGTCTTATACTAGTTAGCTTAGCACAGTAATTGCTTAGCATGCTAAACTATTGCTATTCTTTCTAATGTGGTCTTCAGTCAACAGGTTAACCAAAACTTAGTTGGCATTAAATAGCTTTGCATACTAATATGGTTAACATGCTATGAAGCTTTTTTTTTGTGAACTCTTTCTCACACTGAAACCTCTGCTTAGCATACTGATGAACTTGCATGGCTGATTAGCTCAATGTGTTACGCCACGGATCCCGAATGCTCTGCATCGTGGGTTCGAAACTCAGTGTGACACATGCCCAGACCGCATGAGGTACTGTGGCAGGAAAAGATGCAGAACTTGTGTCTGTTCTAGGCATTCTGCCTAAAACTGGTCTAATCTGAAGCTATCACATGCAATTCCTTTATGTCCAAATTCGTAGTTATTCTTCTTCCCCCTGTATGGTAATCAATGAACCATAAGAAGGAAAATTATCAAATTTGGCATGCTTGTAGTGATAGTAATTAAAAGTAATTTGACCAACTTTGGAGTATCTAGGACTAAGTCTATAGCGCCACCACCAGTTCAAATATTCACTTTTGTAAAGGTTATAACTTTTGAACCCTTTGTTCCAGAAAAATGAATGTCAATACAACTGATTCCTCTCTTCATACTGATCACATTCAATATCTTACATTAAGACTCCACCCAGTACAGTAGTGGCCATTTTGAAAAGTACAGTATTCCATTTTTTCACTACTCCTCCTACAATTGTTGTCCAATTTTGTCCAAAATCAGCTCAGGTGATCTTTGGACCGAGCCCCACAGAAATGACTGAACAGATTTTTGATATTCGCTACCATTCCCAAGATATTCATCTCTGAATGTGACCTTGTTTGTGTTTGTTGTCTTATGCTAGTTAGCTTAGCATGCTAATTGCTTAGCATGCAAACCAGTTGTCATTCTCTTTAATGTGGCTCTTCAGCTATCAAGTTAACCATGAGCTTCATTATCATTAAGTTAGCTTAGCATGCTAATATGGTTAGCATGCTAAGTAATGCTTTTTTGTAAATTCTTTCTTACACTAAAAGTTCTCTTCCACAGATTGTTGAATGTGCATCCTCAAGTAGCTCAATGTGTAAAGCCAGTTACCTGATGAGCTCTGCACCCCAAGATAGTGGGTTCGAATCCCAGGTGGAGCGGTTTTATGAAATAGTGTGTTTTGATTCCTTTACTGCCTCTTGGATTAGAAATAAATGCTTTTTGTTTCATGCTGTGTTCATTTTCATCTAAGCTTATGTACATAAGTTCTGAGTTCATTTTCGCCCGTATTTCTGAACCAGCTGTTTCATGTTTGTTCATTTTCTGCTGTTTTTCCTCTTCCTGCTCTGTATTGCGCTACAGCATGATGAGCTGCAGAATGATCTAAAGTAGTTATTAAATATAAAATTCAGTGCAGTTTTATAAAAATTCTTCATTTTGAGTTCATTTTCACATGAACTAATGAACTTCGGCAGGTGTGCCAACATTCACCTGCACAGTGGCGCAATGAGTTGAGAAATGGACATTGGACCCGGAGGTTGTGGGTTCGAATCCTGTGTGGGGTGCCTTTATACAATTGTGTGTAATGAGTCATTTTGATACCTTTTTTATCCAAATAAGCATTGTACTAATCTTTATTCCTCTTGAATGAGATACAAGTGTTTTTAGTTCATTCCGTGTTCATTCTCTGAACTTCTATTAATTTTCATTTCATTTCCACCTGTCCTTCTGTTTTTGCTCTTCCTGCTCCGTATTGCGCTACTGCCCCTTCTGGGGCTTGGCCCCGAATTGCTGCTTGCAGCTATATTTTATTTATTTTTTTTGTTAGTTGTATATGGGAATTCATGGTATTATTATACAATTTAATAGGAAATAGGGTGGAAAAATGGATAGGGTTTTGTCGGAGGAAAATCTAGATCAATGTGATCAAGATGTTGACCGAATGAATCCTTCATTGACTCATGATAAGACATCACGAACTGAGGTTAGTGAGCTCGCCAGTCTTTTGGACGAGATGTATATAGATCAGAAGGAGGAAGAAGAGGTAGGTTTAGGAGGGAAAGAAGACTCCGTAGATGAGCAGTTAGAGCTTCTCAGAGAACGTTTGAATATTTTGGAAGAACGTCATAAGCAGTCGGTTGATAGCATTTTGAATCGAGAAGATGCGATTCGTGCTTCAATTGATAGGGTGGCTGAGAATGTGAAACAGTATGTTGATGAGAAATTGAAACATTTAGATGAGACACTAGTGGCATGTCTTCAGCGCAGAGATACGAAATGGGAAGAAGAGCTAAAAAGGAATTTTCAGAAGAGCCGTTTGTCTTGGACACCTGCAGATAGTTCTACACCTACTGCAATTAGTGGTCGGGCAGGAAGCTCAGTAATTATGTCCCAAGCTGCTCCTGTAAAGCCTCCCATTCGTATGGATTTTCCACAATTTGGTGATTCAAGGGAGTCTGTTGATGTTACAGATTTTATTGAACAGTGTGAGAGTTTTTTGTCTGTACGACCAATGTATGATCAAGAATTATTAGGCACGTTGAATACTGTGTTGAAAGGGCCAGCCCGAAGTTGGTGGTTGGCAACACGTGCTAAGATAAACACTTGGGACGATTTTAAGAAAAGTTTTTTAGAAGCATTTCTGCCTATGGACTATGAAGCTGAGATTGAGGAACAGTTGCGAACAACGGTACAGGCCCCAACACAGTGTTTGAGGGATTTTGCATATGATTACCGAGCCCTATGTTTAAAGTGGAGGCCAAATATGTCAGAAGAAGAGATGGTTAGGCGTATTCTTAATGCTTGTAACCCCAGGTTGGCCAGTGGGTTGAGAGGTTTGGTACCCACTGTTGAACAGTTGGTTAAGATAGGCTCCTTGATTGAAAAAGATTGGAGCAATACTAAAGGGTACTGGTCCAGAGTGCAGTCTACTGGTGTGGATCGTTCTTTGAGAAAGATGGGGAAAAAGGGACATGATAGGGGAAGGGATGCTGATGTGGCTATTGTTTCAGCAGTTCCCGACCTGTTGGTTGTGCCTGTTGGAATTAGAGGTTTTAAGGGAGATGCTGTGTTTGATACAGGATGTACATATTCATTGATGCGCAAAAGTTTGTGGGAAAGAATTAAGAAGGAGAATGAGTTTTTGGATCCTTGTATTGGTCAAAAGTTCATGATGGCTAATGGGCAAGAGAGTCGAGCCATAGGGAAGATTAATTTGCTCGTTAACCTTCATGATATCCATTTGGTGGTTACCATCCATGTATTGGATGATACCCAGTTGTATATGCCATTGTTGCTGGGGTTGGATTTTTTGTGTGCAGGTCAGGTTACTTTAAAGCCTTACCTTGGGAAATACATCTTACAAGGGGGTAGGGAGTATAAATTCATTCAGAAGACAGGTAGTTCTTTGCAGTGGGGAGAGCAAGTACCTCAAGTGAACTTTTATGCGGTCCAGGAGTCAATATCTCAGCAAGCTTCATGCCCACTTTTGTATGAACAGGCTGAAATTGTAAGACCGTTGCTGGAAAGGTGGTCGTCAGTGTGGACTGAGCAAAGAGGGAAAACTGATATTACTTCACATAAGATTCTAACTACTGATGAAGTACCAGTGTGGCAAAGAGCTTATAGGGTATCTCCTCAGAAGCAGATAATTGTAATGGAGCATATTCAAAAGATGCTGCAAGAGGGTGTTATTGAGGCATCATCTTCAGCATGGGCTTCTCCTGCTGTTTTGGTACCAAAGAAGGATGGGACTTTTCGCTTTTGCGTTGATTACCGCAAGGTAAACGCGAAAACCCATCATGATGCATATCCCATGCCTTTGGTGCATGAAATCTTAGAGTCTTTGCGTGGTGCACAGGTCTTCAGTTCATTGGATTTACAGAGTGGTTATTGGCAGGTGGCGATGGATGAGAGCAGTAAGAAAAAGACAGCTGTGATAACACCTCAGGGGCTATTCCAATTTAAGGTTATGCATTTTGGGCTACGAAATGCTGGTGCCACCTTCCAGCGGCTTATGGAAAATGTCCTTGGTGAGTTGAAAGGGACAGTCTGCTTTGTGTATATTGATGATGTGATTGTGTTTTCACAGACACCAGAGCAACATTTACAAGATCTGGAGGCTGTTTTCCAGAAGCTTCATGTAGCTAACCTTACGTTAAATGTAAAAAAGTGCCATTTTTTCATGTCCCAGATAGTGTTTTTGGGGCATGTGGTTTCAGGTAATGGGGTGGAGGTTGATCCGGGGAAAGTGCAGGCAATTTTGGATTACCCTCGCCCCAGTAATTTGAAGAGTTTACAGCGTTTTATTGGCATGGTGGGGTGGTATCACAAGTTTATTCCCCACCTTGCTGATACCACTGCTCCCTTGAATAATTTGAAAAAGAAGGGGCAACTTTGGGATTGGACACTGGAATGTCAGGTAGCTTTTGAAAAATTAAAGCAAGCATTGTTGCAACCACCAGTATTGGCTTTTCCAAGCTCTGACCATTCGTTTCAAGTATATACTGATGCCAGCAATGTTGGTTTGGGGGCTGTCCTGATGCAAAATTTGGATGGAGAGGAGAAGGTTATTGCTTTCGCCTCAAGGGCTTTAACAGGAGCAGAGACAAGGTATTCAACAGCAGAAAAAGAATGCTTAGCGGTGGTCTGGGCAGTAGAGAAATGGCGTCATTACTTGAAGGGTAATACCTTTGATCTATTTACAGACCATAGTGCTTTAACTTGGGCTTTTAATTGTCCAAAAGCTACTTCACGACTGACAAGATGGATCTTGAGGTTGCAAGCTTTCTCATTTCGGGTACATTATCGAAAAGGCTGCTGTAATGTTGTACCCGATGCTTTGTCCAGGTCACCAGAGCCACCAGAAGGTGATGCGTATGTTGCTGTGGCAAAAAAGTCCTGGGCAGATTTACCAGTAACTATGCATGATATTGAGAAGGCTCAAAGAGCTGATGCTATGTGCGAAGATTTAAGGCAGCCAGATGTAGATCCCACTCCAGGGCGCATTGGCTATAAAGAACAACAAGGAGTTTTGTACCGGGTAGTGCCATCTAAACATGGTGGGTTTAATTATCAACTGGTGGTTCCCGTAGAGTTGAAACCACAGTTTCTTACCTACTTCCATGACAGTCCATTTGGCGGCCACCTGGGTAGAATGAAAACTCTTTTGAAGATTTTAGAAGTGGCATGGTGGCCGTCAGTTAGGAAAGACGTATGGGATCACGTTCGTTCATGCATTACCTGTCAGAAGTATAAAGGTGATAACCAAAAGCCAGCAGGGAAGATGCAAACAACAGAGGTTCTGGCCCCTGGAGAAATGCTTGGTGTCGATTTTATGGAAGTCCCGGAATACCATGCTAATGGTTGTTGTAGATTACCATTCAAAGTGGGTCGAATTTTTCCCTTTGAGGGATGCTAAGACGCCAAAAGTTGTTCAGATTTTGAAAAATGAAATCTTTACCCGCTGGGGTGTTCCAGCCTTTTTGGTTTCAGATCGTGGACCCCAGTTCACTAGTCAAGTTATGAGTAAGCTGTGTGAATCTTGGGGAGTGGTACAGAAACTAGCCACAGCTTACCACCCTCAAACTAATTTAACGGAAAGGGTAAACAAAGTTTTGAAAACAATGATAGCTTCATATGTTGGTGAGCATCATCAGGATTGGGATAAATGGTTACCTGAGTTTTGTTTAGCTATAAACACAGCTGTACATGAAACCACTGGGGTGACGCCTGCACTGCTAGCATTGGGACGAAATCTAAGTGGCCCTTTGGAACGTATGATTAATAAAACACTCATACCTGATACGTTGGCATATAACACTTTGCAAAAGCAACAGGAAATACAGGAAGAAGTCCGTAGACATGTTGGTGTAGCCAAATCCAGACAAGCTAGATATTACAATGCACGACGCAGAGATGTACACTTTGAAGTCGGAGATCTAGTCTGGGTTAGAGCTCACCCTTTGTCTAAAGCCGAAAGTAAATTCTCTGCCAAACTTGCGCCACGGTGGTTAGGGCCTGCTAAAGTAGAGAAAAGACTGGGTCCCATAACATATAGAATTTGTGGGGTGTTAAGTGACGGGAAATCAGATACAGTTAATGTAGTTAATTTGAAGCCCTTTTTTGGCCCCGATAAGCCGTAGGCTGGGGGGGGGGAATGTAATGGTGCCCATTAGCTGAGGCTGATTCTTGCATATGATTGAATACATGAATGATGTTTTGGTTTGTTTTTCATTTATTTTATTTTTTTTCATGTATCTTGTATGTATGTCACGTCATGTTTACTCTGTGTATTTGATATGGGAACAAAGATTTATAGTAGGATGCGGAAGAAAAGTGTGACGCGGAACTAACATGTTGATTGTTGTGACGACTCGGGTATATATAGGGAGAACACCAAGTTAAAAAAAGGGCTGCGGTTCCGTTCATGCGGTGACTTTGGACTGGCGTTCACCTTTACGTGGGACACTTCGTCGAAGCTCAGAAGGATGGGCCCTGTTTTGAACTTTGGACTGAGTCAACGTTAATGCCACGAGTGAGCTGCGCTGTCGATAGTACCGGTGCGGTAAGCAGCGGGGGGTTTAAATGTGTGAACCGCTGTGTTCTGCCTATGCTTGTGAGTCCTAATGACAATGAAATGAATGCATCGGACGGAGCACGCATCAATATGCTGGCGTGTAAGCGGTTGGAGTTTAAATGTCTGAACCGCTGTGTTCTGCTTATGTGTGTCACGAGCTCAAATGGCTTCACAAGACGTGTTTGAAACAGATTTTTTTTTTTTTTTTTTTTTTTTTTTAAACGGACTCTGAGGAACGAATTGAGGGACTTTGTGGACTATGACGGAGTTGAATGCTTTCTCACTGATTATGTGTTGTAACTTGTGTGGGTTTTTTTTAAGGTATATGATGGTGTACGATGTAAAGATATGTTTGTCTGAAAGATTAGAAACGAGGTCAATACATGCACTGTAAGCAAGACATGATGTATGTTGTGGTTTTTGATTTATATTGAGCTTTATTATTGTTTTTTTTTTTTTTTTTTTTTTTGGTCATTTTGTTTTAGTTTGGTTCAACAAATGTTTTTATGCAAACGCAATCAGATTCCAGCCTATGCCCCTTGAAGCGTGCTGTGAAATCCCTTATAATATTTGATGAGATATAAGTGGGTTTTTACAAGGTGTCTCATGCGTGTAGTGCAGCAAGGAACGCAGTACTCGTTCTGTATCTAAGGGAACCGAGGTTACATTAGTGACCGAGTACGTTCCCTTGCAATACTACACGAGTACTGTGTCATTCGTCTTATTAATTAATATAGATTATAAACCAGATTAGTCAACCTCGGCCTTCCCGAAGACGTCCCAAATTCTCTGGACTGAGCTGGGATGGAGTGACCATTCCTCTGAGGGAAGGTTGCTCCGGGACAACATGTCTGCCCCTATGTTCAGCACGCCCTGTATGTGTGCTGCTCTCAGCAAGAGCAGGTTGCATTGGGCCCACTCTAGGATGGTTTTCGCTAGAGTGAAGTGGGGCTTTGAAGAGAGGCCGCCCTGGTGATTTATGAAGGACACAACTGTCATGCTGTCTGACCTGACCAAGATGTGGTGACCCACCAGGAGAGGAAGGAAAACCTGGAGAGCTCGATATATATATATAATTTCTAGGTGGTTGATATGTAGCTTGCTTTCCAGGCCTGTCCATGCACCAAAGGCTGGATGGTTGTCGCACAGAACTCCATCTTGGAGGCATCTGTGAAGATGACCTGTCTCTTGCCTACTGCCCCGATTGCCAAGCCCTGCTGGAACCAGCAAGGGTTCGTCCAAGGGGCCAGGGTTGTGACACACGCCTGGTTCACCTTGAGCAAGCAATGACCATGCTGCCAGGCTAGGGGCGGGACCTGTGGTTTCAGCCAGAACTGCAGAGGGCGCATGTGAAGCAAGTCCAGCTGCAGAGCCGGAGATGAACTCATCAGATCTAGCATCCTCTGAAACGTTCTGAGCGGCAGAGAAGCCCTGGCGTAAAGGCCTGCATGAGCTGCTGAATGGCCAGAGAACGCTCTGGAGTGACTGTGGCCCTCATGTGGGTTGAGTCTAAAATTATCCCCAGGAACGACACACGTTGGCTGGGAGATAACAAGCTCTCTGTAAAATTGACCCTGAGCCCCAAGCACTCTAAGTGGTTGAGAATATCTGTGTGATATTAGCTCTACCTCTGACTGGGCTAGAACGAGCCAGTCATTGAGGTAGTTCAGTATGCACACACCCATCTGTCTCAGAGGGGAAAGAGTCATCCATTCACTTCGTAAAAGTGCGGGGAGCCAGAGATAGCCCAAATGGAAGGACCATGTATTGATATGCCACCCCTTCGAAGGCGAATCTTGAGAATCGTCTGTGATGGGGGGCCTATCTGGATGTGAAAAGCTTCTTTCAGATGAAGGGGAAAAGAACCAGTCTCCTGAGCGCATTGGCGGGAAGGTGATCTGCTTCAAGGTTATCATTCTGAATGAGCAATTTATCAGGGCCCTGTTCAGATGTCTGAGATCAAAAATGGGTCTGAGACCACCATCCTTTTTGGGGACGAGGAAGTACCTGCTGTAAAAACCTGACTCGCTCAGTGCTGGAGGAACCACCTCTGTGGCTCCTTTCACCAGCATGGGGTTTACCTCAGAATGCAGGACATGTGCGTCCTTGCTTTCCACAGAGGTTTGGACCACGCCGTTGAAAAACCGGGCCCTTTGAGTGAATTGGAGTACATAACCTTGTTTACTATGTTGAGCACCCAAGCTGACACTCCAGGGATGGCTTGCCAGGCTTCGGCCTGTGTGGCGAGGGGCTGAATTGGTTCTGGCACTAAGTCACTGTGAGGGACTGGGGTGCACAGATAAGGTGGAAGAGGAATTTTGCTCTCTTCCTTTTTTTTTTTTTTGTCCACTACCACAGCGGTTATACACTTGGGCGCTAGAACGGCCCTTTGTGTGCAATAAACACATTTTCCCAGCACCCGGGATTGAACAGGGTGACTGGAAACACATACGAGGCTGTTTGGGTCAGTGAATGTGGCTTGCGGGGCGGGACTAGCAAGCGAAGCACACAGTGATTCAACATTTGATAACAAACACCAAAGAAATCTGTTTTCTCAGAATTAATATAGTCCATGAGCCTCACCTGAGTCAGGGGAGAGCATCATGTCATATTCAACTGAGCACTGTCAACATTGAGCTTGTTCTAGCACTTGCACATATGCAGCATATGCACATGTATCAGGATCATCAATAAACTTTGGAGTTCTCAGAACGCTTTTAACCTGATGAACTGTGTTGTTAATCACTAAGTCGGCACCGACCAGTCTGCATAAGATGAGCCCACTTTGTGGACCCGTGAGGGTAAACAGAAAACTCCAACATCCTCACTTTGGTGACTTCAAAAGTGTTTAAATGAGTGTATTTGTGCTAGTGTGCATTTTAATGATAGAATTCTGTCTGTAAACCATAACTTCTTTTATATGCATTTCTGATGTATCGAGTTTGATCTCTCCGTAAAGCTCCGGACTCGAGCTATTCACTAAGATATGTCACACAGCTGACAAATGCATTTTTCTATGTGTTTAATGATACTGTGAAGAACGTACTCCATCTCGAAATCCGATCTGATAGTCATTAAGTATGCAAATTCATCTAGGAGACCAAACAAAGGAACTTTGCCCGCCAAATAGTGCTGCGCATCTATTGGCCGCTACAATTCAGGAGGTGTGTTAGCTTGGGTTTCCATAAAAACAACGACACACACCTTCCCCCTGGTGTTCTCCCGATTGTCTCACGAGCACCTCGTGTACGTCCCTCCCGGACGTCTCCGGTGACCACGCGCTGCCATCGCACTCACCTTCGGGACCAGCACACGCACAACCAATGCAAGTATACTGCAGTTTCTCAATCTTAGATGATGAAACTGATTTCCGTGCTGGCTTAGGACTGTTTGTAAGTTTGCTACTTGCCTTCTCTCTTTCCTTCTCTACTTCCACTCTCGTACATAAGTGTGAATATTCTTGTATATATATTTAGACGTATAACCTCTGTATTCGTAGTTTGCATATATTAAAACGTTATTCACGCTCGATTGTTCTGTTTGTTCTTTCAACTGAAGACCAAGTCACTTTAACGTTTTTCGATCGTTTTATGCTTTGATGCTATAATAGCAAGTTGTTCTCATGGCCAGAGAATAACTCAGTTTATAATATTCTGTGAGGGGCTTAGTTTGCTGGACAAACGAACAGTTTCTCTAAATAATTATTAAACCAGAACTAATCATATATATAATTGATTATAATTCGTTGTAATTAATTAACTATATATGTTTAATTCCCCCTTGGGTCAATATGTGCATAATAATTCCTAAAACCTTATGAATTATTATATTCATATTCCACCCATAAATTGATTAATAACCGCTACATTGTTACACACTCTTGTAGTGAGAGCACATTCCCTCAATGAACGCAGCTTGCAGGGACAGAGCCGGCAAGTGAAGCGCTCAGAGGTTCGACATTTAATAACAAACACTAGAGAGATATGCTCTTTCAGTGTTTTTATATACAGGGTGTCATGTCATATTCAGCTGAGCCCTGTCCGCATTGGGCTCGATGTAGCGCTCTCAACGTAAGGGCACACGCCCCCAATGAACGCGGCTCACAGGGGTGTGAACAGAGCTGCTTGAGAGCGGTGAGCTGAGCCGGCTGCCTTGAAGCAGTTCTAAAATGTCACGTTTCATACGGATTACATAATCTGGGAATATTTGTTTTTAGGTTTGATTAATTTAAAAGTAGACATTTCATTCATTCCATAGATATATTTTGCATGTCTGTGAGGCAAGTATAAATGCTGAGTTTCGGTTAATTTTTGTGACGCGCTTAAAGGTGCCCAAGAATGCTTTTTCACAAGATGTAATAGAAGTCTAAGGTGTCTCCTGAATGTGTCTGTGAAGTTTCAGCTCAAAATACCCCATAGATTTTAAAAAAAAAAACATTTTTTAACTGCCTATTTTGGGGCATAATTAACTATACACTGATTTTGGCAGCGCGCCGCCCCTTTAATTCGCCTGCTCCCTGCCACACGAGCTCTCGACTATATTACAGTGCATTTACAAAGTTCACACAGCTAATATAACCCTCAAATGGATCTTTACAAGATGTTCGTCATGCATGCTGTATGCATGCTCGAATTAAAGTATTTATTTTGATGTATACGTTTGATTCTGTGTGAGTTTGAGGCTATGCTCTGTGGCTAACGGCTAATGTTACAATGTTGGAGATTTATAAAGAATGAAGTTGTGTTTATGAACTATACAGACTGCATGTTTAAAAATGAAAATAGCGACTGCACTTGTCTCCGTGAATACAGTAAGAAATGATGGTAACTTTAACCACATTTAACAGTACATTAGCAACATGCTAACGAAACATTTAAAAAGACAATTTACAAATATCACTAAAAATATCATGCTATCATGGATCATGTCAGTTATTATTGCTCCATCTGCCATTTTTCGCTGTTGTTCTTGCTGGCTTACCTTGTCTGTGCACAGATCCAGACGTTAATACTGCCTTTCCTTGTCTAATGCCTTGAACATGGGCTGGTATATATGCAAATATTGGGGTCATACATATTAATGATCCTGACTGTTACGTAACAGTCAGCGTTATGTTGAGATCCGCGTGTTTTCCGGAAGTCTTTTAAACAAATGAGATTTACATAAGAAGGAGGAAGCAATGGGGTTTGAAACTCAATGTATGTCTTTTCCATGTACTGAACTCTTGTTATTTAACTATGCCGAGGTAAATTCAAATTTTGATTCTAGGGCACCTTTAAGTTCACATGAGACCGAGACAGCCGAAAGCGCATCCTGTTTATTTTCATTATTGTACAAAAGCACAATGTTTTGTTATTGTGAGTTTACAGAAATAAAAGCAAACCATTTACAGTTTCAAATGTTGGATTATTCTTATCTATATGACCAAAAATTACAGAGTATTTTACGTTAAAGTCCCCCTGTGGTGAAAATCTAGTTTTTAAATGTTGTTTATATGCCTGTCTGGTGTTTTTAATATGCTTTAAGACAAACCATGTGCAAATTCATAAGTCAACACCATTGTTGAGTATTGTCTCTTTAAAACTGCAGTGATCGAAAGACAGTCTCAAAAACATCGTTTTAAAATCACTGGTGTTTGGTTACAAGGTGGTTTGTGATGTCACAATCACGTCAACGTGCCGGCGGGCTTTAACATTTTATTAACTGACCGCACGAGGGAGTCTCAAAAGAAGCTAGGTTATCCTTGATAATGTAGTCAAGCAAAAAGCTAACCTTATTAATTACCGTTGTGTCTCCGACATTGGAAAGAGCGATACCATTGTGCAGCGATTACCTCAGTAAGTTGACTGAGTGGATCTCTGAGCTGGTGTGAGTGGATGGAGGTGGGGCTAAATAGTATATTCATAGATCCATGTATACTAAATGAAACAAGGTAGAGTTTCATTCAAGCTATTTTAAGGCATGAAGAACAGGGAAAAAAAATTAAATAAAAATAATTGTCATTTTGGTGATCTAAGATGAGTTTTAAGGGATAAAATTATTGACTACAGGGGGACTTTAAATGCAAGTGAATGCAGCGGCACCTCCATGTCATGCAGTAAGTGTGCTCTCCACACAAACACTTGGATATGTGCCAAATAATAGCACACATTTATCCAAGTTAACGTTAGATTGAGCTGACTTGCTATTGCTATAGCTAAGTTGCTATTGCTTACATGTTTCAATTGATATGCCAATTTTGAGGTTGATGAATGACCCTAGAAACAACATAAACACCATAACCATATGCCGACTCTCAATTGTATATGTATGTTAGGGCTGGATGATTAATTGAAAAGTAATCAAAACCAAAATTCAGAACCTCTAACCGACGTAATTTTCCCATGTTGGTTATTAGGGGCCAAGCTAGGGCTGGATGATATGGCCAAAATTTATATCACGATATAATTCTTAATTTCGTTCGATACGATATAATTCCGATATCGATATGAACTATATAATAGCCTCAGAAAAACTGCCAAGAATGGCCACAATGTCTCAAATGAATTTGCCAAATCTATGAAATCTCTTCCTATAAAACTATATAATATTTAAGAAATAGAAACAGTACAAATAAGTTTATGTTCAGCTTTTATTTGTATTTAGCCTTCATACAAACATAAAAAATAAACATAAGACTCTCTCACTTTTGTAATATTAATATCTTTAACATTAAACTATAACACAGGCTGATTTTATTATTCTTAATATAGATTAAAACAAAAGTGCTTCAGCCAAGATAAAGACTGTGAACAGTAAAAACAGAAAAAAACATTTCACGGTTTTAGGGTCACGGTTTTGGTACAGTTCGGTACCAAAACCGTGACCCTAAAAATAAGACTACTGTCAAATAAAAATAAAGAAAATAAGAACAAACGATCAAACTACAAGCAAATAAGTACATCACAAATAAGTACAATAAAGCAAATATTCAAATAGGTACAGAATGGATAAAGTAATCAAATATAAAATAACACTGCATATTATCTTACTGTATAAAATAAATAAAGATGAATCATTATTGAAGTTACAAAAACTATTCAGTCAAGAGCAGTGAGTGATTTCTTTGTTATTTGTTGTTTGATTTAACATTAAAAACAGGCAGCAGGAATAGTTTTTTTTCCCATCAAGACATGCACGATCCAGTAGCTACATATACTGTTACACATGCGATGTCTTTCTCGACTGTTATACATTCACTTAAGACATAACCAACTATGTTTGCTAGGATACTCGCCAAGACGGGCATGCTGACTTAATTTTTGTATGAATTTGTCCGCCGAAGCGCAAGACTTGAAAGAGAAGTCAGTATTTGCGCGCTGTCTGAAATAAGGGCCGTTTCATAGTCAATGCATCTGTACGCATACGCGTTCCTGAGGCTACGCATCGTTACGCTTCGGCCGCCATTATGCGTCGGTGCGTAGCCAAATGTGTCGTCCTAGTTTTTGATGCGCGATGCGCCGATGCACGCAATACTATGCTTTGTGGGTGGGGGCGACATTGCAAGTATTGTACATTAATTCAAGTATATTGTGTTTACAGAACAAGAAGGTTTGAATACAATGGCAGGCGAAGAGGAAAAATTATGCGAACTTATACGTATTCATCCAAATTTATCAGCAACAGAATACACTCCTCTTCAGTTGCAATTTTGATCTGAATATCACGTGACCCGACTCTACTAATATCACCCGACTCTACTACCCCCTGTTGCGTGAGTGGTGTATTGCATACACGCATCGCCCGTGACGCTTGCGTCCACTGTTTAGACTATGAAAGGGAGCGCGTCGCTCGCGTTGCTTGCTTGCGTTTCTTGCTTGCGTTTCTTGCTCGCGTTTCTCGCGTTGACTATGTAACGGCCCTAAGCGTGTGTGCGCGTCGGATGAGCGCACACAAATCTTCTCACAGCGCGTGCGAGTTCTCTTTCGCGTCTTGTTCTTGAAGGTTTAAATCAGCAAAGCTTAAATGAGTTTAGTTTAAACCGATAGCATCGTGTGCTGTTCAGGTCTCACCTGCGCTCGCGCGCTATCAACACCCGGGTGATGACGGCGTAAATTACTAGACATTACAGCATATGGCACAAGCTGTTAACAGTTTACAAAGAGTTACTGTTTTGTCCACGCTTTTTGATTATCGTTGTTGTAACGTTTTGCGCATCCATCGACTGAAACATACATTATCTGAACTCTGTCTGTCTGTTTTCCATGTTGCTGTTTTAAACAAACCATATTAACACTGAGCACTGGCTGATGGCTGCGTGTCTCTGTGGTATATACTTTTTTTAAAAAATATATATATATATATAATAATTTATTTAACATGGAATAACTCATGAACACAATAAGATCGCTAAAAAAATATTTTTTGGTGATGCTCTCCTAAATGTGAGCTGCATCTGGTTCAAATTTCGTGGTGATAACATAAAGAATAGTTTGAAAAATTGTTGTTCATTTTTTCCGCAGCCAGGTGGCGCCAACGGGCGGTACACTCTGGTTTAGAGGTGCTTCTCAGCACTCTTTAGGAGTTTTCATTAAAAAGATGAGATTCTAAGCTTTAAAATGATATCTATTTTGTGTTATTCCACGTTGGAAAACGAACATGGATGGGTCCGGGAACACTGGATACACACTGTATCCCGGAGAGATGAGAGACATGTTTTTAGCCAAGTATGTTAAATCATTCCGTGAGTAATATCTTGTGATCAACGAAATATATTATATTGATTTTGGATTCATTTTAATCTTGAGAGTCTGCTTTAAATATTGATGTGCCATTTTTATGATCTGTGCATTTTTCATGAAGTTATGAGCACGTGAAATATACATACTTGTATTCAGTTAGCGGCTGTGCGGTTTTTGTTGTAAACGCATATTACTCAGACTCATTAGAGGGTGAAAACAACGCAACAGAATCATGTTGGAGGCTTGATATGAAAGCTTAAAGTCTCTGGTTTTGTATGCAAAAAGAATTTTTGTGCTACCTATATGGATTCAATTTATTGGCTTTTAAAGAGACACACAAATGGGAGTTTTATTTTATAAGGCACGCTAGTCTGACAGGAGGATGGCTGGACCGATCGCGTGCCTGTCAGTCGAAACGGGGCTTCCCATTGTTAAAAATCAGCGTTTAGGTCAGTGTGTTTAAATTTCTAAGCTGTTTGATTGGTTCTATACAACGTGTAACACCATATTTGTAGAGCAGAGATAATGACGTTTCAGGGGATACCAGGAAATGCTAGAGGAGTTGAGAAGTTAATTTCCAGCGAATTTAGTAAAACCATGTCAAATTTAATAGCCATTTTAAGACCTTTACTGAATTATCTGGACTACGAAACTTTGGGAGATTTATTTTTGAAAGTCTGTTCTTTGAAATTAGCTTAAAAAAAATATATATTTTTTCATTGTTTTTCCACATTATTGGCCCATATCTTAAAATAGAACATTGCGACTTCTGACTCATTTTGCCAGATCGGGTCACATATATATCGAAATACCAGAAATGTGTTTAAAAATCATATCACCGTTATTGAAAAAACTTATAGCGCGATATATATTGATATTGAATTATTGTCCAGCCCTAGGCCAAGCACTGAAGGTGCTTTAGCCCCTATTGTATCTGTTAGATTCATTAGGGGCCAAGCACCGAAGGTGCTGTAGCCCCTATTGTAATTGTTAGTTTTATTAGGGGCCAAGCCCCAAAGGGGCTGTAGCCCCTATTGTAATTGTACGTTTTCTTATTATTAGGGGCCAAGCACTGAAGGTCTGCTTGATATTCTGGTCTGCTTGGTGTGCTGCTCTGCTTGCGGTGCCTTCGGTGCTTGGCCCCGCATTTCTGCTTGCAGCTATATTTAGAGGCTAAGCACCAAAGGTGCTATAGCCCCTATTGTTTCCATTAGTTTTATTAGGGGCTAAGCACCGAAGGTACGTTTTCTTATTAGGGGCCAAGCACCGAAGGTGCGGAGGCACCTATTGTTATTGTTGGCGTTCTTTTTATTATTCTTCTTCTTCCGCTCTTGAAGTCTATGGCAGCCCATAGAACCGCTTGCGGGAAAGTTATGAAATTTGGCACACAGTTAGAGGACAGTCTGAGCTATGTCCGTAGCAAATTTGGAGTCTCTTACTCAATCCCTCTAGCGCCACCAGCTGTTCAAAGTTGCACTTATGTTTGTTAATAACTTTTTAGAAACATTTTTTTTCCTCTGATTCCTTGGGTCAAGACGAATCGATTGCACCCTATGACATCATTTTCCGTCATGAAAATTTTTCCGCCATTTTGAATTTTCTGAAAAACCTACTTTACGAACTCCTCCTAGGCCGTTTCTCAGATTTTCACGAAAATTGAACCAAATCATCTTCAGACCATGCCGACAAAAAGTTATGGAATTCAAGCTGATACCTCAAACCGTATTCGAAAAACACGTGAACAAATTGTACGAAGTGCTTGCGAAAATAGACATAAGGCTGTATCTCCGCAACGCTTTATCGTATTCAGACCAACTTGGTACCTGTCAGTACAAGCATGACCTGAGGCAACATGCAGCGTTTCGGCTCAGCGCCACCTAGTGGTGCGGAGATATGAAAAATGGATATTTTTGCTTATAACTTCTGATGGGTTTGTCCAAAAATAAAATCATGCCGAGTCGAATGATACCCAATTTTCCCATATCAGACATTTTGGCCGTCGGCCATTTCAAATTTTGTGCTAAAATGCTGTATTTTACGAACGCATTAACGTATCTTTACAAAACTTGGTATGGGTCATCAGGACAATGCCTTGAAGGAGCCTGAGAAGTTTCATCACAGCGCCACCTTGTGGTCAAAAGTTATTGCAAAAATGCTAATAACTTTTGTTTATATTAACCGATTATAATGAAACTGGTCTCAGTCGATTCCTTGGGTCATGCTGAGAACATAGATATCAAATTTGCCATAGTCAGCTAAACTTCCTGTCCGCCATATTGTTTTTCTTTAAAAACCTACTTTTTCGAACTCCTCCTAGACTGTTGCTCTGATTTTCACCAAAATCGAACCGTATCATCTTCAGACCATGCCAACAAAAAGTTATGGATTTCAAGTCGATATGTCAAACCCTTTTTGTATACCAGAGTAAAGAATTTGAGGCATGATGCAAAAACGACTCTCGAAGCTGTATCTCTGCAATGCTTTATCATATTCAGACCAAACTTTGTATGATGCCTCAGGTCATGCTTGTGATGACACGTACTGTGTTTCGGCGCAGCGCCACCTACCGGAGGGGAAATATGAAAAATGGCTATTTTTGCTTGTAACTTCTGATGGGTTTGACAAAAATTCATAAATTTGGTATGGGTCATCAAGACAATGCCCTGAAGCAGCCTGAGAAGGTTCGGACCAGCGCTACCTTGTGGTCAAAAGTTATAACAAAATTGAAAAAAATGCTAATAACTTTTTTTGTCTAATTGCTCACTGCTGCTCTTGGTCTGATGCTCCCAGCCATGTTGGCTGGCTTCTTGTGCCGCTTTTGTGCTTGCCCCCGTAATTGTTGCTTGCAGCTATATTTATTAGGGGCCAAGCACCGAAGGTGCTTAGGCACCTATTGTTATTGTTGGCCTTCTTCTTCTTCTTCTTCTTCTTCTCTTGAAGTCTATGACAGCCCATAGAACCGCTTGCAGGAAAGTTATGAAATTTGGCACACAGTTAGAGGACAGTCTGATCTATGTCCATAGCAAATTTGGAACCACTAACTCAATCCCTCTAGCGCCACCAGCTGTCCAAAGTTGCACTTATGTTTATGTTAATAACTTTTGAACCATAAGGGCTAGAAACAAATTTTTTCCTCTTATTCCTTGGCTCAAGCCGAATCGATTGCACCCTATGACGTCATTTTCCGTCATGAAAATTTTTTCGCCATTTTGAATTTTCTGAAAAACTTCGAACTCCTCCTAGGCCGTTACTCTGATTTTCATGAAAATTGAATCAGATCATCTTCAGACCATGCTGACAAAAAGTTACGGAATTCAAGTCGATTCCTCAAACCGTTTTCGAAAAACTCGCAAACGAATTGTACCTAGTGCTTGCGAAAACAGAAGTGAGGCTGTATCTCCGCAATGCTTTATCGTATTCAGACCAAACTTGGTACCTGTCATCACAAGCATGACTTGAGGTACCATGCAGTGTTTCGGCGCAGCGCCACCTACTGGTGCAGAGATATGAAAAATTGACATTTTGCTTATAACTTTTGATGGGTTTGTTCAAAAATCATATATATTTGGTCTCGTTAGATTCGGGGCATCATGCAGAGTCGAATGATATCCAATTTTCCCATATCGGACATTTTGGCTGTCGGCCATTTTGAATTTTGTGCTAAAATGCTGTATTTTATGAACGCAATAGCGTATCGTTATGAAACTTGGTATGGGTCATCAGCACAATGCCCTGAAGCAGCCTAAGAAGTTTCGGACCAGCGCCACCTTGTGGTCAAAAGTTATAACAAAATTTACAAAAATGCTAATAACTTTTGACTGTATTAACTGATTGTAATGAAACTGGTCTCAGTAGAGTCCCTGGGTCATGCTGAGAACATAGATATCAAAATTGCCATAGTCAGCTGAACTCCCTGTCCGAAATATAGTTTTTCTTTGAAAACCTACTTTTTCGAACTCCTCCTAGACCGTTGCTCCGATTTTCACCAAAATTGAACCGTATCATCTTCAGACCATGTCAACAAAAAGTTATGGATTTCAAGTTGATAAGTCAATCCATTTTCGTATACCAGGGCAAAGAATTTGAGGCATGATGCAAAAACGACTCCTGAAGCTGTATCTCTGAAATGCTTTGACATATTGACACCAAACTTTGCAAATGTCATTGTCACCTCACTCTGACCATACCACATTAATTTGGTCACAGCGCCACCTATTGGCCGAAAGTGATGAACCAGTAAATCATAATTTTTGATCATTTTTCAGCTCTTTTGCCTAAAATCATCTTAATAGGTCTTTAATTGTTCACGGCCGTGTTGGCTGGCTTTTTGTGCCGCTTTTGTGCTTGGCCCCGTAATTGCTGCTTGCAGCTATATTTAGGGGCCAAGCACCGAAGGTGCGGAGGCACCTATTATTGTTGGCGTTCTTTTTTTTATTTTTTTTATTCTTCTTCTTCTTCCGCTCTTGAAGTCTATGACAGCCCATAGAACCGCTTGCGGGAAAGTTGTGAAATTTGGCACACAGTTAGAGGACAGTCTGGCCTTTGCCCATAGCAAATTTGGAGTCTCTAACTCAATCCCTCTAGCGCCACCAGCTGTCCAAAGTTGCACTTATTTTTATGTTAATAACTTTTGAACCGTAAGGGCTAGAAACAAATTTCTTTTTCCCCTGATTCCTTGGCCCAAGATGAATCGACAGTACCATGTGACGTCATTTTCCGCCATTTTGAATTTTCTGAAAAACTTACTTTTTTGAACTCCTCCTAGGCCATTACTCCGATTTTCACGAAAATTTAACCAGATCATCTTCAGACCATGCTGACAAAAAGTTATGGAATTCAAGTCGATTGCTCAAACCGTTTTCGAAAAACACAAGAACGAATTGTACGTAGCGCTTGCGAAAATAGAAGGCTGTATCTCTGCAACGCTTTATCGTATTCAGAGCAAACTTGGTACATGTCATCACAAGCATGACCTGAGGCACCATGCAATGTTTCGGCGCAGCGCCACCCACTGGTGCGGAGATATGAAAAATGGATATTTTTGCTTATAACTTCTGATGGGTTTGTCCAAAAATCATAAATTTGGTCTCGTTGGATTCGGGGAATCATGCCGAGTCGAATGATATCAAATTTTCCCACTTCGGCCATTTTGAATTTTGTGCTAAAATGCTGTATTTTACGAACGCATTAACGTATCTTTATAAAACTTGGTATAGGTCATTAGCACAATGCCCTGAAGGAGCCTGAGAAGTTTCGGCACAGCGCCACCTTGTGGTCAAAAGTTATAACAAAATTTACAAAAATGCTAATAACTTTTGACTGTATTCACCAATTGTAATGAAACTGGTCTCAGTAGATTCCTTGGGTGCTGGTGAGAAAATAGATATCAAATTTGCCATAGTCAGCTAAACTTCCTGTCCGCCATATTGTTTTTCTTTAAAAACCTACTTTTTCGAACTCCTCCTAGACCGTTGCTCCGATTTGCACCAAAATTGAACCGTCATCTTCAGACCATGCCGACAAAAAGTTATGGATTTCAAGTCGATATGTCAAACCGTTTTCATATAACGGAGCAACGAATTTGCGGCATGATGCAAAACCCAGTCTTGAAGCTGTATCCCTGCAATGCTTTGACATATTGACACCAAATTTTGCAAGTGTCATTGTCACCTCACTCTGACCATACCACATTAATTTGGTCACAGCGCCACCTATTGGTCGAAAGTGATGAACCAGTAAATCCTTACTTTTGACAGTATATATAATTTTTCAGCTCTTTTTCATAAAATGGTCTTAATAGGTCTTTAATTGCTCACTGTTGCAGTTGGTCTGATGCTCCATGCCATGTTGGCTGGCTTGTTGTGCCGTTTTTGTGCTTGGCCCCGTAATTGCTGCTTGCAGGTATATTTATTATTATTATTATTATTCTTCCTCCCGAATGGGAGTCTATGGCAGCCCTATCAACGGAACATGAGAAAATGATGAAATTTTGCACAATTGTAGAGATGCTCATGAATAGTGATTGGACCAAATTTGGAGTCTCTAAAACCAACTCTATAGCGCCACCACCAGTTCAAAAATTCACTATTCTAAAGGTTATAACTTTTGAACCATTTGCTCTAGAAAAATGTAATTTAGTACATCTGATTCATCTCGTTATGCTGATGCTACTCAATATCTTACATTAAGTCTCTGCCCATTACAGTAGCGGCCATTTTAAAAAGTACAGTATTCCGTTTTTTTGCTACTCCTCCTTCAAATTCTGTCCGATTTTGTCCAAACTTTGATCAGATGATCTGTGGACTGATCCGCACAGAAATGACTGAACAGATTTTTTTTATTCATCTTTGTTGAAAAGTTATGATGACATGAAGTTAACGAGGTCGACCCGAAATTAGTATAGAGGCTTTATCTCGGCCAAACTTTGAGCAATCGAAACAAAAATTGGTACGCTTCATCAGGACCATGGTCTGAGGGTCCATGCCAAACTTGGGAGTAGCGCCACCTACAGGTCATGAGATATGAAAAATGGCTATTTTGGCCAATAACTTTTGAACAGTTTGACAGAAAATCAAGATCTTGGTATCTATGGATTCCTTGGATCATGCCGAATCCGACGATACCGATTCTGTCATCATCGGATGAATCGCGTGTCCGCCATTTTGAATTTTGACATAAATTTCAATAACTTTTAAACAATTTGACATATCACAAAATTTGGTACATAGGACCATCAGAGAGTCCTGAAGGTACATGAGAAGTTTCAGCACAGCGCCACCTAGTGTTCCACAGATATAATGATTTTTGCAAAATTGCTTATAACTTTTGAAAACATTATCCAAAATTTGTCTGCTTTATGTCATTTTATTCCCCGGCAATTCCAACGATGTGTCATTTGTCATTTTCCTTAAATGTCCCTGTCCGCCATATTGAAATAAATGAAAAACAGTTTTTTTGCTACTCCTCCCACAAATATTGTCCAATTTTGTCCATAATCAGCTCAGATGATCTTTGGACCGAGCCGCATAGAAATGACTGAACAGATTTTTGATATTCGCTACCATTCCCGAGATATTCGTCTCTGAATATGACCTCGCTTGTGTTTGTTGTCTTATGCTAATTAGCTTAGCATGCTAAATGCTTATTTTGTACAAATTGCTTCTGTTCCTGATATGGAATGTTTCTGTGAATGATCTAAACTAAAATTTATAAATATAACATATGGTGCATTTTTATAAAAATTCTTGATTGTGAGTTCATTCTCATGAACTATTAAACTTCGACAGCTGTGCAACACTGCCTGCCCAGTGGTGCAAAGAGTTGAGTGACAGACACATGATCCAGAGACTGTGGGTTCGAGTCCCGTGTGGGTCAACTTTATAAAATTGTTTGTAATGTTGTCATTTCAATTCCTTTATTATCCAAACAAGTATTGTACTAGTCTTTCTTCTTTTAATTAGAAATTAATCTATTTTTATTCATTCTATGTTCATTTTCATCTTAGCTTCTGGTCATTTTGAGTTCATTCTTACCTATACTTCTGAACCAGCTGTTTTTCATGTACATTCAATTTCTGCTCTTTTTGCTCTTCTTGCTCTGCATTGCACTACATCTCAGACATTTGAGTGCATGAAATGTATGCTGTTGCTATTCGTTGTGAGTTCATTCTCATGAACTACTGAACTCGGACCGCTGTGTGACACTGTCTGCTCAGTGGCGCAAAGAGTTGAGGGACAGACACATGATCCAGAGATTGTGGGTTCGAATCCCACGTGGGGTGACTTTATAAAATTTTGTAATGTTGTCATTTCAATTCCTCTATCATCCCAAAAAGCTTCTGGTCATTTTGAGCTCATTCTCACCTCTACTTCTGAACCAGCTGTTTTTCATGTACATTCAATTTTTGCTGTTTTTGCTCTTCTTGCTCCGCACTGCACTACAGCTCAGACATTTGAGTGCTTGAAATGCTTGCCGTGTTGCTCTGCTTTAAAAGCTGATCTTTTTGCTGTGCTGTTCTGCCTGCAGTGTTGCTCAGCATGCTGTGCTGTTCTGTTTGATGTTCTGCTCTGCTTGGTGTGCTGCTCTGTTTGATGTGCTGTTCTGCTTACAGTGCTGCTCTGCTTGAAATGCTGCTCTGCTTGCTGTGTTGCTCTGTCTGCGGTGCCTTCGGTGCTTAGCCCCGCATTGCTGCTTGCAGCTATATTTATTATTATTATTCTTCCTCCCGAATGGGAGTCTATGGCAGCCCTATCAACGGAACATGAGAAAATGATGAAATTTGGCACAATTGTAGAAATGCTCATGAATAGTGATTGGACCAAATTTGGAGTCTCTAGAACCAACTCTATAGCGCCGCCATCAGTTCAAAAATTCACTATTCTAAAGGTTATAACTTTTGAACCATTTGATCTAGAAAAATGTAATTTAGTACATCTGATTCATCTCGTTATGGTGATGCTACTCAACATCTTACATTAAGTCTCCACCCATTACAGTAGCGGCCATTTTGAAAAGTACAGTATTCCGTTTTTTTCGCTACTCCTTCAAAATTTGTTCAATTGTGTCCAATCTTTGATCAGATGATCTTTGGTCTGAGCCGCACAGAAATGACTGAACAGATTTTTTTTATTCATCTTTGTTCAAAAGTTATGATGTCACGAAGTTAACAAGGTTGACCCAAAATTGCTATAGAGGCTGTATCTCGGCCAAACTTTGAGCAATCGAAGCAAAAATTGGTACACTTGATCAAGACCATGAGCTGAGGTTCCATGCCAAATTTGGGAACAGCGCCACCTACAGGTCATGAGATCTGTAAAATGGCTATTTTGGCCAATAACTTTTGAACAGTTTGTCAGAAAATCAAGATCTTGGTGTCTATGGTGAATCCGAGGATATAGATTTTGTCAACATTGGATGAACCACATGTCCGCCATTTTGAAT
Source organism: Chanodichthys erythropterus (assembly GCF_024489055.1). Classification (NCBI taxonomy): domain Eukaryota; kingdom Metazoa; phylum Chordata; class Actinopteri; order Cypriniformes; family Xenocyprididae; genus Chanodichthys; species Chanodichthys erythropterus. The sequence continues at coordinate 24,117,212 of NC_090232.1, forward strand.
TTTATCATAAATTGCAATAACTTTTAAAAAAATTTGACATCTTCACCAAAATTGGTACGTATGACCTTTAGAAGGTCCTGAAGGTACCTGAGAAGTTTCAACACAGTGCCACCTACTTTTCCACAGATATAATGTTTTTTGCAAAAACGCTTATAACTTTTTAAAACACTTTCCAAAATGTGTATGCTTTATGTAATTTTATTCCCTGGCTAATGCCAATTCCAACGATGTGTCATTTGTCATTTTCCTTAAATGTAACTGTCGACCATATTGAAATAAATGAAAAACAGTTTTTTCGTTACTCCTCCCACAAATTTTGTCCAATTTTGTTCAAAATCAGCTCAGATGATCTTTGGACCGAGCCGCATAGAAATGACTGAACAGATTTTTGATATTCATTACCGTTCCCGAGATATTCGTCTCTGAATGTGACCTTGCTTGTGCTCGTTGTCTTATGCTAGTTAGCTTAGCATGTTGATTGCTTAGCATGCTAACCAGTTGTCATTTCTTTTTAATGTGGCTCTTCAGCTATCAAGTTAACCATGAGCTTAATTAGCATTAAGTTAGCTTAGCATGCTAATATGGTTAGCATGCTAAGTAATGTTTTTTTTGTGACTTCTTTGTTACACTAAAAGTTCTCTTCCACAGCCTGTTGAATGTGTATTCTCAAGTAGCTCAATGTGTAAAGCCAGTTACCTGAAGAGCCCTGTACCCAAAGATAGTGGGTTCGAATCCCAGGTGGAGCGGCTTTATGAAATAGTGTGTTTGGATTTCTTTACTGCCTCTTGGATTAGAAATAAATGCTTTTTGTTTCATGCTGTGTTCATTTTCATCTAAGCTTATGTACATTCTGAGTTCATTCTCGCCCATAATTCTGAACCAGCTGTTTCATGTTTGTTCATTTTCTGCTGTTTTTCCTCTTCCTGCTCTGTATTGCACTTGCTTGCTTGCGGTTGTCCATCGAATCCGATGACGTCCACTTCTGTCTTTTAACGGTGAGTTTTCTGATGGCTGAATAATCCGATCCTGGATCCACAGGTTCTCTTGCAAGTGGGGCATATATACATGCTATTGGTGTTACTGGTATTTATGGGTGTGTTTCTCCTGAGCCTTCGTTGTTGTCTCCTAACTATCCTTTCCTCCTCCAGTGCTTGGGTCCCATCTAGACACAGCTGCCGCCAGATGTTACGGTCAGTAGCCATGCTCTCCAAGTCCCCAGGTTTTATTTTGCACCTCTTAAGCATTGTTTTCATTTGGTCTTTAAAGCGTTTCTTCTGGCCTCCAGCAGAGCGCTGGCCTAGTTGTAGCTGGCCATATAGCACTCTGCGGGGCAGATGGTTGTAGGACATTCTTATGACATGCCCCAGCCAGCGCAATTGGTGCTGGGTGATTGTGGCCTCAATACTCTTGCAGCCTGTTCTCCTCAGGATCTCAGTGTGAGGCACTCTATCACACCAAGTGATTCCCAGGATGCGCTGGAGGCAACAAATGTGGAAGTGTTCCAGGGACTTGATGTGGCGGCTGTAAGTAACCCATGCTTCACAACTGTAGAGGAGGGTGGTGATGCAGACTGCTTGGTAGACGCATATTTTTGTGTTGAGATGAAGGTTCTTGTTCTGAAAAACCCGCCGCCGGAGTCTCCCAAAGGCAGCTGATTCTTGTTTGATTCTGTTCTGGACCTCATTGTCAATGCTATTATTTTCAGAGATAATACTCCCCAGGTATTTGAATGAAGGCACAATTGATAGTTTTTCGTCTACAGCATAGAAGATGGGTGGTGCAGGTGGGATTTTGGCACTCCACTGGCAGATTACCACTGTTTTGGCGGTACTGATGGTCAGCCCCATCCTGCTATATGCCCTCACTGCTGGATCTAGGACAGACTGGAGGCCTTGTGGAGAGTGAGATACGAGAGCACAGTCATCTGCATACTGCAGCTCAAGTATCCTCACTCTGTGCAGTTTGGTGGTTGATTGCAATCTCCTGATATTATAGAGGTTACCATCCAGCCTGTACACTACTGTCACTCCGCTGTTGTCTTGAATTTCCTTGTGGAGAAGCTGGGTGACACAAATGAGGAAGATGTTAAAAAGCACTGGTGCCAGTACACATCCCTGCCTTACCCCTGTGCGTACAGGGAAAGGGCTAGACTGTTGCCCTCCTATTGTCACCCTAGCAGTCATTCCATCATGAAACTGACGGAGGATGTTGACAAACTTAGTGGGGCATCCAAACCGGAGGAGGACTTCCCATAAGAGATCTCTCTGCACAGTGTCGAAGGCTTTGGAGAGGTCGACAAAAGCCATAAACAGGTCTTTATGTTGCTCCCTGCACTTTTCCTGAAGTTGCCGGGTTGTAAAAACCATGTCGACTGTGCTCCTGTTCTTTCTAAACCCACACTGTGACTCGGGTAGCATAGACTCTGTTATGTTATTAATCAGTCTTTGTAACATCACCTTGGCCAGGACCTTGCCTGCCACAGCAAGAAGTGATATGCCCCTATAGTTGTCACAAATGGCCCTATCCCCTTTGTTCTTATATATGATGACAATACTAGCATCTCTCCATTGCTGTGGGATGCTTTCATCAGCCCAGGCCTTGGTGATGTAATGATGTGTGATAGTGATAGTGTTCTTGTGCAGAGATACCCTCCCTGTTTTAGCAGTTCTGCAGGAACTGTTATTGTCGGAGCCAGGAGACTTGTTGCACTTCAGGGAGCGGACAGCTGACAGAACCTCCAGGAAGGTTGGAGGTTGGCTAAGGTTGTCAATAGGGGGAAATTCCGGCAATTCATTCAGGATGGTATAGTCAGCATCCGAGTCCTGATTTAGTAAGGTATTAAAATGTTCAGCCCACCTCTCCAGGATGCTATTCTGGTCTTTCAGGACTTTGAGCCCATCTGCTGTTTTCAGGGGAGTGATGCGGTGACTTATTGGGCCGTAAATAGATTTGACTCTATTATAAAAGTTGTGCATATCATTTCTATCAGCGAATGACTGAATTTCATAAGCCTTCTCCATCCACCACTTGTTCTGTAGGGTCCGCAGAGTTCTCTGGACTTCCCAACGAGCTTTTTGCCAATGCTGTTTGGCGGTGCTGGATAAGGGTTTTCTTAGGGTTTCCTGATGTGCTTTGTGCATATTGCTTAGTAAGTTATGGATGGACTCTGAGTTGTTGTCAAACCAGTCTTGATGGTTTTTGCTCTTATAGCCGATTGTTTGGGCTGCTGCTTCATAAAGGGCTGTAGTAATAGAGGTCCACTGCTGTTCTGTGGCGTTACCATCCCTCAGGAGGAGTTCTAGCTCCCCTAGTTTCTCAGCCAGGGAGCGACGAAACTCATTCCTTGCAGTGGTACCTTCCAGGCGGACACAGTCTAGTCGCCTCCTGTTGGATCCATGTTTTCGCATGGGGGGGGCGCACTTTCATGAGGACCTTGGTCATGATCATGCGATGATCTGTCCAGCATTCCGCACCTCTCATGGCCCGTGTTATGAGAACGTCTCTGAGGTCACAACGTCTCACGATGACATAATCAATCAGGTGCCAATGTTTGGAACGTAGGTGCATCCATGATGTTTTGTATTTGGTCCTTTGCTGGAAGATGGTGTTGGTTATGGTCAGGTTGTGCTCAGAGCAGAGGGTAAGTAACCTCATGCCATTTGAGTTGGCCTGACCAATCCCATGCCTGCCAAGTACTCCTTTCCATATCCCACTGTTCTGCCCAACACGAGCATTGAAATCCCCAAGCAGGAGGATCTTATCATTCTTGGGGATCTGGTGGAGAGCCTCATCCAATGTTTGGTAAAAAGAGTCTTTAGACTCACTGTCAGATGGTAGAGTTGGAGCATACACACTTAGAAGTGTGGCATAGCGGGTCTTCACCAGTGGGATACGGAGGGTCATCAGTCTTTCACTGATGCCTACAGGAGTTTCAGTGAGTCTTGGCAGTAGTGTGGTCTTAATTGCCAGTCCCACACCATGCAGATGTTGTCCACCTGTGGGATACCCTTTCCAGTAGAAGGTTTAGCCCATACCCTCCTCTGTTAGAGACCCCTCATCAAGGAGCCTGGTTTCACTCAGGGCAGCAATGTCGATATCATAGCGTCACAGCATGTCTGCAACCAGGGCTGTTCTTCTACGGGGTCTTTCAGACCTACCGTAGGAGTCCTGGAGAGTTCTTATGTTCCATGTTGCCAGTTTAAGGTTGTAGGATTTATTTCTTCTGTTTCGACCGCAGAAGTGGAATGACCCGACATGTGCGGTATCCTGTCCAGGTATGAGTTGAGTGGGCATTTTTTAGGCCACCTTTTCTAGACCCTTCCTCAACTTGAGGTGAGCAGTGCGGTCCCTAAATAGGGCTGCTCAGTCGCACAGGGGTCTGCAGAGAACAGCTGCCACTCAACCCCAGCTGTTAGCGACCAATACCATGTGCCGCTGACGTGCAGGGCCCTGACTAAGAGCTCCCAGCCTATTCAAACCTGCCCCCGTCGTTAGACACCCCATCGCCGCCAGACTTCAACCAGATGTAGATCCAGGTCAATATTCCCCATGGTCAGAGGTGGAAACCTGCGCTTGTAATTTTTAAAGTGCTTTAGGGGGCGCGCTCACTCCAGTAGCACTATCTTCACCATGATGAGGTATGTCTGGTGGCGTGGGTAAGCCCAGGACGACCAGCTCCCCATCCTGGCTGCAGGAGGCTGCCGGGACCTAGCTCTGTTTAGGCCCGCCTATTGCGCACCGCCAACGCATTGCTTTTCTGTTGGGGTGTGCTCCCTTAGCCTTGCCTCGAGAGACTAACCCACAAGGCAGTGGGGCTATTTACCCATAGCTGGGGCAGTGGTTGACGGGCGTCAGGGCATGTCCACCTTATGGTGGGCCTGCACACCACATCTCTGGGGCCCACTGCTGCTCCGAGATCCCCTGCAGTTCAGCCTGGGACTACGAGGTACCCAGTTACCATGTGTGGCCACGAGGAGGCACTGCAGAAGTCTTGGTGGTGGAGAGGCTGTGTACTGGCGGAGGAGACTTACGCACTCTGCTCCTCTTTTCACCCCTATTAGGGGGCTAGCCAGCGGCAGTAGCTAAAAAGCAGAAAGTTGCAAGCAGCATACAGCATGCACTAACTACAAACACCTCCATACTCCACACTACTGCACTAGACGCTTCACACACACCCTGCACTAAACACACACATTATTGCACTACAGCATGAGCTGCAGAATGATCTAAAGTAGTTATTAAATATAACATTCAGTGCAGTTTTATAAAAATTCTTCATTGTGAGTTCATTTTCACATGAACTAATGAACTTTCGCAGGTGTGCCAACATTCACCTGCACAGTGGTGCAATGAGATGAGAAATGGACATTGGATCCGGAGGTCGTGGGTTCGAATCCCGTGAGGGGTGCAACTTTATACAATTGTGTGTAATGAGTCATTTTGATACCTTTTTTATCCAAATAAGCATTGTACTAATCTTTATTCCTCTTCAATGAGATACAAGTGTTTTTTGTTAATTCCGTGTTCATTCACTGAACTTCTATTGATTTTCATTTCATTTCCACCTGCCCTTCTGAACCAGCTGTTTTGCATGTACATTCAATTTCTGCTGTTTTTGCTCTTCCTGCTCCTTATTGCGCTACTGCCCCTTCTAGGGCTTGGCCCCGAATCGCTGCTTGCAGCTATATTTATTCTTCCTCCTGAATGGGAGTCTATGGCAGCCCTATCAACGGAACATGAGAAAATGATGAAATTTGGCACAATTATAGAGATTCTCATGAATAGTGATTGGACCAAATTTGGAGTCTCTAGAACCAACTCTATAGCGCCACCACCAGTTCAATTATTCACTATTCTAAAGGTTATAACTTTTGAACAATTTGCTCTAGAAAAATGTTATTTAGTACATCTGATTTGTCTCTTCATGCTGATGCTTAGCAACATTTTACATTAAGACTCCGTCCATTACAGTAGTGGCCATTTTGAAAAGTACAGTATTACGTTTTTTCGCTACTCCTCCTTCAAAATTTGTCCAATTGTCGAATCTTTGATCAGATGATCTATGGACTGAGCCGCAGAGAAATGACTGAACAGGTTTTTTTTTATTAATCTTTGTTTAAAAGTTATGATGTCATGAAGTTAACAAGGTTGACACAAAATTGCTATAGAGCCTGTATCTCGGCCAATCTTTGAGCAATCAAAACAAAAATTGGTAGACTTGATCAAGATCATGATTTGAGGTACCATGCCAAATTTGGGAACAGCGCCACCTACAGGTCATGAGATCTGAAAAATAGCTATTTTGGCCAATAACTTTTGAACACTTTGTTAGAAAATCAAGATATTGGTGTCTATGGATTCCTTGGGCCATGCCGAATCCAAGGATATCGAATTTGTCAACATCGGATGAACCACGTGTCCGCGATTTTGAATTTTGTCATAAATTGCAATATCTTTTAAACAAATTGACATAGCTTTACAAAAATTGGTACGTATGACCTTTAGAAGGTCCTGAAGGTACCTGAGAAGTTTCAACACAGCGCCACCTACTGTTCCACAGATATGTTTTTTCAAAAACGCTTACAACTTTTGAAAACACTTTCCAAAATGTGTATGCTTTATGTAATTTTATTCCCTGGCTAATGCCAATTCCAACGATGTGTCATTTGTCATTTTCCTTAAATGTACCTGTCCGCCATATTGAAATAAATGAAAAACAGTTTTTTCGCTACTCCTCCCACAAATTTTGTCCAATTTTGTTCAAAATCAGCTCAGATGATCTTTGGACCGAGCCGCATAGAAATGTTTCATGCTGTGTTCATTTTCATCTAAGCTTATGTACATTCTGAGTTCATTCTCGCCCATAATTCTGAACCAGCTGTTTCATGTTTGTTCATTTTCTGCTGTTTTTCCTCTTCCTGCTCTGTATTGCGTTTTTATATTGCAGTTTTATAAAAATTCTTCATTTTGAGTTCATTTTCACATTAACTAATGAACTTCGGCAGTTGTGTTAACGTTCACCTGCACAGTGGTGCAAAGAGATGAGAAATGGACATTGGACCCGGAGGTCGTGGGTTCGAATCCTGTGTGGGATTCCTTTATATAATTGTGTGTAATGAGTTATTTTGATTCCTTTTTTATCCAAATAAGCATTGTACTAATCTTTATTCCTCTTGAATGAGATACAAGTGTTTTTAGTTCATTCCGTGTTCATTCTCATCTGAACTTCTATTGATTTTCATTTAATTTCCACCTGTCCTTCTGAACCAGCTGTTTTGCATGTACGTTTAATTTCTGCTGTTTTTGCTCTTCCTGCTCCGTACTGCGCTACTGCCCCTTCTGGGGCTTGGCCCCGAATCGCTGCTTGCAGCTATATTTAGGGGCCAAGCCCCGAAGGGGCTGTAGCCCCTATTGTATCTGTTAGTTTTCCCTTTTATTAGGGGCCAAGCCCCGAAGGGGCTGTAGCTCCTATTGTATCTGTTAGTTTTCCCTTTTATTAGGGGCCAAGCCCCTATTGTATCTGTTAGTTTTCCCTTTTATTAGGGGCCAAGCCCTGAAGGGGCTGTAGCCCCTATTGTAATTGTACGTTTTCTTATTATTAGGGGCCAAGCACCGAAGGTACGTAGGCTCCTATTGTATCCGTTGGCATTCTTTTTTTCTTTTTTTTTTAATTCTTCTTCTTCTTCTTCTTCTTCTTCCGCTCTTGAAGTCTATGGCAACCCACAGAACCGCTTGCGGGAAAGTTATGAAATTTGGCACACAGTTAGAGGACAGTCTGACCTTTGTCCATAGCAAATTTGGAGTCTCTAACTCAATCCCTCTAGTGCCAACAGCTGTCCAAAGTTGCACTTATGTTTATGCTAATAACTTTTGAACCGTAAGGGCTAGAAACAAAATTAATTAAAATTTTATTCATTGTTGCTAATTATTATTATTGCCTACCACATTAATCTGATGTTGCTAGCTTGTAATCTTTGAATCTAAATTGCTGTTACAACACGTTTGCATCTCGCTAACTTGTTAACTTGTCATCAGTCTCGCGCGCTCCTCTTTCAACGCGTTCATCAAACAGCTGTGGTAACTCTGAATCGGATCAGTCTACAAACACGGTGAGTCATGTCATCCTCTCCCAGAATTGTTTCCTGTTCCATCTGTCACATGTTCAGTATAGATCTCTCTGTCAGCGACGAGGGATTTACATGTCATAAATGTAGGGAAATAGTCAGGCTGACAGAGAGAATCTCAGAATTAGAGACACGCATCCAAACTGTAATTGAGGATGGTAAGAATGCTGGGGCTTCAGATACTGTTTTGGATGCGACTAGCTTAGTCAACTCTGTACATTGTTCAGTTCCGACTGTAGAGCCCGCGCAGCAGGGCACTTGGGTAACGGTGAGGTGGCCTAGCAACGGAAAACACCACTCTTCCGTTCCAATAAGAACATCAAACAGGGTCTCCCCACTCAGTGACGCACCCACTGAGAATCCTATTGAAAGTGCCCTAGTTATTGGCGATTCTATTACACGGAACGTGAAAATAGAGACACCAGCCACCATAGTCACATGTTTGCTGGGAGCCAGAGCACCTGACATCAAAGCAAATTTAAAAGTGCTGGCTAATGCTAATCGTAAATATTCTAAAATTATTATTCACGTCGGCACAAATGATGTTCGACTTCATCAGTCGGAGATCACTAACATTAACATTAAAGAGGTGTGTGAACTCGCAAATACAATGTCAGGAGAAGTAATTTGCTCTGGTCCCCTTCCTGTTCGTCGGAGTGATAAGATAGTTAGCAGATTTTCATCACTCAATGGCTGGCTGTCTAAGTGGTGTCCGCAGAATAATATAGGTTTCATAGACAATTGGAAAAGCTTTTGGGGCAGACCTGATCTGTTGAAAAGTCACATACATGTTGCTGTAATTTATAGTAATATTTACAGTATCAGCCAGAAGTCTTTCAAATATAACTCCTTCGAAGTGATGGTGCTTTACGTAACATTATGTAAGTTGACATTTGTGTTGGCTACTGTATACAGGCCACCAGGACACCATACAGACTTTATCAAAGAATTTGCCGATTTTCTATCAGAATTAGTACTAGCTGCAGATAAAGTCCTTGTTGTTGGTGATTTTAATATCCATGTAGATAATAAAAAAGACTCATTGGGATTGGCATTTACAAACATTCTAAACTCTCAACATCTCAGATCATTATCTAGTCTCGTGTATACTATATTTAGTCAAAGAGGCTAAACTGCCTCCCTGCCATAAATATGGTAGAACCATCACTTCTACCACTAAAGATCGCTTTATAAATAATCTTCCTAATCAGTTTTATCACCTTAGCATACCAGACAGCTTAGAAGACCTCGATGTTGCAACAGAAACTATTGCCTCTGTCTTTTCCAGCACATTAGACTGTTACTCCTTTGCGTTTAAAAAAGATTAAGGAAATTAATCCAATGCCATGGTACAATGAGCACACTCTGGCCCTAAAAACAGCAGCTAGAAAAATAGAGCGCAGCTGGAAGAAAACAAAACTAGAAGTATTTTGCATTTCGTGGAGAGAGAAAATGATTGAGTACAGAAAGGCCTTAACTGCTAGATCTGCCTATTTTTCAAAACTTTAAGAAAATAAACACAACCCTAGGTATTTATTTGATACAGTGGCTATATTAACAAGAAATAAAGCTTCAACTTCTGATGTTTCCAAAGAGCATAGCAGTAATGACTTTATGAACTTCTTTACTTACACGATTAATAATATTAGAGAGAAAATTATAACAATGCAACCGTCTACTACAGTATTGTGTTAGACTGTGCATTGTAGTGTCCCTGAAGAACAATTCAATTCATTTTCTGCTTTAGGAGAGGAAGAAATGTCTAAACTTGTTAAATCATCAAAATCAACATGTATGTTAGACCCTATACCGACTAAGCTATTGAAAGAGATGCTTCCGGAGGTCATAGATCCTATTCTTAATATTGTTCATTCATCTTTATCACTAGGATACGTGTCAAAAACTTTTAAGCTGGGTGTTATTAAACCTCTAATTAAGAAACCACAACTTGATCCTGGAGAATTAGTCAATTACAGGCAGAATTCAAATCTCACTTTTCTATCAAAAATACTAGAAAAGGCAGTTTCATCACAACTATGTTCCTTTATAGAAAGAAATAGTATCTGTGAGGATTTAAAGTCAGGATTTAGACCTTACCATAGTACTGAGACTGCTCATTAGTTACTAATGATTTGCTCTTATCATCAGATCGTGGTTGTATCTCTCTATTAGTGTTACTGGATCTTAGTGCTGCATTTGACACTATTGATCACAATATTCTTCTAAATAGACTCGAAAACTATGTTGGCATTAGTGGAATTGCATTGGCATGGTTCAAATCATACTTATCTGACCGTTATCAGTTTGTAGTAGTAAACGATGAGATGTCATATCAATCACAAGTTAAATATGGAGTACCACAAGGCTCAGTACTAGGACCGTTGCTTTTCACTCTGTACATGCTACCCTTGGGAAATATCATTAGGAAGCATTGCGTTAGTTTTCATTGTTACGCTGATGATACTCAGCTCTATATTTCTTCACGCCCTGAAGAAACTTACCAATTTGCTAAATTAACAGAATGCATAGCTGATATAAAAGAATGTATGACAAGTAATTTTCTACTACTAAATTCAGGAAAAACAGAGATTCTAATTTTTGGACCAAAAACTACTTCACGCAATAACCTAGAATACTGTCTAACACTTGATGGCTGCTCTAAGTCTTCATCATCAGTTAGGAACCTGGGAGTGCTCTTTGATACCAATCTTTCATTTGAAGGCCATGCTACTAGCATCTGCAAAACCGCATTCTTCCATCTTAAAAATCTATCTAAACTACGACATATGCTCTCAATGAATAATGCAGAACAGTTATTTCATGCGTTCATGACCTCAAGGCTAGATTACTGTGACGCTCTACTGGGTGGTTGTTCCTCCCGCTTGATAGATAAACTACAGCTCGTACAAAATGCAACAGCTAGAGTTCTTACCAGAACTAGGAAGTATGACCATATTAGCCCAGTTCTGTCATCACTACATTGGCTTCCTGTTAAACATCGTATAGATTTTAAAATCTTGCTAATTAATTACAACGCACTGAATGGTTTATCTCCCCAGTACCTGAGCGAGCTCTTAATGCATTATAGTCCTTCACGTTTATTGCAATCTCAGAATTCAGGCCAGCTGATAATACCTAGAATATCAAAATTAACCGCAGGCGGTAGATCCTTCTCCTATTTGGCACCCAAACTCTGGAACAATCTTCCTGTTCGGGATGCAGACACACTCTGTCAGTTTAAATCTAGACTAAAAATCTCTTTAACCTGGCATACACATAACACATTATCAATTTATATTTTCAAATCGGTTAAAGGATTATTAGGCTGCATAAATTATGTCAGCCGGAACCGGGAACACTTCCTATAACACTAGATTACATCAGAAAAATATGTACACTAATATTAGTCTTTCTGTTTATCCCGAGGTTTACCGTAGTCAACCGGGTCTGGGCCGGCCGCTGAGACCAAGGACCTGCGCCTTGACAATGCAGCCCTGAAGTATTAGCAGAGACTAGATCGTCCACTGTGAAGGCATCATCGACATGACAGCTAGTGCCACAGTTCAACAAACCGTCCATACCGGCGTGATGAATACGATCCTCAACTGGATGGAACTGAAATAAATACTTTGAATGTTACGATCCTATCAGACTTATGATTGCAACCTGACTGTAACAAAGCACTGTTCGCCAGAGGAGAACTAGCCCCCCGACTAAGCCTGGTTTCTACCAAGGTTTTTTTCTCCATTTTAACACCTATTTGCCACTTGTTTGCCACCTGATGTCACCTGTTGGAGTTTGGGTTCCTTGCCGCTGTCGCCTTTGCCTTGCTTAGTTGGGGACACTTGACATTTGACTTGACATTTGATATTCAACAGTATTCTTGACATTTATTCAACAGTGCTTTGATCTGCCTGCATTGACACTATTCTTGAAGAGCTGCTGTGCAGCAAAAATTACGTACCAGTTATCAATATATAGCTGCTTTGATACAATCTGCATTGTAAAAAGCGCTATATAAATAAAGGTGACTTGACTTGACTCTTACATCCAACAACAAAACATCTCATTTACTTACCAGACATTGCTTTCTAACTTGCATACAACTTGCTGAGGGCGGAAACCATGGTAATAATTGACTGTCAAGTGCTGGGCTGGGCAGTATAACGGTTCATACCGAATACCGGTATTTATTTTTGTCATGATATGAATTCTGATGATACAACAATACCGTATGTATTCTTATGTGTCGCTTAACCAACATTCGGAACGCGTCACTGTTTGAGTGGGTCCCGTTTCACTGTTGCACTGTAGTGAGAGCACAGCTGAGATCACATCACAGCCTATGGTAAGTCAGAAATCACCCCCTAAAGCCTCATTCACTATTCCCTATGTTATCCACTTATATTGTTCACTTGAAAGAGTGAATGAAAACGAGTGAGTGAATTCGGACAGCTTTTGTGTATACGTCGGCTGTACACTCATTATTGCGGTGCAATGTGAGATTGAACGAGTGCACTCAATAACGTCCACTATGGTTTCGGACACCACTACAAATGGCTGTTGCCTCATAATGCCCTATTTGAGGTTATAGGGGGCGATTTTGGATTCAGCCCTTGATTACAGCGGAGAATTCAAACTACACGCAACGCGCGAGAGAGCGGTTTCTGCGCGGAGTGCTGTGATTAGATTAACAACGTTCTCCACATGGATCATATTATACAGACCGGAGCGAGAGTGTTACATTTTTTTATTGACCTATTCATATACTCTAGTGCTCTAAACATGAACCAGCAGCGTGTATGCACACATATGCCATCACATCTTCTTCAAATGAAATGTAACGTTATGCAAAGGACACTGAATTGTATGTCTGATCACGACCACGATGACACGATGGGCTATTCTGCTACACAGAAGACGATGTAAGTTAATAAATAGACTGACAAGTCAAAGAAGAATGGGCAAAAATTTTACTTATTCTTTTATTCTATTTATTCTTTCTGTGTTAAACTTACGTGTGTCATTTGTTCAGAGACAGTAGTGCTCTTAAATGTTCTGAAAATATCCATAGACAGTTTAAATGTTCTTCTGCGTTTCTCCCTCGTTTTGGCAGTTTGTTGTTATATAGGGTTAGAACGCAAAGTCTCTCAGGGGAATGCAAAAGTTTTGCGAGGGAACGCAAAAGATTTGAAAAAAATAAATAAATTAAATTTATATAAAATATAAAATATATAAATATATATAAAATCCTCCCATCCCAATTTTTTTTTTCACCAGCACTTAAAATTTCCTTATTTTTTTTCCACCAGCACTTAAAATTTAACTTCCTTCCTAATTCTTTTCCCACCACCACGTCCCTTTAAGGGCTCCGTACATATTTGTCATTTTAACTGAACTTAGGACTGGTGGTGGTGATTAAGATATATTTGGTCATTCAGTGTTTGTCAAAAAATAAATAAATAAATAAATAATAATAGTAAAAGATAATAGTAATTACATTTAATTTTAAATTAAAATTGCTTATCTTTTTTGATTGTTTTTTTTTCCTGATTTGTTATTAGTTTTTGTTAGCACGTGATCCTCAAACTAAACTATGTTATCTGGAAGCATGTTGGCCCAACAAGCGCAGGGTTGAGTTCACTCATGAGACGCCATGCGATTAAGGTGGTGTCTGCAGTGAGCGTCAAAGAATGTTGTTTGGCTGTTGGGGGGGTGGTGGGACACGTTAGTGTTTTGTCCGCTTCTAGAATGAACAATGCAAAGGTTTTTCTGGATAGTGTAGACAAGGCGAATGAGTTGGTAGAGCGTGTAATTGTTAATGATGGGGAATTTATTTCAGTTCTTTATTTCATTACCAGCGAAAAAGGTTATTCTCTCTAATGTGCCACCTTTTGTTAGTGACGGAGTTCTAACGCAAGCTTTGATAGCATTATGGAAAGTTGGTGTCCCCAATATAACAAGATTCCAATAAGTAGCGAGTTGCCTTTATTGAAACATATTGTTTCTTTTAGGTGGTTTGTGTACATGATTATTCCGGATGATGCTGATCTAGATCTGACACTGAATTTTCTAACTGATAATTTTAGCTAAGCTATTTTCGTCACTGACGATTGACTGTTTTAGCTAAGCTATTTTCGTCACTACTGGAAAAGTCAAATGCTTGGATGTGGTAATACAGGGCATTTAACTTGGAATTGTCAATATAAATACTGAGATAGAGGAAGGAAATGTAAACGGAACAGTTGAACAAGGTAATTAAGAAAAAGATGGGAAGGAGTCTGAGGTGGAAGCTCAGGAAGCAGGCTTGGTTTTGGCAAAGAATGTTGTGGATCGTCCAGCAGAAGTTGAGGATGAATCAGTTTCTTCTCAGATTGAGCATGTGGATTCAAATTCTAATGTTCTACCTACAATTAATGGTTCGGGTGTCTCTGAAATGGTGACTTCATCTTCATAAGGTAAAAAAGGAAGGTGCATATGGTGAAAATAATCAATTTAGTGTAGTGAGTGAAGATGCACAGCTAACATCAGAACAAAGATTCCTCAAAAAGGAAAAAGGAAAAATAAGTTGCTAGATGGTAAAATAAGCAAGAAAGTTGATTTACAAAATGAGGAAATGCAAGATACGGAACATGACTGTTACAATAGAGACACGGAGACAGACGTAAAAGCAACACAGGTTTGTTTATTGTAGAAACAGCAGAGCAAATGGTTATGGAGAGATGATAAAGCAGTTCTTGAATGGTGAAGAGAGGGTGATACTGTCCTTATGGTGTTTTCCAGATGCGGATGGAGACTGGCGTTGGAGGATGATGGCGGAGACACTCACACACACAGGCAGGTAGGCACACGAGGAGAACAGGAGACGAAGGAGATGGAGACGACTGGAGCAGGTAAGTATGGCGTTTGGAGTTCTTAAGGTAAGCATACAAGTGTTTGTAGTGCAAACGAGACCGGACAGTGAATGTGTGTGAGTGTGGTGGTTATATGCTGGTGGTGATTGCAGTGCAGATGAGCTTCAGGTGGCGGTGATCAGTAAGCTGGTGATTGAGTGCGTGGGTAAGGGAGTGAGGTGGAACCTGACATGTCTGTGACAGTACCCCCCCCTCCCACGACCCGCTCCTGAGGGCCAAGGACCCCGACGTCGTGGTGGTCGTCCTCTAGGGCGTGGGGCAGGTCTGTCCGGGTGGTTGGTGTGGAAAGTCTGTAACAGATTAGGATCAAGGATATCATTCTTGGGGACCCATGAGCATTCCTCGGGGCCGTAGCCTTCCCAGTCTACCAGGTACTCCAATTGACCACCACGGCGCCGGGAATCCAGAATCTCGTGAACCACGTAGGCAGTGCCATCATCCAGGATGAGTGGAAGGGGGGGCTCGACGGTTGCCACGTCGGGTTCTGTGGAGGGAAGAACAGAAGGGTGGTGAGGCTTTAGCAGTGAAACATGGAATGTGGGATGAATAAGTGACGGGGTTGATCTGTCGGATGATGGTGAACGGGCCAATGAAGCGGGGACTCAGCTTCTTGCAGGGCAGACGCATTCTGATGTCCCTGGTGGACAGCCAGACCTTCTGCCCCGGTTGGTAGACTGAAGCTTCAGAGTGCCAAAGGTCAGCTGTCATCTTGCGTCTGCGCAGGGCTCTCTGCAGTTGGTGGTGAGCCGAGTCCCAAACTCTCTCACTCTCCCGGAATCAGTAGTCGACTGCCGGAATGTTGGAGGGTTCCCCATCCCAGGGGAACAGTGGGGGTTGGTAGCCGAGTACGCACTGAAACGGTGTTAGTCCAGTTGTGGCTTGACGGAGGGAGTTTTGTGCATACTCGGCCCAACCCAGGTACTTGTTCCAGGAGTTCTGGGGGCCGTGACAGAAGGTACGCAGGAAGCGGCCTATCTCCTGGATCTTCCGTTCCGTCTGCCCGTTCGACTGAGGATGGTATCCGGATGACAGGCTGACGGTCACACCCAGGAGGCAGAAGAACGCCTTCCAGACGTGGGAGATAAACTGGGGTCCTCTGTCCGAGACGATGTCTTCGGGTATTCCATAATGACGAAAAACATGGTTGAACATCAGCTCTGCAGTAGTCATGGCAGTAGGTAGACCCTCCAGGGGGATCAGATGGCAGGATTTTGAGAAGCGATCTACGA
Source organism: Chanodichthys erythropterus (assembly GCF_024489055.1). Lineage (NCBI taxonomy): Eukaryota > Metazoa > Chordata > Actinopteri > Cypriniformes > Xenocyprididae > Chanodichthys > Chanodichthys erythropterus. Next base: position 24,133,478 of record NC_090232.1, read on the forward strand.
CTACCAGGATGCAAGTGTGACCATCAGACTCGGGGAGATCGGTGACGAAGTCCACTCCCAGGTGTGACCAGGGTCTCTCAGGAACGGGCAGAGGATTGAGCTTGCCGGTGGGAAGATGGCGTGGGCTCTTGGCGATGGCGCACTCCCTGCAGCACTGCACGTACCTTCTGACGTCGTTGGCCATGTTGGGCCACCAGAAGCATTGTTTGAGCAACGAGAGGGTCTCATTGACCCCTGGCTGGCCAGTGCCAAGTGAAGAGTGAGTGTTGTGCAGAAGTGGAGTGCGACGTGCCCGTGTGACGTATTGCAAGCCTTGGGGGCAACCCGGCGGAGTGCGTGAGGCGGCATTGGAGGAGGTTATGGTTTCTTCGGACCACTGGATGGGGCTTACGAAGATTGACTCAGGTAGGATAGTTTCAGGAGCTTCAGGCTTTTCTTCTGGGGCATGGAGGCGAGACAGGGCATCAGCTTTAGTATTTTTTAGAACCAGGGCAGTAGGATATGGAGAAGTTGAATCTTGAGAAGAACATGGCCCAGCGAGCTTGGTGAGGGTTGAGCCTTTTGGCAGCCTTTAAATACTCAAGGTTCTTATGATCAGTGAGAACTTGGAATGGATGGTTAGCCCCCTCCAACCAATGCCTCCATTCCTCTAGGGCAAGCTTGACGGCCAGGAGCTCACGGCCACCGATGTCGTAGTTGACCTCCGCCGGGTTGAGCTTGCGGGAGAAGGCACATAGATGGGGTCTACTTGGCGTCCCCTGCTAGTGTGAAAGTACCGCTCCCACTCCAGTGGTGGAGGCGTCCACTTCCACGACAAAGGTAGGTCAGGGTTAGGGTGGATGAGGAGGGGAGCGGTGGTGAAGGCTCTTTTGAGGGTCTCAAAGGCGTTGGTGGCTTGTTGGGACCAGGACAGAGACTTGGGCTGGTGACGGAGCAGGTTGGTGAGTGGACTGACGATGGTACTGTAATCTTTGATGAAGCGACGGTAGAAATTGGAGAATCCGAGGAAGCGCTGGAGTTCTTTGATGGTTGTTGGAGTGGGCCAGGTCTGTATAGCGGAAACCTTCCCCTCGTCCATCCGGATGGTTGTTGATCAAGCAAAAAGTTGGATGGCTAGTGATTCCTTTACCAACAAAGAAGTGTATATGTTGAAGGAAATTGTGAGGAACATAAATATTATCTTATACAGCATCATTATTCAGGGTGCTATTTTTTTCTCTTTGTGTGGTAAATTGTTTTTTCTTTTTCTTTTTTTTTCCACTATTAGTGAAGTACATGTTGCGTCTATGAATGTTAATGGTGCAAACAGTTCTAAAAAAAAAAAAGAGCACATATTTTTGAAGAAATAGAACAGAAAAACAGATAGCTTTTTTACAAGAAAGTCACAGTAGTATGGATAATGTGGTTGACTGGATGAAGGAATTTAGAGGTGTATCTGTATTAACTCCCTGAGGTCTGAAAACGCGCCGGCACGTTTTGCAGGATTTTTTTCACATTGCAGCAAAACAGACTTAAAATACTCCGTAATTTCTTGTCATAAAGACATAAGTAATATAGCAAAAACACAATGTTGTGCTTTTTGTAAAATAAAGAAAACTAACATGATGCTTGATCTCTCCTCTCCCTCTGAACGAAGTCCAATCTGATAGTTCTCAGAAAATGAACTGTAACTTATGAATACTAATGACAAAAAAAATGACACTTATGTCTAAAGAAACGTTGAAATGTCAGGTTTTAAATCGTGCAAGTCAAATCGAAAACAAACATTCTGTGTTTATGTAATCTGTATGAAAAAGCCATGTCAGAAGTCTGTGATTCAGCTCATTACCAGCTAATGCGGCCACGCCCACGGAGCCAGCGCTATTCAGAGGCAAATTCATAGGCAATACATGCATACATCGTCTCAATCGTGTATTTATTGTCTTGAAAAGTGTTTATTTGGATGTTAAAGCCATGGTTAGCGATCTGTAGAAGACGGATAGTTCCTAGTTAGTTCCTAGTTCCTTTTCTTTTTTAGAATAATTTGTGTACTAAATGTGCACAGAGAGCGCCCTCCGGCTGCAAGTATGAATTAAAAACACAGTATCCAGCGCTCATATTGATGACAATAAATATTACTTCTCAGTATAGAAAATTGACATAAATATATAAGAATCCATCAATATTTCTCCAAATGTGCATGCTTTTAAGCTAAAAGCCTATATGAAATGCCATAGAGGTAACATAATTGTTCAGACACTTTGCATCACAGAAATACATTATATTTTAAAGAATAAAATAGAATACCATTATTTTAAATTGTAATAATATTTCACAGTATTTCTGTTTATGATGAGCTAAGACATTATTACAGAGGGTTTTTTTCACAGCCTACCTGACTGAAAGGCCTCATTAATATGCAAGTCATTACATAAATTTACTCATTCCCTGCAGGTTTCGCGCTCACACCAAAAGTGGTTGCACACTACTGATCTATATAACAGCTCGCAAGTACCAAATTGAGCTCTTTTTCATAGCTTATTACGCTTAAATATCAAATACACACAATTATGTCAAAATGTCTGTTTTGGCGAGTATTCAGGTGAATACAGTCAGTTTTGGAACGTAAATGGTTAAAAAATAAATCACATGTTGTGTAACAGTTAGGGCTGCAACGATTAGTCAACATTATCGACAACGTCGACTAGGGCTGGGCGATATGGCTGAAAACTGTATCACGATATCAGTGTTTCATATCGGTCGATATCGATAATTATTGATATTTTTTATGACCCATTTAAAATAAGGACCAGGAGAAAAATATATTACATTTAAACATTTTTATTTTAAACTTAAACTTCCTCTTCCTCATGATCCCCACAGTTAAGACAGAAATGTCAACAACCATGGAAAACTCAAATAATTAAAATGTAAACATAAGTCTAAAGTAGGGTGACTGACCACCCGTCCCACATTTTGCGGGACAGTCCCGAAATTAAGAGCTTTGTCCCGCAAGCCTTAAGTAGTGTCCCGCATTTAATTTGTGTCTAATTTTTTTCATCTCTGAAATTACAATACCACAGCAAGAAATATAATAAAAACTGTGAGCATTTTAAAAATCTATTTGTGCAATCATAGAGAGAGGTTTTCCCGCTGATGACAACTGAGTGGACAGGCAAAGAGCAGGCCTCATCAGAGTCAGTAAACACAACTACACCAGAAAGGATTTCATCTTCCATACTGGATAAGAATTCAAGAGCTGCTCAAAGCTGCCGAAATCGATTAAATCATGCAAGTTAATCATCCATCCTGATGTTAAATATTTCCAACGAACGGCAGCGATCAAGCGCCACACACGGAAATGGTCGAGCACCTACAGAAAAACGAGATATTCTCCATTTGTTTTAACCAATACAAAATTGAGAAATTCAGACACGACTTTCTTCTCACGTTAATATTTCATTTAATGCGTGTTCTATGGCGTTATTATATTGAAAAATGTGCGAGCAATCTCTCCACTCAGTGTAAATCAATATTTATGTAAATCAATGTAAATCAATTATCAAAATAATCATTTATTGCAGCCCAAGTAACAGTATATTGGATCTCTGCGTAAGCTCTTAAGGTGACAGCAGCCTAAAAAAAACTAGCTGCTGTCTGTCTTGTTAATCAAAGAACGAAAGACAAAGAGAAAATCACTTACTGCTCTTCACTGAATTTGTAACTTAGTTGTAAGCATTAATCTGTATTTAATTTTTACAATGAAGACTATCCAGTGTAATTTTACACTTAATTAATTAATTTAATTTCTGTAGGCCTAATATTTCTTACCTGAATACTACAGTTAGACCCACCTGAAAAACTTAAAACCATGTTTATTTCATGTTTATTTTCATTGGATAATATAAAAATATCCATATAGCAGTTTTCCCCATGGAATCGATTAAGATATGTTTTTCAAGGTATCATATTTAGAAATGCCTTTATTGTGACAACAATAATAAAAACTATTCTCCAGGTAATATTTTATTTATAATGTTTTTTGTGTTTCACTAGTAAAATATAATCTTTATACTTGAAAATATGTCTACCTTTTATGGGGGTCCCTCGCAAGGGGACTGTCATATTTGGGGGCTTTGAACATCAAAAACTTTGCCTAATGACTTGACTTAATGATTTTTTTTTTAAATGTATGTTATCAAAAAGGATAATAGCCTGCCAATTTACTCTTCTATATTACACCCACTCTGTGTTCTCAGGATTCCACATATTATATCTTATGTCTCACATTATGTACCATAGACAAATAATTAAACTTATATGGAGTTGCATGCTCACGTTTGAGATTAAGAATGGTTTACAAATGTTTCAATAAACTTTGTTTTAATTCTTATCTGATTTACAGTGCACAGCATGAGTACACCCCCTCTGAAACTTCTGAAAGTCCGCAATTACTCAATTACTTAGAAGACATGTTAGGGTTCTTTAGAGATATAATGTTCCAGCAAGTTTGCTTAATCAATTACCAAAGAAGCATGTCAAAATTATTCAGGAAAATAAGCTTTTCTTATCAAGGTGATAAAATATTGTGTAGCAAAAATAAGTACACCCTCCTAAAAGTTACTAAATAAAATCAAATAGAAATTTTCTGGTGTAAGTTTAAAGCAATGTTTGATCATCAGGTAAGTATGTTGAACCAAAACATTTAAAGAGAATTAATTCCTTGACAATTAAAAGTGTTATATAGCCCACTGAATCATTCTCAGACTTAATGCTGACAACAATGGAACCACTTGGGAGAGAACTGTCAGGAGACTTATTTCTTAGCACAAAAGAGGACAGTGGTACAAGAGGATTACCAAATCATTGTTTTAAGTGTGAAAATGTAGCAAAAGTAACACAGAAATTCAAAAACAATGGACTTGTGACAAGGCCCCTGAAGTAATCAGGCCTTCATTTTAAAGTGCATATTGCAGGTTAGAGCTTCAGTGATTCAGTGTGTAGAAAAATAATGTAGGAACTAGATTATACATATAAATACGTTACTTAGCGTATTTATGCCAAATCGGAAGTGACATAACAGGAGGGGGTGCGGTCAATATAAACAATAGGAAAACAATGGATCGCAATGACAGTTTGGACACTGAGGAAATTGTAAATGTTTATTCATACTCGTATGACAGAATACAGCCATACATTTAGCTTGCTATGCGGCCAAGAGAACAGGGACAGGCCAGGATTAGACAGAACAACAGTCAAAATAGACAAATTGAGTTATTGTGTGAGGAGAACCAGTGGAGAACAGGGCAGGAGGCCGATGTTAGCTCTTAGATATATACATGTTAGCTAATGATATGTAACATTGTGCTCAGATCACAATATTATACAGATTATTATCATGTATCAGGCAATAGCAAAGCTAGTATTGGTCATCTAAGAGTATTGATTACTAACAGAAACTAATAAACTTTGATCAGGCGTATGTCACACTCGTTAGCCTAATATCCGTCCACACTAACGTTATGTGATACAACGGTTTGTCATCACGACTGATTTGGTAGTTAGCCAATGTATATAAAAACAAAGACTTGCAGTGCACAGTTCACGTTTTCGTCGAGTTGCATATCCGTGACCATCATGTCTCCTGCCGGCAGTATACTGTATGTGTTTCATGTTATCCTTTATTCATTAATTCTGTGTTATGAGTTTATTCCATGCCCATTCACTGATGAGGATGCATATAACGTTGTGAGTATGTAGTTGAGTGAATGTACATGGCATAAATAAAATTGTAGTTACATTACCAGCACATAATTCAAAACAAAATAATTTTGTGTGAGTGTGAGACTGTATGCATTTGTGAACATAATTTGTATTCATCAGTGTTGAAATTGATTCACATAAGAATGGTGAAGCAGCATCGCGTGTGTAAGTTTATTCATTTAATATCATCATTTACAATAGTATTACAATGTTGAACTCTATCATATCACCCCGATGATAATCATCTGGTCTAAAATGAACGCGTTTATCGAAGCTATGCAGAAGTAAAGTCCCATCTCTTCACCCGCACAAAACACACGGGCACGGAAGATAGCAGCGTCCTTTTTCTTGTTAGTAAACCTCTGGACTCAATGTCCTGACAGGCTGGAGTTTGTGCAACCTCCACAAACACAATAATTTACCATGACGATGATAAATAGAATACAAAAACTACAGAAATCACACTGATTCATGACCGCTGTTACTGAATATCAACCTACTCTACACTGAGTCAACACAGAGTTTGGTGAACGACTCCCTCTCGTGGCATAATGACGCAGCGTTGAAAAAAAAAAAGCCTTTTACTGAGTTTTTACTGAGACCGTTACTTTATCTACTAAATTTGTGCCCTTATGTCCTGCAAAACATTTTTAAATCCTGCAGTACCTTTTCATATAGTATTTTCGTACAAGGTTATGTATTCATCTAAAAAAAAAAAAAATGTTTAACCTACAATATGCCCTTTTAAGCTTTCATTTAGTGATGATGATTTTTTCGCTAGACAAAGAGCAGGAGAAATACCAAACGAGTGTCTCAGAGACAGCAAAAGCTATGAAAAGAGTGACTGTTTATCTCAGAGTAAGATGCAGCCAGCAGAAATGACATACATGGTTGTTGTTCTCACTTCATTGCACAATAAAGTCAGTTAGCCATTTCCGAAGCCCATATTTACAAAATATAGATTCTGGGAATCAATATTCTGGTCTCATGAGACCAAATCAATCATTTTGGATCTAACAGCATTCAAAATGTTATGGTGTTGATAGAGGAGGAGTACAGTGAGAAGTGCCTGGTTCCCACAGTAAAGTTCAGTGGTAGTAAAGCTCTTAAATAGGGATGTATGAGTGCTGAAAGTGTGAGGGAGGTGTGCTTTTTCAATGAAGTCATGAATTTCCACACCACTGTGTAATTTAATACACAAACTTGAAACAGATGTTACCCTTTCCTCATTCCCTGCATTGTTGGGCATTTTTTCAACATGACAATGAGCATATGCATTCTCCCAAGGTGAAAAACCTTCTGTGGACATGTATTGCACTCAGTCTTAACACTCTTGAGCACCTGTGGGAGATTATGTAGAGACGAGTTGAGCAACACTCCCCATTAAAGATCTGGGCATTTAAGGAGCTCATCATCCAGGAGTTAAACAGGACAGATGTGACAATTTTAATTTCAATACACTCCATACCAAGAAGGCTCAGAGCAGTATATTTAAAATTATGGAGGGCATAAGTAATTAAATCTAGGGTGTATTCATTTCTCCAATCCTTAATTCAAACAAAATTGGCTAATTTACTTATTTTATGGCTATTAATGACATATATTTCTCAGTTTTTATTATATGTTTAATACATTTTAGTTTTGCTAAAATGTACATTGCACAGTGTTTTTACATCTTTTTACAAAAAAAGATTTATTATCTTGAAAAGTTTTTATCTGGATGTTAAAGCCATGGTTAGCGACCTCTAGAAGACATGCCAATAGTTCCTGGTTCCTGTTGTTCTTTAGATGAATTTGTGGACTAAAGGTGCACAGAGCGCCCTCCGGCTGCAAGTATGAATTGAAAACACAGTATCCAGTGCTCACAGTGATGACAATAAATATTGAATAAATATTACTCCTCTGTATAGAAAATTGACATAAACATGAGAATCCATCAATATTTCTCCAAATGTGCATGCTTTTAAGCTAAAAGTCTATATAATAATAATAATGATATTATTATTATTATTATTATTATTATTATGTTTTATTTATTTAGCGCCTTTCACGAACCCAAGGACGCTTTACAGAAAGTTGCAATATAATATGAATACATATAAGTATACAGTCAGTATCAATCATCCAGATGGAACAGACAAAGAAGGTTAATCAACATTAGACTTACAAAAAACAAGCACAGTGCTGGAAAGTTGAGGCAGACAATCAAATAACATAACATAAAGTGAATAAGTGTGTTTTGAGGGCAGTTTTAAAGGTCTGAAGAGAGGAGATATCTCGAAGGTTTTGTGGTAGCTTGTTCCAGAGCTTAGGAGCTGATATGCTGAAAGCCCTACCACCCACACTGGATAGACGGAACTTGGGTACTGCAAGCAAGTTTTCAGTGCTTGATCTCAGAGTACGGGCAGGGACATAGGGGATAATCATTTTGCAAAGGTAGGAAGGTGCTAAACCATGACGAGCCTTAAAAACTAGAAGAAGAATCTTAAACTGGATGCGGTAATTAACAGGGAGCCAGTGTAGTTGCTGTAAGACAGGGGTGATGTGAGCTGATTTTTTGGTAAAAGTGAGGACCCTGGCAGCTGAATTCTGAATGAACTGTAAGCGATTTATGACTTTTTTGGGTAGACCATAAAGCAAGGAGTTACAATAATCAAGACGTGAAGTTATAAAAGCGTGAACAACAGTTTCTGCATCTTTGAGATTTAGTGAGGGTCTTAAACGGACAATGTTGCGAAGATGGAAGAAACAGGACTTCACAAGCTGATTGATGTGGGGTTCAAAGCTTAGCCTAGAATCGAACAACACACCGAGGTTTCGAATAGTGGGAGAGGGTTGAACCAGGACACCGTCAATATTAACAGAAAAATCGTGTTGGGTGAGATCAAGGGATTTAGGAGCTACTTGCAGAATTTCAGTTTTTCCATATTCAACATTAAGTAGTTTTGAGCCATCCATATTTTGAGATCGTGTAAGCAAGATGTTAAGGAAGGGGGAGGAAAAACAGAGTTAGGTTGTACAGTGAAATAAATTTGTGTGTCGTCAGCATAACTGTGAAAATTAAAGCCATGGCGCCGGATCATCTGACCTAGGGGAAGTGTGTAGATTAAGAATAAAAGTGGACCAAGGACAGATCCTTGAGGCACTCCACGGGAGAAGGTGACAGAATGAGAGTTGAATTTGTCAATGCTAATGAACTGTTGCCTGTCTGTGAGATATGATTTTAGCCATTGTAGAGCCGTTTCTGAAATGCCGATTGCAGACAATCGGGACAAAAGTACAGAGTGACAGACAGTATCAAAAGCGGAAGTCAGGTCCAAAAGGACCAGAATGCTGAGGACACCAGAATCAGAGGCGAGGAGGAGATCATTTACTACTTTGAGAAGAGCAGTCTCTGTACTGTGGAGGGGGCGAAAACCAGACTGAAAGGGTTCCTGCAGATTATTTTTGTCCAAGTGGGTCTGCAGTTGTGTAGCAACCACTTTTTCTAAGACTTTAGACAGAAAAGGAAGATTGGAAATTGGTCTGAAGTTACTCAGTACTGTGTCATCAAGGCCAGGTTTTTTAAGTATAGGGGTGATCATGGCTATTTTCAGTCCAGGTGGTACATAACCGGTCATCAGGGAACTATTTATCATGTGGGTGATAGGTATAATGAGGGAAGGGAGAAGGTTTTTGAGTAGATGTGTTGGTAAAGGATCTAACTGGCAGGTGGAGGAGTTAGAGCACATAATCAGCTGTTCAACCACAGATGTATTGGTGAGAGTAAAGTTCGAGATTGGGTAGGGTATCTGGAAAGTAGAAGTTTCTGAGGGAGTTGAAGAAGAGAAAGATTGATAGATATTGTCAATTTTGTGTGTAAAGAATGTCAGAAAATTTTCACAAAGGTCAGAAGAACCATTAAGCAGTGGAGAAGGTGGTTTAACAAGTTTGCTGATCTCAGAAAAAAGGGTCCTGGGTTTACACTTTGCTCTGTTTATAATATTAGATAAGTAAGTAGCACGTGCAGTGTTAAGGGCTATTTTATATTGTGATATAAATTCAGCGTAGAGGGTAGCATGAGCAGGAAGACAGGTCTTCTTATAAAGACGTTCAAGACGCCTAGCCTTCGCCTTCATTAATCTGAGCTCTGGGGTGAACCAGGGGGAAGAATAAGCTGAGGGGACAGTTCTTGTCTTTAATGGGGCCAGAGCTTCCAACACATTAGATGTACATTCATTAAATGATGAGAGAATCTCACCAGGACAGCAGAGATTAACAGAGAGAGGCAGGGAGGAAGCAGCAATAGCAGTAGAGAAGTTGTCAGCGTCTATATTTTTCAGGTTTCTATAAGATATTGAAGATTTGATTTTTGATTTGGCAAGGGGGAGAGAGAAACTAAAGTCAATGAGTTTATGGTCAGATATGCCAACTTCGAGACCCTGGACACAAACATTGTTAATTCCAACAGTGCAGATTAAATCAAGGGTATGAGAATGAGAGTGTGTAGGAAAATCAATGTGCTGTGTTAAATCAAAGTAGTCCAATACAGTCATAAAGTCCTTAGCAAAAGTACCGTCAGAATCCACATGAATATTGAAATCACCAAGCATAATAATGTTATTATATTGAGCACATGCAATAGTAAGCAACTCAGAGATATCAGAGAGAAAGTTAGCATGATGTTTAGGCGGTCTGTAGATCAGCAAAATCAAGAGTGGTGTGGGACCAGCAATTCTAAATGACAGATATTCAAAGCTAACAACAGCATGGAAGTCAATATTGATAGTTTTATATTTGTTCTTAATCACAGCTGCCAGGCCACCGCCTCTGCCAGTGGGACGTGGTTTAGACAGATGGTAGTATCCAGGAGGCGTCAGCAGGTTAAGCTCCATAAAGTCATTAGGTGATTGCCAGGTTTCAGTGAGTAGAAGTATGTCCAACTTTCTTTCGACGATAATGTCATTCAGAAATGTAGCTTTATTGACCAGGGAACGAGTATTGAGTAGAGCAAAGTTATGTCTAAGGGGCATATGAGTCTCACAGGAGTATGTCACATCTCTAGCCAGAGGTGTGAGAGTACGAGACACGTTATTGCAATGAAAGCGCTTGTCGTTATGGTGACGCATCAATCTATGTGAGCATATCACGGGTATTGAAGACGGGAAAACGGAGTGTTGAATCAGCCAGCGCTTAGGAGACCGATGAATATAACGAGGGCGACGAGAAATTCCGAGGCTTTTACACCATTCATATGTAGAAAAATCCAGCCGAGAAAAAGGGTTCATTTGGTGCAGTTGTGACGAGGTGTAAAAAAACTCCATGTTAAACAAAAAGAGAAAAAGACAAGAGATGAAAAGGGGTCTAGTGACCGCGAGTTTATTTATGAAGTACATTGCCTTACACAGTTCGAGACGAACAGCACTCGTAAATATGCAGCCACACCAAACACTGTTACACGAACTACATTAGCCAAGCCCAGGGGGGTACGATCGCCAGATCTGTCATGACCCGCGAATTCAAACGTACAGAAAACCCAGCAATGGGCACAGGCAGAGGGCTCGCGGTGAACAGAGGAGTGAGGCCGCACCACACGTTAGCCAAGCCCGGTGAGGAAAACAAGCAAAAAAACACAAACAATGAGGAAGGGGAGACTTACTCACCGAAGGTATTGAGCGTTAAACCAGACACAGGCAGAGAGCTCGCGGTGAAAATTGAGGCGTGTCACGAACACCAACCATACAGGTAAAGGCAAAAGTTTGTAAAAAACCATGTTTATGTTTGATGATTTTGTATCCAAAATGGGGAAAAACACAAGAGAAAACGATGATTGATGTTGATAGTGATGGAGGAGACTGAAATAACGGTGATAGATTTGATCAAAACAAATAATCCAGACATATGGGTCAAGACAGCAACATGTTGTAGTTAGTAGAAAAAACGAGTCCAAAACATACAGACAACCAGCAGCAAGGACAGAATGGTGATACACAGCTTGCAAACGGTTAGCAAAAAAAAAAAAAAAAAAAAAAGTGAACATTGACGATGAGAAGCGGCAGCCACAGTGCGCACGGCGTTCTCTCACCGGAACCGGAAGTCAGTGTTTGTCACCATGAAATGAAATGCCATAGAGGTAACATAACTGTTCAGACACTTTGCATCACAGAAATGCATTATATTTTAAAGAATATAATAGAATACCATTATTTTAAATTGTAATTATATTTTTACAGTATTGCTGTTTTTTCTGTATATTTGATTTACATTATGATAAGCTTGAGACATGATCAACAGAGGGTTTTTTCACAGCCTACCTGTCTGAAAGAGCTCATTATTTATGCAGATCATTAGAGCTCTTTATGTGATTCTTTTTGTCTTTTCAGGTGTAAATGATTCATGTTGATTCACGCCTCCATGCATACTGTGTTTCTTGACCAAAGATGTTTTCGAAAATTTAAATCTCTCTATTGTTTTATATGAACAAGCAAACAGCATAATTTTTACCTCATTTTGGAGCAAAAACTCTAGTCTACAACCTCCAATACCCAGAAATCTTGTGAACACAGATTTAATATATATTTTTTGGCTTTATTTCAGTGACCTAAGTTTTTTGTTTTTTCAATAACCATGCATAAACTTTATTCCTTCAAAAATACAAACATGTAAATACATGTTCCTCACATATTATTGCAGCCTAGTTTGTGCTGAATACAGTGTAATGACACTTTTTCCATTAATATGTTTATGAACAACTGAAAAAAATAAGGGTTAATAAGGATTAATCTATATTTAATGTGAATATAACGATGAATAGTCTTACTGTACAGTGTTATTTTACATTTGATTATTCAATATTTGATGTAGGCTACTAATCTAAATACCGCTATTAGTCCATTTTCCTGAAAAACTTAGAACACTAATTTGTATTTTCATTGTATTTATTTGTCTGTTTTGTTAGTAATTAGTTTCTTTGTTTCTAATTGTATTGCCGACTGTTTGCTTGTTACTAATTATTTTGAGGACCTTTTTCTTAAATTAGTTAACCTAGTATTAGTTTTGCGGAAATATTGAAAATTGTGAAATTTCACTGATATTTAAAATTACTCATACCATGAAATAAGACTTTGATCATATCTTCCACCAATAATAGTGTTAAAGGGTTAGTTCACCAAAAAAATGAAAATTCTGTCCTTAGTTACTCACCCTCATATTGTTCCAAACCCATAAGACTTTCATTTATCTTTGTAACACAAATGAAGATCTTTTTTGATGGCATCTGAGAGATTTCTGTCCCTCCATAGACAGCTGCATAATTCAAACTTTGACACTTCAAAAAGTTCATAAAGAGATTGGAAAACTAATTCATATGAAAATGAGTGGTTTAGTCCAAATTTTCAGATGAGACTTGATTGCTTTTTATCATGAACAGATTTAATTTAGGATATATACATTGATCAGGATATAAACATTGACTCTTGCGGAAGCTCAAATTTGCTGCATAACACACAAGAATGAACCTCATTGGGTCTTGCACAGTTCAAGCAAACATGTTTGAGCTTCCGTTTACCACATCTCATGTGTGAGTTGATGAATGTTTACATGTGAATTTAAGCCTAAATTCAATATTTTCATCATATAAAGCAATCGTCTTTTCAGAAAATTTGGACTGAACTGCCCAGTACATCAAAAAGATCTTCATTTGCATTCTGAAGATTAACGAAAGTCTAGGTAATTAATGAAAGAATTTTCATTGTTGGGTGAACTAACCCTTTAAATAATCATGATTTCAATATTGACCAAAAATAATCGTGATTATGATTTTTGAGTGTTCTTATTCTTGTATCCCCTCCTTTTTAAGGGTCTACAATCCTGTGATAGAGAACAAGTTTTTCTTCTTTTCTTGGTTACGTGGGAAGGGAGGAGAGGAGACAAGATGCCGAAACCTGTAAGTATTAGACAAGAAGCATTCTTTTTGTTACAAATGTCAAATTCTCTGACTTTTCCCTGACTTTCAGTGACTAAAAAGCTGAATTTCCATGACCTATGATGAACGGAAAGAACAGGCTGCTGTTATGCTGAGCACTGAGCAGACAAAAATCAGCCTGCACTTTGATATTTTTCTGTACTTTTTCTACAGAAATTAATTTATAGTTTTAATGCTTTCAGGGGTTAAACGCTTTAGAGGATTTTTTGTTTCTTATCAAGTTCATCCTTCAGTCTTTTGATATCTTCACATTTAGTTTTTGCAGCCTGTCTTAGACTGTTTGAAACTAGGCTATTTCTGTAAATGGTTATGATTATTTAGGTCTGAAATAAATAATTAATAATTATTAAATAGTTAAGTCCCATAATATTTTTCCTTCAGAAGTAATGTTGGTAGTTTATCCAATGTGCATTTATTAATTTATTCATATTTATTCATTATACCACGGTGAATAAACAAAGGTAACGCACAACCAATTTGTAAATTCTGTGCGACTGCCACTAAGGGGCGAAATGCGACAATCATGCAGTGAAAAGGCGGCTTACGGTGTCCTAACCAGACTTGACAAACTACAAGATGACAAAATCAATCTTAAATCACAGCCAATCGTAATAGCGTGTGGGTGGGCTCTGTTCACAGCTAAACACGAAAACCAAACAAAATTAAACTAAACAAAATTAAACCAAAAAATTGATTATTCAAAATACATACTCAGTGACTGATACAGTCTTTGTCATGAAATACACTTGTTTGAGCTTTGCTTAATATTAAAATGTTTTGAGCTTGAATATCATTTTGCATGACTTTAATATGAGATTAATATTAACTATGAGAGCAAAGAAATAAAAGGAAACAAGAATCTTCAAACTGTAAGTAATAAATACTTTTCTTTGTGCATTTATATCCTTGTTCCCTCTCTATGACCTGAACTATTAGCTGCAAAATCCCAGAAATATAGAAACCATTTCAAAAATAGAATCCTTTGTCATGTTGCGGCTGGTAAGGACAGTCTTTGAAGTGGTCATTTTGTAGCCAAAGCTCTTGAAATTTACATTTTCCTGCATGTTTGCCTTAGTTAACAGGTACACGTGACTGCGTTTGACTTGTTTTTTAATTATAAAATTCCCCTCCCAAAGTTCACAAGCAGAAATGGAATAAAATGCAGCTGAAAAATAGCCTAACCATAACAATACGCAAAATGTGAAACAACGCAATAAAAAAATGCGGTACAGAAAAATTACATTTTGATAAATGGAAACTAAAATTTAAAGTGACAAACAAAAATCCCTGATATTCCATGACTTAGACAAAAAAATATAGAATTTCCTGACTTTCAATGTATGGAATAGACCTTTTAAAATTCCATGATATTCCAGAAATTCCATGACCCGTGGGAACCCTGTGTTAGGCTGGTTTCACAAAGCACACATAAACGGCATAAGCAAAACATAATTTGTTCAGTGCCCATGTTAACAGATTAGAGCATTCACACCACACACAGAGGCGGAGTGGCAGCACATCGCCAAGCAGAAGTGGCAGTGCCGCGATTTTCGTTGCTCTGCTTACTAGGGCTGCACGATTAATCGCACGATTAAAAAAAAATAACTTTGAAATTGTGCTTAAACAATGTGGCTTAGTGCAATTATGAAATCGCAAAGCTGAGATTATTTTATTTTTATTTTTTAATGTGCAGCTTGTCAATGAATTATGGCTCCAAATGCTAATCCATCTGAAAGCACTGCGAGTCGCTTGAGTCGCTTATAATGTGTATTTGAAAAAGCAACACTTGTCAAACATCTTTCCAGACATGAGAAGCATTTATCAACATCTTGTCCAACAAAAGACAACATTTCAAAACATGTTTTTACTCAACTCACTTCATAACAACAGTTGAGCATCCCTTCAGTGAGATGTGGCTTCTTACACACAATAAGGCAGTTGTTTGTTTGTTAGTCATGTTTAATCAATCAAAGCATTTCAATCTTCTGTTTATTCAGCTACAGCAATAGTGTACCTCAGAGATGACAGTACACATTTTGTCTATCAAGACAATCTTTACAAGTTAACAGTAACACTTTATAATAACGTTCAGTTATAAGTCACTTGTAAATTATTAGTTAATGGTGAACTAATCATTTACAAAACATGATTATATGTTTATAAATGATTGATAAGTGATATGTTAATATTTTATGAATGTTTTATTAATTCCGTTATAGGTCATTTATAAATTATTAGGTAATATTCAACAAATCATTTACAAAACATGAATATACATTCATATATGATTAATAAGTGATATACTAACATTTTATGAATGTTTTATTAATTTGGCTATAAGTCATTTATAATTTATTAGTTAATGATCAGTGATTAGTTGATTATTAGTAAATTATCATTAGTAAATGATCAGAATATGATTTATTGATGAAGTTGTAAGCTGGTCTGTGTTCAAAAGCACAAACATGCAGGTATGCTAAAGCACTATTTTTAAGAAGAGTAATTTATTTGTTTTGAGGTGGATAAACATTTATAAATGCCTTACAGTCAGGTGATTCCAGTGGATTATATTAAATCCTTTCACTCGTCAGCACAGACTTGTGTTCTGTGTGGGATATAGTGATGATTCAACCTCTGAACTGGTTGAACTTTCCACTGAAGCTCACATCAGGTGCACAGAGTTAAACACTCCATGTGTGTCAGAGAAGACAGCTGTCTATACCCTCACCAGTCAGCACTTACACTGCAGTACACACTACAAAGTGTTCAACACCTGTGTACATGTGTAAACGCATGAAAAAATAATTGACAAAGCTTTCTGCATCCCCTATTCTAAAGTGTAAACTATTCTTCACTTGTAAATGTGTTACATATAATTTATAGACCTTTCTTGCCTGTTATAAATTATTTGTATATGTATACAAGTCATTTATAACACTTTCTGCATACCCTATTCTAAAGTGTAAACTATTCATCACTTATAAATGTGTTACATATCATTTGCAGACCTTCTTTATAAATTATGTACAAACTGCAATTTGTAAATTTACCATTTATTTGCCATATGCAAAGTATATCTTTCAGTTACAGGATATACAAATCTATACGAATCCCGGTATT
Organism: Chanodichthys erythropterus; assembly: GCF_024489055.1. Classification (NCBI taxonomy): domain Eukaryota; kingdom Metazoa; phylum Chordata; class Actinopteri; order Cypriniformes; family Xenocyprididae; genus Chanodichthys; species Chanodichthys erythropterus. The sequence continues at coordinate 24,150,303 of NC_090232.1, forward strand.
TAAATTATATATTTTTATATAAAAAATATGATATTTTATGCAAATATATTTTACTATTACTATATAGCCTACTATATTTTACTTTGAGCCCCTAACCCACCCCTTATACCTAAACATGACCACTTTTTAGCCACTTCACAAAAATAAAAACGCAATACAGATATATTTACAGTGACTGTTATCTTAGTTGATATACTGTTGTAAAAAAAGTATAATTTTAAGCTCCCTACTCCACCCTATTACCTTAAGCATAACCATTTTGACAATATACGTAACGTTAGTGTAACAGGCAGATAAATGTACGTTAGTCACAATAATTTTTTTTAAAACATTACAAAAAGCAGTATACAGAACAGACAAAACGACGCGTGTGCTGCATTACCAGCGAAATGACAGCAAATCATAATTTTGTGTGAGTAACAGAATGAAATTAAAGTGTTTAATCCCTGCAAACATTCCTCTGATCTGCATTTCCATCCTTTTAAGCGTCGCGCTGATCTAACTCAACATAGCTCAAATTCAGCATGTCGCAAACACTCTATGGTAGTCGCAAATCACGTGACAGCCAATAAGGAGCGAGGTTTGACGTTACTGCCGCAAACCTGTGTCGTCTTGTTAGATGCTGCAATTTTAATTTGAAAGTTATGAAACGACGGATTGATACGATTATTAATGTATAATGGTTATATTACGTTATAAGAATCTTTTCCTCACACGATGAAGACTTTAAAATAATGGACAAAATAATGGACTACGTTTATTATCAGTTTATGGTGCGTTTTCATGTTATGGTGAGGAGCTGTTCCATGAAAAGCAAGATAAAAATGAAATGATTAAGTGCTGGTTAAACGGTGGCAGAGTGTTGATTACTTTTATTTATTTATTTTTTAAATAATGTAAATTTTAGGCTTGGGTTAAGTGATGGAGTGAGATGATAATGTAACAGGAACATCTGCAAATTATGTGTAACACATTTATAAGTGATGAATAGTTTACACTTTAGAATAGGGTATGCAGAAAGTGTTATAAATGACTTGTATACATATACAAATAATTTGTAACAGGTAAGAAAGGTCTATAAATGATATGTAACATTTACTAGTGGAGAATAGTTTACACTTTAGAATAGGGGATGCAGAAAGCTTTGTAAATGATTTATTCTTGTGTTTACACATCATCTATAACAGGTGTTGAACACTTTGTAGTGTGTACTGCAGTGTAAGTGCTGACTGGTAAGGGTATAGACAGCTGTCTTCTCTGACACACATGGAGTGTTTAACTCTGTGCACCTGATGTGAGCTTCAGTGGAAGGTAAATCTGGATCAGAGGTTGACTTCATCACTAGACCCCACACACTCCACACAGAACTAGTCTGTGCTGATGAGTGAAAGGATTTAATATAATCCACTGGAATCACTTGACTGTAAGGCATTTATAAATGTTTATACACTTCAAAACAAATAAATTACTTTTTTTTTTTTTTTTTTTTTTTTAAATAGTGCTTTAGCATACCTGCATGTTTGTGCTTTGAACACAGACCAGCTTACAACTTCATCAATAAATCATATACTGAGCATTTACTAATGGTTTGTTCTTCATTTGTTCATGATTAACAATTGTTTATTGAGATACTAAAACAGTTTTGTCATAAATACTTCAGTTATTATAAGTGATAATGTCTTGACTAATAACTTATACACCATCTACTAATGATCTGTTTGATTTATTTAAGATAACTTGCAACACATTTCTAAATTGTTAGCATAACACTTGTTAATCAGTTATGAACGCATATTGTAATGTTTTGTAAATGATTCGTTCATCATTAACTAATAACTTATAAGTGTCTCATAACTGAACTAATAAAACATTCATAAAATGTTAACATATCATTTATTAATCATTTATGAACGTATAGCCATGTTTTGTAAATGATTTGTTCAAAATTAACAAATAATTTATAAATGACTTATAACTGAATTTATAAAACATTCATAAAATATTAGTATATCACTTATCACTTATTTGTTAATCATTAACTAATAATTCATAAATGACTTATAACTGAACGTTATTATAAAGTTCAGTTATAACTTTAAAAAAGAAAATTCACTTTTTCATGAGAAATGCTGTCCAAATGTCCTGTTTGTCATGATGACGTCTAAAGTCCCTGCCAAAAGAAGTAGTCTGTTTTAGCAACTTGTTAGCAACCGCCATTTTTAAGACACAATAAAGGTTTAAAAAGTCACAAGCGGGTTATAACTGGTGTGTTTTATGTCATAGATCAAAACGTAATGTATTTAGAGGCTTTGTTAACCACAGACCTTATTTCAGGCGGTTTAGCAAAAACCCATTCAAAAAATCCATAGACTTTAGGGCGATGGAACTGGAAGTCCTAAAATGCTAACTCACTTCCGGGTTTTGCATGCAAAAACATGTAATCTCTGAGGTATTCAATAGTATGATGCCCATTGGGATTTCCTGGAATGACGTGTGTTATCTACTTCTGCGGCAGGGCATATTTGGAGTTTCTGCGTGAGAGCGCCCTCTGGCTTTCAGATGGAGCAGCATTTACTAGTGATCACAGAGCCGTACAGCACTGACAAGCTGCGCATAAATTTGCCAAATTACGTGCGGTTTAATTTCGAATAATTCTGCAGCCCTACTGCTTACACTGAATTAAAGCCACAGTGCATTGTTCTTGATCAAAATTTACCTGATTAACATGAAAAATAACAAATTTCACCATAAAATCATGTGAGGTGTTTCACAATCACCATATGACATTCAGCGCTGTAAAAAAAAAAGGAAAAAAAAAAAACCTACACGAAAACAAATCACTGCCAGAAGTTTTTGACCAAACTTCAAAGGCCTGTTTAAATGATTAAAACTAGAGGCATACCTTAACTTTAAGATTACTTTTATCATGTAAACTACCTATATACAGCATGTTATATGCATATGTGTGTGGGACAGAGGGGAACACGGTCATTTCGCAGAAGAATATGCTGCCCATAATAAATCAAAGCACATGACAGACAGTGGCTGGAGGAGAACACCAGTGAATGGACGATACGCGTCTATATGTGCAGTATACAAGCCGCTGTTCAGCTGTGCGCAACAAACGCTGCCAACTTATGATTAATTATGAATATTTTGATCAGTTAATTTGATGTAGCTAAGTTATTATTACAGTCAATTAATCAGTTCGTCCAGCAGTATTGCTTATTAAATCTAAAATATTGGGTATTTTTCATGGCCACAAAAAAAAAATAAAAATAATTCTTAGCCTGTACAGCACTTAGAGCATGTAACAAGATCAGAAATCATTTAAGTGACATTAATTCACAGGCAGAGTCAGAACCAGGAAGCTCATATGTATTGTGCACAAGTTTTATTAACTAAATCACGAACACAACTAATCTAACAAACACATACACACAATCATACATATATGGGTAAAATGGAAAGTGACAGAATGAAATCGAAAATGGAAACAGAATGAACCTATGGAAAAGAGCACCTCATTAAATGTATGATACTTGTATTGATGGTTCCCTGAGTTTCCATTGATTTCTTCTGCGTTAAATGAAGAAATTGTGATGAACTTGCGTGGTTAGTTTGACTTTGTTCTGGTTGAGAGAAAGTTCTCACTTTCTCTATGAGTAAGCACATGGCTGGGTGTAAATTGAGGCCTGCCGGCCCTGGCTGTAGACAGTAGCCAAGTTCAGGTCTCTGGGTTTGTGCAGCAGGTGCCTTGACAGGGTCACCTGTCATCCTGAAGTCAGTTCATTTGGGGAAGGTATTTGCTTGTTGTTACAGGAAGTGGTTTGGGGTCTGTGTAGCACAAAGAGGGTTTTAGACTGACCTAGTGCTGGTGGCAGGAGGGCAGCAGTCGGTTGTTAGTCTCTCAGTCACGAGAAGTCTGAAGGTTGAATTGTTGCTTTGCTTTTGTGGATGCCGACTTGAGCTTGCATAATCTGTGTTGGGCAAGGAGTCAGAAGCTTGTTCTTCGTAGAACTCCTCTGGTGAGTCCTGTTCAGGGAGCGGTTTTGCACATGCCAGCAGCTCCTGTAACTCTGAGGCAGGCGTCTCCAGCTGTGCTTGTGCAGCCTCTGATTGACACCTGTGTGAAGGGAGTGAAGGAGGATGTTGTTGTTGTTGACTGCTGTTGGTCATCCTGTGGTGTTTGCGGGTGGAGGGTGTTGTCTTCCATGGCTTTCATGGTACCTGGGCTGGTGCCATGATGACAATTCTGTGCTGGTCCCATGTTTGCTGTGTCCAGCTGCTCTCATTGTTCAGCAGCTGTCTGAGCCTTTTGGATCCTAGTTTGATCCTTGGTCTCTAGCTGGTCTGTGAGGCTTTGAGCACATGTCCACTCCTTGCGGGACTCTGATCTGTTGCGTGAGGTTGTTTACCTTCTGTTTTAGATCCATGAGGCGGGTCTAATGAAATGATAACCTTGGTCAACTCTGTGTGGCTGTAACCCTGTCTTGGGTTGCGTGTCATTAGTCCTCTTCTCTCATTGTCCAGTTTTGTTTGGCTCTGTGTCAGCAGCTGGAACGGTGTTCCTCGCAATGGCTTGTGAGTCCTTTAGGTCTCCCATCTGGGAGGTTAAGGTGAGCATCTGCAACATTTGGCGCATTTGTGATGAGAGGAAGTGCAAGAGGCTAATGCCATACGACCATAAATGAATGAATGAGGCATTTATATAGCGCTTTCATATGTACTACTGTACACCCAAAGCACTTTACAATCATATCAGGGGTCTCTCCTCATCCACCACCAGTGTGCAGCATCCACTTGGATGATGCGACGGCAGCCACAGTACAACTGCGCCAGTGCGCTCACCACACACCAGCTGTAGGTGGAGAGGAGAGAGAGTGAAAGAGCCAATTCAGTGGATGGGGATTATTAGGAGGCCGTGATTGGTAAGGGCCTATGGAGGGAATTTGGCCAGGACACCGGGGTTACACCCCTACTCTTTACGAGAAGTGCCATGGGATTTTTAATGACCACAGAGAGTCAGGACCTGGGTTTAACGTCTCATCCGAAGGACGGTGCTTGTTACAGTACAGTTTCCCCGTCACTATTCTGGGGCATTAGGACCCACACAGACCACAGGGTGAGCACCCCCTGCTGGCCTCACTAACACCTATTCCAGCAGCTACCTGGTTTTCCCAGGAGGTCTCCCATCCAGGTACTAACCAGGCTCAGCCCTGCTTAGCTTCAGTGTGCAACCGGTCTTGGGCTACAGGGTGATATGGCTGCTGGCCAAAGGGCTCAGAGCTAAGAGTTTAGTGGTTCAGCTAGGTATATAGCATACAGCTTTGTGTTTCATGTGTAGCTAGCTAGTGAAGTGTGTCCTGTATCCTTATTATCTTAGCTGTGGATGTTAGGATGCTAAGATTTTTGTGGTTCTGAGAAGGGTGTAAGCTGAAATGTAATAAATGATTTGAGATTGTTCTTATGGCCAAATTATTTCTCTGAACTTACTGATGGCTCACAACAGGCTTGATGAAGTGAAGATGAGGAGGAAAAGGAAAAAGGACAGCTTTCCTATTCAGATTATGCTTATTACCAGTTCTCAGGACTATAGTTATGCCCTAGTAATCATTGAGATTACTTGTGTAGCAGGGTCATAAAAATTAGTGCACTTATTATGAATAAACAGAATCACAAATAAAAGTGTCTTTGTTTCCATTCTGGCTCTGTGAGGAAATGAAACCACAAGAGGGCTAAATGTAAATGAAACCAATGAATAGCTGACTGCTATTATTATTAAAACAAATAAAAAGCAGCGACCTGAAATTGGGAAAACTCAGTAGCAATCGTGATTAACTGTTAGATTTGATTGATTTGGACATAGTTGGTCATAGCTGCACCATGTTCAAGACCACACTATGTGTGTGCCCCTCCATAAAGTTTGGTCAAAGTGCTATTGAAAAATTCCCAATATCTATAAGAATACTTCTCTAGCTAAACAGTTTACATGTAATTAAATTTAGATGTTATTAAACAAAGTTATGCAAATTTAGCTTAACAACGTTCTGTAAAGTAGTGAAGGTGAAATTAGCTGAGAAGAGTTAAAGGTAAGAAAAAAGAAAGTGAGAAATCAGGAACCTGAAATGGGGCTAAAGGAAAATGGTTTAGATCACTTTACACTTGACATTTGATATTCAAAAATGTTTTGATCTGCCTGCATTGACATCCTTGTATGCGAACTGAACTGAGCTGGATGATGACATCACTGTTTACTCCAGTGCTGATATAGATAAATTAACTAAATGAATAACTATTGATTCTTACAACGCCGTATGTGAAGTTTTAGCTAAAATACCCCACAGATAATTATTATTTTTTTTTTTATCTGTGGGGTATTATTCAGTGTGTGCCCTTTAAATGCAAATGAGCTGCTGTGCTTGGCCTAAGAGGGTGGAGCTTCAAGAGCTGAATGATGGCCAAAACTTTACAGATGAGTTTTATGGGGTTTATTGTACTTCACACAAAAGATGAAGCATCTGATTTTACTCTAGAAAATCACTGTAAGAGCTTAATAAAACAGTGCAAGTGTGCATTAAAATATTATCCATAAACTCTCTCTCTCTCCCTTGCATTATCATCAACATATACAGCGAATTACACAGACACACTCGTTACGACTAACAGTAAACAAATATATAAAGACCTTATGCCTTTTCTGGTGGTGCTTAATAAACTGGTAAACTTTATATCCGTAAATCAACTCCGATGAACTGTAATAAAGTGCTCTCACCTTCATTACTACCGTATACAGTATCACTCTGGAGGCTGTAAGCTGGATCACAAACAGTTTACTGATCTATCCATGAATAACAACTTTTTAGCACAACCTCTGTTCTGTATTGTCCCTTTGTATTGACATTCGTTCACAAAGCAGTCTGGTGTGAAATGATTCGCGTAGACATAAATGAATTTTGGTAGAATTGAGGGAGCATTTTCTTCAAAAACAAAATTAATCCACCTCGTCTTCAGCAGCTCAGATTTTGGGAGTAAATTGAGAGAGCTATGTGGATTAATCCATCCAGCTACAGAACACCTAAAACGCTTGGGAGACATCGTCAGTGCAGCAATGGTGTACTGTGTAAAAATCGCTGTGAACTCGCTTAGGGCGTTTCTATGTTAAAACGGCAGTGTCTGTCAACATTCGTGTGCAGGGCCTGTGGCTAATGTGACGTCACTCCGCCATGGATCTGGAAACGGTTTGTTCTGAGACACTGCTTATGATTTATGGGGTTTAAAAAAAGGAGTGGTTGGATTTTTATCATTATAGGGTGGTTGTGTACACACACTGCCAACACAGATTTATAGCTTAACACCATGCAATAGTGAGTTTTGCATAATAGGTCCCCTTTAAGAGCTGCTGTGCAGCAAAAATTATATACCAGTTATCACTGTAAAGCTGCTTTGACACAATCTGCATTGTAAAAAGCGCTCTCTAAATAAAGGTGACTTGACTTGACTTGACATGTGAAACCCTTGTCGATGACAGAGAAGGCTATGTTAAACGTGACAAGCAGTGCAAGTGACAACAGGAGAAGTTGACATGAGTCAATGTGTTTGTTGACTGATTCTGGCTTACCACAGTTGTTTAATGAATTCTTAGAAAAAAAGAGCACACATGAGAAAAAAGACGGTAAGCACGGATGACACATTTTGCTAACACATTTTGCTAGCAATAGCAATTTAGATTAAAAGCTAGCGATATCAGATTAATGTGATAGTCAATATTAGACATTATCAGATATATGGTGATAAGTTATATTTAGCAATATCAACAACAAGGAATGATAGTAAATAGAGATTAAAATCAAAGTTATAGAGAGCTACAAATGCAAACCACTCAGCAGCGAAGCAGACAGGAGCAATTGATCAGGGATGAGTAATCGTTCGTTATTGGTAGGTTATTGCATTCTTATTGCATAAAACGTGAAATTGAACTGAATTCGCAATTGCATGCTGAGAGATGTGGCTTTCTGTGCATGCGCTTATGCTTCATGTCAGTCAATACGTGCACTGCATTGAGTTCTTTTTCACTGCTTATTGTGCTAAAAGGTTTAGTTCACCCCAAAATGAAAAATCTGACATTACTTACCGTTCCACACCCGTAAGACATTTGATCATCTACAGAGGACAAATGAAGATCTTTTTGTTGATAGAATGCAGTCAGATTTCCTTCCATTGACTGCCTTTGTAACTACCACTTTTATGCTTCAAAAACTTCATAAAGAGACTGGAATTGAGTGGTTTTGTCCAAATTTTCTGAAGAGAATCTATGATGAAAATTAAATTTGTGCACATGCATGTTTGAGCTTCCGGAAGAGGTTTGCTCTTGTGCGTTATTCAAGTTAGGTTGAGCTTCTGCTAATGTTCGCTGAACATGTGAGTAAAAGCCTAAATTAAATCTTTTCATCATAACAAGCGATCAATTCTCTTCAGAAAATTTGGACTAAACCACTCGATACATAAATATTTGTTTTCCAATCTCTTTATGAAGTTTTTGGTAACACTTTATTTTAAGTGTCCAGAATTATACATTACTTAAGCATAAATACAGTAGTAATTAATGAATAACTTATTCACATTTATACATCAGTTAAAGGGTTAGTTCACCCAAAAATGAAAACCATGTCATTAATGACTCACCCTCATGTCGTTCCAAACCCGTAAGACCTCCATTCATCTTCGGAACACAGTTTAAGATGTTTTAGATTTAGTCCGACAGCTTTCTGTCCCTCCATTGAAGTGTAGGTACGGTGCACTGTCCATGTCCAGAAAGGTAATAAAAACATCATCAAAGTAGTCCATGTGACATCAGTGGGTTAGTTAGAAGTTTTTGAAGCATCTAAAATACATTTTGGTCCAAAAATAACAAAAAATACGACTTTATTCAGCATTGTCTTCTCTTCCGGGTCTGTGTATATCCACAGTGATGCTGCTGCTGCTGCTGCTGCTTCTACGGCGGTTGGCATCCAGCTTATTGGTGCATTACCGCCACCTTCTGCTCCGGACTGTGACATGATTACGACATCCGCGACATGCACACCTATGCACCATTTAAAAAAAATATAGCAATACCAAAACAATACTAAACAATGTAGAATAGCTTGAATACAGCGTGCGTCTCCCTCAGACTGTAAACGAAGCTCGGGCGCACTACATAACACGTCATCAGCGTCACTGTCCGAAGCAGAAGGGGGCACGATAGTATCTGCTTATCTCCTTAACATATAGTAAGGGCATATTAGCCATTGAAGGATCCACATTCATGTGATAAATAGGCAAAAATAAGTTAGTAATTAATGAACAAATATATAAAGACTGCAATATGCATTGTAAAAAGCTAACTGAATGTACAGTAAACATATTTTAGCTATTTACAACTTGGTAAACCATTTATTATTTTTGTGTAGTAATATACTTGCTATATTTCAGTGATTCACTATCTATTAAATGAAAAATATGAAGCTAGTAACTGTTTAATTAGTGCTGGTTTTACAGTAATAAATTGCTAAAATAGTGTAATAAACACAATTTGACCCCTATTCTAAAGTGAAAGTTATACTCCCATTAATTGTGGCTGTTATTGAGTGGTCTAATTCATTGTTAAATAAGTATTAATACATAACTTTTACAGACACAAAACATACTTTTTTTGTATGTTTGGATAAATGATGAAAGGTACAAACATGTATGTATTGGCAACATTAAGCGTAAACATATTGAGCATTCACAGCAAAAAAAAACTTATTTAAAAAAAAAAAAAATATATTTACAAATCTTTTATATCATAAAGATATCTGTATAATAAAGCAATAAACCCCAAGAAGCCATGGTTTACAGTGAATTCATAACAGCTAAGGGGTGTTGTTAGGCACGACATGGAGCGGAGTGCCTAAAACCATCTTAGCTGTTATAAATTCACTGTAAACCACAGCTTCACGGGGCTTATTGCTTTTATAAGAGGCCACCACACAATACAAATATTGAAGCCAAAAAAATATGTATCAATGCAATTTTCATAAAGAATAATCATTAAAAGCCTTCCTTCCGCTGGAAAAAATAGTCCCTTTAGATGGTGGCAAAGATTGTCTTTATTAGCACATCACTCTTACAAAGACTTTTATATTGAAACTTGTTGTGAACATGGAACGACGCAAAGGACAAATGCTTTGATAAGCGCTGTCAGTGTCAGCTGGGCATGGGAAAACACATTAAATGTTAAAAGGACAAGATCACAGCAGACATTCAAACTGATTTTTTTATTATGAACATCGGACTGACCTTAAGGAAAATGCTAAATCTTAATGCAGGTAATGCACTCGGTCACTCGATATCCCTCTCACAATAATCTTGTACATAATGCAGTGAGCTTCAATTAACAAAATCAATTAAGAACAAACATATGTTTAAGTTGCTAAGAGTGGTTGCTTAGACAGACGCAGCAACATACACACTCTGTAGCGCATCGATACTTATGTAATGCAGTCCGCTGTATGTTTTCTGGAATTTTACAACGGCTTCGAACGCATCTCAACCAATCAGAATCAAGGGCCAGAAATATGCGTTTTATAATTTCCCTTGAACGTGTATTTCCCTTCCCTTTGAACGTGTACTATGTGCCGTAAGCATTAGCTCAATGTCATTATCTCATTTTTAACAGAGGTGGCGTTTAGCGGCTTTTGCATCTGAACTCTTCATATACAACTTAATGGACAGAAATATTAGGGAAAATGACAATTTTAGTAACACATTAACACATAGCATTAAAAAGATATTTTGAGCCTCTACTAATAACCATTTCTTAAAAATATGTAGCATAACAGACAGAAAAGTGTAATCACAGTGATTTCTTTATTAAGAAAATGTCAAAAGCGGTACCAATAGTAGTTTAAATGACAATATATTGCAGTCGCAGTCCTCTCTGGTGATAAATTCTGCTCTGCACCCGATACAAAACTAATATAAGTTATTAATTCACGAAAATGGTATTCCGCTTCGCTTCACTTCACTTAAGTTCACTTCACTTCACGGCATGTCAAAATCTGTGATGAAGCAGGTGAGAGCCAATGTGCAACACGACGTGTCAAGTTTTATGGTCGCTGTTGAGAATGGAGATAAAGATTGCTGGATAAAGAATTGAATTTGGATCTGTTCCTCACAGTTGTATGGATTCTAAATAAGTGGATTACAGCGGATTAAATTTGTCTTTTGTGAAATTGTGTTGCGTTTTGGTGTATTTTCTAGTCCTGTGTCTGAGAAAATGCCTTTTGTGTCCCATGGTGAACAAAATCAGTATTACATGATAAATAATGGTTAAAAGATTACAGAAATGTTATTCATTTGAAGGTTTTAAAGTGTAATTTTTTTAACGTAATCCTTTTAAATGAATTTGCAGCGGAAGTCACGAACAAAGCAAAATGTTTTTACATTATAACCGTTTGGGGCCAATTGAAGTCCACTATAAGGAGAATAATTATGGAATGTTTTCATCAAAAACCTTAATTTCTTTTCGACTGAAGAAAGAAGGACATAGACATCTTGGATGACATGGGGTGAGTAAATTATCAGGAATTTTTTTTTTTTTTTAAATTGGACTAACTGGACTAACTTTTCAGGATATATTGTCACTCTTTATATTCTCATTCATGTCAATTCATGTCAATAGTGCTGCATTTTCACATACCGCAATATACATGATATAGCAAAATTTCTAATGAAAGACCCTTTATATGTGGTAATGTTACATATATATATATATATATATATATATATATATATATATATATATATATATATATATATATATATGCCCCACTTAATGTTTGATGTGAGATTATTAAGAAAAACAGTGTTTGGTTTACATAAAAAGGCCTATATCTGCCAAAAGATTATACATTTAATCTAGCCCATTGGTAAGGCAAGGTTGGCTGCTAGTCATGAAAATGTGTTTTGTTTTTTTGTTTTTTTTTTGCCTAATAACGTGTAGAAGTCTATGGTTGAAGCACCAGAGAGAGAATGAACATGTGAAAATGTGAGCAAGCTTGGAAGTCAGCAGGGGAATAAAAATATGGACTTTTGCTGTTCTGTGGTTGATTAGAGTGTAGGACAGAGGCAGTCTGTATTCGTGGGATAGTATGTGATGCATCCGAGAGCTTTCATTAGAAATTAATGATAGTGAGTAAGAGAGGGGAGAAAGGAAAACCAGACTGTGGTATATAGCACACAGAGCCACTGAAAACTATGCTGTAACTCAATCCTAGCAGGACAGCTCACTGGATCACCTTTCCCTTATGTGCCTGTTTGTATGAGGTGGAGAGAATGGTAGATAGATCACTATCATCAGTTCAGAATTTAGCAATAAAATGGTGAATAAAGACACAAATATACATTATATGCACAAACGTTTTGGGAGACACCTCTTAATTATTGAATTCAGCTGTCAATCTGAACCATTGGCACAGGTGTATAAAATCTTGCACCTAGCCATGCAGTCTGCATTTACAAATATTTTTTTTGGGGAAAAAGGGTCATTTTGAAGAGCTCAGTGAATTCAAGCATGGTACTGATAGGATGCCAGTTTGTGAAATTTCATCCCTGCTAAATATTCTAAGGTCAACTGTAAGTGGTATTGGGAAGTTGACGATTTTAGGACCAACAGCAACAGAAGTGGAAGACCACATAAAGTCACAAGACACAAGATTTTTTAAAAAAATTGAACACTCAAATTTAATCAAAGAATCGTGGCTGCCATATTGTAATGTCAATTCAGTTCTCTCTGAGTATGAATTATATGCACCAAAAGACAGTATAATGCAAGCACTGTAAAACTGATACCGCGAAATAGCTTTTCACTTCGATGAGAAATATTGTCATATTTTAATATTGTGGGATCTTGTGGCTGAGTGGCTCAATATTTAAATTTAGGGGAAGATAAACCCATGAATGGCATACTAATAGTCAATGGACAACAAACTGTGTTAAGACTTGCAGAGGTCTTCAACCCTGCTCTTGGAGGCCCACTGTCCTGCAGAGTTCCAAAGCTAATCAAACACACTTAATGCATCTAATCAAGCTCTTCAGGATTGTTAGAAAATCACAAGCTGAAGCATGTTGGATATAAACTCTGCAGGGCAGTGGGCCTCCAAGAGCAGAGTCGAAGACCTATGGTTAATAGAATGTATTTTAACAAAAAGATCTTATATATGAATCAGTCCTTTTGAACGAATCTGTTGAATGAATGATTAAGTGACTCACTCATCACATCGGTTGAATGAATAACTCAATGGCTTGCTCATTAAGAGTGATCTCAAAGCATTTCAAAAAGTGATACACTTCCTGCTGCCAGTTGGTGGCACTATAACTTTGACTCCCAATAGTCACATCCATGTGATCAGAATATTACTACAACCAACACACTCGTGAAGTTTCATAAAGATAAATATATGTATGCAGACGTTATAACACAGTAGAGTATCATATACACTGTGTCAGAATGATGATTTATTACCCTGATTTATGGCCCTAATTTATGACCAAATTTCTGTGTGTTGTCAGTCAAGCTGACTGGACAGTGGATGTCAAATATGTTTTATGAGGGCTGTGAACCTTGATTGGCAGGTCAGTGGTTGTCAATGGTTGTTTTTTATAGGGCTGCACGATATATCGCATGAGATTGTCACGCGCATTTCGTCAGTAAAGCCGGTTCCCTGATTACCGTTAAATCTCCATCACCTGCTTTCAAATGGAGCGGCATTTAATAGACAGAGCCGTAGATCACTGAAAAGCCACGCAATATCGCGTTCATTATCGAAGGCGATTCATCTGCGATATGAACGCGATATTGCGTGGCTTTTCATTGAACTACGGCTCTGTCTATTAAATGCCGCTGCATTTGAAAGCAGGTGATGGAGATTTAGCGGTAATCAGGGAACCGGCTTTATTGATGAATTGCGCGTGACAATCTCATGCGATATATCGTGCAGCCCTAGTTTTTTATGGCTGAATTTATGGCTGTTGTCCCCTGATTGGCAGGTCAAGAGTGTCAATGAGATATAGGGTGAGTTTGATTTATAGTTAGATATATTGGTAAATTTATGGTGGTTGTATCTCAGCCCCAGATTTGGCATTTTTATGACACTTTGGTGAATCCTGGGTATCTGGCTCCTTTCAGTCTGTTGGGAACTGATGGTTGCCATGTTTTTCCTTTGATTGTGGGGTGGAAGTCACCCTAGCAAATTTCACACCTCAGTGTTAAAATCAGTGCTGTTTGGGGTCAATGGGGTATATGTTAATTGAGTCAGAATATCTGAGTCAAGACATTAAGGATGTATTACCCCTACACCACACTGGCTATATTTATTTAAAATTACATGTCTGGGCATGTTCTTTTTTAGAACAACTGTGTGTGTGTGTGTGTGTGTGTGTGTGCGTGTTGGCACCATAGGATGATCAGTAATACCAAAACTATAGATTAATGTTAGTTCCTAAGACAAAGAATCAGAAATATTCATAAGCCAAAGAGCCCTCATTACCCACACACCCCAGAATAGGTGTTGTTTGGGAAGTGTTCTTTCTGGAGCATCTGTATCTGTGTTTCCAAACTCACCGATATGATCTATGTTAAAAAGACAAAAGAATGAAAAACATTTATTTAACTCACAGTGAAGGTGATTCTGAGTCAACCCGGTGGGGGGATCCTCTGTGTTTGTGCTAATGGTTTTACGACATTGCTTAGATGTCTTCATCAAAACCTTTCTGGTGATTCGCTGGGCTCTCACACAAAAACATCTTATGCTGATTTAGTCTACATAACATTATTCAATTCAATTCACATTTATTTGTATAGTGCTTTTCACAATGTGTATTGTTTCAAAGCAGCTTTACAGGGAGTGCATGTCAACGTTTCAATAATCTGGTATCAGAGTATGCAAGTTGTGCAATTTCAGAAATGTATATACAAATCACCCAGTTAGCTAACAATTTATTAATTTAAACAATGTATTAAATTATGGCAGAAACAATGTGCTCACTGAAGTTATGAGAATATGTTAACAAATAAATAGGATATATAGAAAAATTTTGCATGTTGATCCAGAGTTTGGGGTCCTGGCAGGGGGTTGGGGTCATATCTCCACAGGGGTTGAGGCATCTGAAGTCTTCTTCAGATCTGAATGTGTCTTTACTTTTGATACATTTGAAATGTTTTAGTTTTAATAGTTAGTGTGTGTGTGCGCGTCTGTGTGTATGTGTGCTGCAAAAGAACAAATACATACAAATACAGTAAAATAAGACACACAATTTTAAAAGTTTAAATATTTATACATTTGTTTGCCACAAAAGACATGTTGTCTATTTTCTTTAAACTTTTTACTTTTATTTTATTCTTTAATTTCTTTTAAAACAGTCTGGTGACCAGCATTTTTATAACTAATGTAGCTGAGTGGTTTCCTCACACTAGCAAAAACTAATCTAGGTGTTATCTTTGTGAGGGCAGAACACAAAAGTTTGTGTTGAGTGATCAAGATTCATTAAAAGAAAACTGTGAGTATGCTTAAACATGTAATTATACAATATTCTCAATTATACAACATTTTCAATAGGAATATTATGTTTTCATGTTGTCAAGTTTAGTTTGTTTGTTTTTTACTATCACTTTTTTAACTTCAACATACAGCACAAAATTAAAGAGATGAGTGTAGAATGTTCCAACTATTACCATCGTCTTTGACACCAAATAAACAGGTGTTTTTCTCTATATATGTGTGTGTGTGTGTGTGTGCATGCATATGTGCGTGTGTTGCAAAAGAACAAATACACATTTACTTCAAATTTCTGAGTTAAATAAGATATAAGTGATTTTAATCATTTAAACATTTATACATCTGTTTGCCATTAAAAGCAAGGCATGTTTAAACAAAACTTTTACTTTATTTTATTCTTTAATTTCTTTTAAAACAGTCTGATGACCAGCATTTTTATTACTAATGTAGCCGACTGGTTTCCTCACATGAGTAAACTCTTTGAATTTGTTTGTGACAAATACATAATTCCCACTTAGAAAACTTTTTTTAATGTATGGATGAACCTTTTTTCTTTTGACAAAACTACATTTAAAATTATTTACCTGAGGTGTTTAACAACCACAAGGGAATCATGTTGATCATTAAGTTTTAAGCATATAGTACAAACTTGCAAGGCTCAAGAAAACTAATCTAGGTGTGATCTTTTTGAGGTCGGAACAAAAAACTTTGTGTTGGGTGATCCAGACAAAGCTTCATACTAAAAGAAAATACTATGGAAGTCATTTTCAAAAAACTGAAAGTATGCTTCAACATGTAATTATATAACTAATTTATACAACATTTTCAATAGGTATATTATGGTTTCATGTTGCTTTTAAAGTTTAGTTTGTTTGTTTTTTTTTACTAACACTTTTTTTAACTTCAACATCCAGCACAAAATAAAGAAAGTAGCTTAGTATGTTTCAGCTATTTCCATTTTCTATGACCCTCAAATAAACAGGTAACGGAATGTTCAATGAAAGAGACAATATACAGTTAGATATTTTTCTGTGTGTGTAAATAGTTGTGCTAAAATCTATGTGTGTATTTTTACACATGGACATATTTTATTAGGGCTATGTTACACCACTGTGATGCAAAGTTCCACACTTTTGCAAAAGCTATAGATAATTTTCAAACATAATCTTTATATAAAATTATGTGTATCCAAAACACCAAAAAAGAGAATCAGTTGTGAGAATTTGTAAATGTAGTTTTGCAAATTTTTATTACTCTCCTAGTTTTAGTCATCTTGTTCAGATAGCAGATGACACTGTTCACATTGTTTGTTAGACTGTGTTTTGTTTTTTGCTGTCAACATTCAGAATAGGAATAAAAATGAAGAATTTAAGTGATAATCTTTCTGCTTGAGAGTGTTCGATTAATTGAGGTTTCTTTTAGTGCAATTTTCCAGCTTTCTATGATATGGATCTCATGAAGCATCAACACTAAAAGTAAGTCTTGCTGTTTTACACTTAAGTACACTATCACTTACACTAAGCAACACCCTGAAAGCTGGACATTCATTAAAGTTTGAGGTTGTTCAACAGCATTTCACACTCTGGTAAAACTCAAAGATAAAATTAAAAAAATATATGCACAAATCACCATTTAAATTCAAGTGTCAAATCACTAAGAAAAGGGTACAACATACAAGAGAAGTACCATTTATAATTAATACAGAAAACAGAAAAAGCCATTCGTGAGCGATTTCTAAGGTTGTTACAAGTTTGTAAATCTGGTTTTGTAAATGACGTTTTTATTACTCCACTAAATTTAGTGTCATCTGCTATCTGAACAAGATGACTATTCACATTTTGTTGGTTGGGATGTGTTTTTGTTTAAGGCGAAGACAAAAAAAGTCTGCTTTTCCTCACATGGGAAAGTATGTGTGATGAAACTTTTTAAATATATGACTGAACTTTCTTATTTGACAAACCAGCATTTCAAACAATTTTCCTAAGTTGTTTAACGTCTGCAGAATAATTTCTTTCAACATCCCACTTGAGGTGAAAGATTATAGTATGTTTTCAACTATTATCACCATCTTCTCTGGCTCAAATAAAGCTACTGTATGCGCTAAAAATCTTTGTAAATTTTTGCTCTTCTGTCAAATTTGTTAGAGGGACTATGCTGCAAACACATTAAGAACCATAAAGTTACATGTCCTTGTAAAGGCTATATATAAAATCACAATCTTTATACAGGTATTATATTTGCATAAAAGTACATTCAAGAGACTAATTTACTATGAACTTGTGTAAGGCATATAGGAAAAAAACAACAACAATTAGCTATAAAGAATACAGAATTCCTCTCTCCTGGTCTATTGTGAAAGTTTGTTGTTTTGTAAATGACATTTTTCCACTAGTCCATGATGTTGTTTACATTTTGTTTCTTTGTTTTTGTATGTTTGTAAAGACTATTCTCAGAATGTGGTCAAATATGTTCACAGGAGTTAATGAAAACGCTATCGAATACATCATAAAGAGAATTAAACGGCTTCTTCTAGTTCTTCGACATGACACTGCTTAAGACTAAACAAATGATATTTCTTTTAGGTCATCTTTCTGGTCTGTCTACGATGTGGGATCACAAGACACAACTCCCCAACAAGAAAAGTGAGTCTTGCTATTTTTCTGTTATACAGCTATTACACTTCAAACTTTTCTAACCATTACACTTAAAGCTGTGCATTTCATGGCACAGTCATAGATACACAGTTCTTTTGTGTTTGTCTTTAAGTAAATTAATTATAGTTAAGTACCAAAATACTAAAATGTTCTAAACATAAATGTTAATAGTTATAACTAGCAAATGCAAGTGAACTGTTTACTGAGATAATTTACAGATAATTTACAGTTATATGTGAAACAAACTCAGTCTCGGTCAGTTGGATTCTTGTTTCTTTTGAACATTGTTATTGTACCGCATGTTTAACAATGCTGATGTTCTCGGCCTCAAACTTCACACAAGTCACAAGGTTTTTCCCAGCAGTCAATTGACTCTGAAACCAGCTCAAATATTAAGATGTAACAGTTTGGAAACATTTGTGTTTATTATGCTTCTTCGATTTGTTTGCACTTTTCCTGAAACACACTGCTTTCGAAATTGTTTACCAATTTTTAATATCAACATTTTCAGCGTATTGCTGTGTGTTTGTATTGTTTGTGTGTGTGTGTGTGTGTGTGTGTATGTTCAACTTTGAAAATTTTTTTTTTTCCTTGAATCTGGTGTAATGTTAGTGAACTCTAGGTGTTCTTAGCTTTTTTGTCCATGTACGTTCCCCATGAATTTGCTTGACTTAATAAAATAATGGTTTAAATCTTCGTCTTTGTCATCCGAGTTTTTAAATAGCGCTGACATAGATTTTTTGGGGCGGTATGTGGATACTGAATATAGCACAAGGAACTCTGAAATATGTTATCTTGTAAAACACCTAAGTATTGTAAAACAATGGTATGAAGACCTCTTTCTATCAGCGACCCCTGACTGCTGAAGGTGTCACATCCTTGGAACATTACATCCTTGGATGTTTCACACCTACAGGCCCTATCTCCTGAATTTGGCATTTAAATAAGGTTTAAGATAAAGTAAGTAAAACACAGAGACATTCTACAGCTCTAGCATTACAACGGCAACTCCAAAAACTCTTGAAACATCTGTGATGTCTGTAACACCGACAAGAAGTTCTGTTGAAACGGATCAGTTTCAAATAGATGTCCCAATCTCTGTGTTCATTGCTATATGTTTGTTTTAAAGTGTTTGTTTTGAAAAACACTAAAATTACCAATATGTAGTGTTATATTCAATATGTACAGTGCATTTTAATTTTTCTCAAAACAATTTAATATGACAATGTTATTAAAAGTCTTAAACTGAACATCTTACCATTATCTTCAGTATAGATGTTAACTTAAAGTTGCCATAGAATGAAACTCCATCCTATCTACATGTTATGGATCTTATTGTGAACAATTCATAAGCGCTTGTTTTGTTTGTTTTTGTTTTGATCATTTTATTTGGTTTTTTACCAAATATAGAATCAGGATTGCAAGTTGTGTAATACTCTTTTTTTTTTTTTTTTTAATGAGCTCAGACATGGTCATAAAATAACAAGTGATTCAAACTTTTATTTCAACATTGTTGAATATACATTGAAGTTTGAAGAATGACATTACATACATAAGTAAAACCGTAATCATGAAATTACAAGTGGTCTAACCATAAAAGAAAATCTCGGCAGGCTATCATGTTTCGGTCTAGGGTGTAATTGACCAGCGTCTTCACAATTTCGCTGATGGTAGTATCAACAGCATTGTTTGAACACAGTGAGACACAAACATCTGTAAAAATTGTACACATACAGAGAATCACGGTAACTCCTAACTCTTCAGTACATCCAGACATCACATCCAGAACTTTTCTTATTATTAAACAGATTGGCTCTTTGGTATAAACACACATACTCGTCACATCAGAATACCATGAATTTGCCAGGTCTCTTACTACATCCATCTCATTTTTGAGATTTGTTACACGTTTGGTATCCCCCTCACAGTCCTTATTCGAATCAAATGCAGCATCGATGATCTGGTGCATCAGGCTAACCATCTGTCCTCTGAAATAATCTTTAAACATACAGTCCAAGATCCCTTTTAGAGGGCACTCATTGCCCGTGGCACACTGGCATGCGGGGTGTCGGTGCACAGGTGGGTCGTTCTCAATCAGCTTTTGCGTAGACATTTCAGAAATCCTCTGCATTGAAGATAGATTTTTCAGAACTCAACTTGGTGAATGGTATAAACTTTGTCCCCTATTCGATGCTGAAAGATTCTAATAGTTCCTGAAATCTCCTGTGAATCAGTCCTTAGGCCTTCTGCATTCACGGTTTGAAGTTTAGGTTTTTGGGTCTGATCCCCCAAAGTGTGAGTCGAAGAAGCGTCAGGCTCAGACAAACAGGAATGTTGAAATTGATTTTGGCAGTCCATGTAACAACCAGACAATGTTCCCTCAAATGTTGCTCAAAGAGATGTTTGCAGAAGCACAGCAGTCCACGTTGGTACAGTTGTCTATAGGTTGCAGCACCAGCTCCCTCACACAGATCGGTTAGGAAACCCAGATTTCTTGCGATAACTGAGCTCTCTGTAGAGCTTATCAGGACAGCCAATTGGGGACTGCCCTTGCCCCCTGTTGTGCAGGGTGTATGGGGGTTTGTCGTCAGGAAGTCATAAATAATTAAATAAAATTTACGACACAATGTGCAACAGAGAGCAAAATGTAACAGTCCTGCATACATCACCAGAGAGAAGTTTACTCACACATTCAATCTTCTTATGATATTTTGATTAAAAAAACAAATAAAATGATCAAAACAAAAAACAAACAAAACAAGCGCTTATGAATTGTTCACAATAAGATCCATAACATGTAGATAGGATGGAGTTTCATTCTATGGCAACTTTAAGTTAACATCTATACTGAAGATAATGGTAAGATGTTCAGTTTAAGACTTTTAGTAACATTGTCATATTAAATTGTTTTGAGAAATTAAAATGCACTGTACATATTGAATATAACACTACATATTGGTAATTTTAGTGTTTTTCAAAACAAACACTTTTAAACAAACATAGCAATGAACACAGAGATTGGGACATCTATTTGAAACTGATCCGTTTCAACAGAACTTCTTGTCGGTGTTACAGACATCACAGATGTTTCAAGAGTTTTTGGAGTTGCCGTTGTAATGCTAGAGCTGTAGAATGTCTCTGTGTTTTACTTACTTTATCTTAAACCTTATTTAAATGCCAAATTCAGGAGATAGGGCCTGTAGTTGTGAAACATCCAAGGATGTAATGTTCCAAGGATGTGACACCTTCAGCAGTCAGGGGTCGCTGATAGAAAGAGGTCTTCATACCATTGTTTTACAATACTTAGGTGTTTTACAAGATAACATATTTCAGAGTTCCTTGTGCTAAATTCAGTATCCACATACCGCCCCAAAAAATCTATGTCAGCGCTATTTAAAAACTCGGATGACAAAGACGAAGATTTAAACCATTATTTTATTAAGTCAAGCAAATTCATGGGGAATGTACATGGGCAAAAAAAGCTAAGAACACCTAGAGTTCACTAACATTACACCAGATTCAAGGAAAAAAACAAAAATTTTTCAAAGTTGTTTTGCCATGTGTAAGGAAAGCACACACACACACACACACACACACACACACAAACAATACAAACACACAGCAATACGCTGAAAATGTTGATATTAAAAATTGGTAAACAATTTCGAAAGCAGTGTGTTTCAGGAAAAGTGCAAACAAATCGAAGAAGCATAATAAACACAAATGTTTCCAAACTGTTACATCTTAATATTTGAGCTGGTTTCAGAGTCAATTGACTGCTGGGAAAAACCTTGTGACTTGTGTGAAGTTTGAGGCCGAGAACATCAGCATTGTTAAACATGCGGTACAATAACAATGTTCAAAAGAAACAAGAATCCAACTGACCGAGACTGAGTTTGTTTCACAAATAACTGTAAATTATCTCAGTAAAAAAGTTCACTTGCATTTGCTAGTTATAACTATTAACATTTATGTTTAGAACATTTTAGTATTTTGGTGCTGAGGACAAAAACTGCTCATCACGTTTTCATAAAAAGAATAACAAATGGTATAGACATAGAACACAACGTCTGTTTTCTGGATCAGATTTAAAGGACAGACACCAAAAAACACTTTTGTCAAATTATTGGAGTTGACAGAATAAAAAAAGGGCTTGCATTATCCCACCTTTCACTTAAAACTACTACTTATCAACTATAATTAATTTACTTAAAGACAAACACAAAAGAACTGTGTATCTATGACTGTGCCATGAAATGCACAGCTTTAAGTGTAATAGTTAGAAAAGTTTGAAGTGTAATAGCTGTATAACAGAAAAACAGCAAGACTCACTTTTCTTGTTGGGGAGTTGTGTCTTGTGATCCCACATCGTAGACAGACCAGAAAGATGACCTAAAAGAAATATCATTTGTTTAGTCTTAAGCAGTGTCATGTCGAAGAACTAGAAGAAGCCGTTTAATTCTCTTTATGATGTATTCGATAGCGTTTTCATTAACTCCTGTGAACATATTTGACCACATTCTGAGAGTAGTCTTTACAAACATACAAAAACAAAGAAACAAAATGTAAACAACATCATGGACTAGTGGAAAAATGTCATTTACAAAACAACATAAACTTTCACAATAGACCAGGAGAGAGGAATTCTATATTCTTTATAGCTAATTGTTGTTGTTTTTTTCCTATATGCCTTACACAAGTTCATAGTAAATTAGTCTCTTGAATGTACTTTTATGCAAATATACCTGTATAAAGATTGTGATTTTATATATAGCCTTTACAAGGACATGTAACTTTATGGTTCTTAATGTGTTTGCAGCATAGTCCCTCTAACAAATTTGACAGAAGAGCAAAAATTTACAAAGATTTTTAGCGCATACAGTAGCTTTATTTGAGCCAGAGAAGATGGTGATAATAGTTGAAAACATACTATAATCTTTCACCTCAAGTGGGATGTTGAAAGAAATTATTCTGCAGACGTTAAACAACTTAGGAAAATTGTTTGAAATGCTGGTTTGTCAAATAAGAAAGTTCAGTCATATATTTAAAAAGTTTCATCACACATACTTTCCCATGTGAGGAAAAGCAGACTTTTTGTCTTCGCCTTAAACAAAAACACATCCCAACCAACAAAATGTGAATAGTCATCTTGTTCAGATAGCAGATGACACTAAATTTAGTGGAGTAATAAAAACGTCATTTACAAAACCAGATTTACAAACTTGTAACAACCTTAGAAATCGCTCACGAATGGCTTTTTCTGTTTTCTGTATTAATTATAAATGGTACTTCTCTTGTATGTTGTACCCTTTTCTTAGTGATTTGACACTTGAATTTACATGGTGATTTGTGCATATATTTTTTTAATTTTATCTTTGAGTTTTACCAGAGTGTGAAATGCTGTTGAACAACCTCAAACTTTAATGAATGTCCAGCTTTCAGGGTGTTGCTTAGTGTAAGTGATAGTGTACTTAAGTGTAAAACAGCAAGACTTACTTTTAGTGTTGATGCTTCATGAGATCCATATCATAGAAAGCTGGAAAATTGCACTAAAAGAAACCTCGATTAATCGAACACTCTCAAGCAGAAAGATTATCACTTAAATTCTTCATTTTTATTCCTATTCTGAATGTTGACAGCAAAAAACAAAACACAGTCTAACAAACAATGTGAACAGTGTCATCTGCTATCTGAACAAGATGACTAAAACTAGGAGAGTAATAAAAATTTGCAAAACTACATTTACAAATTCTCACAACTGATTCTCTTTTTGTGTTTTGGATACACATAATTTTATATAAAGATTATGTTTGAAAATTATCTATAGCTTTTGCAAAAGTGTGGAACTTTGCATCACAGTGGTGTAACATAGCCCTAATAAAATATGTCCATGTGTAAAAATACACAGATTTTAGCACAACTATTTACACACACAGAAAAATATCTAACTCTATATTGTCTCTTTCATTGAACATTCCGTTACCTGTTTATTTGAGGGTCATAGAAAATGGAAATAGCTGAAACATACTAAGCTACTTTCTTTATTTTGTGCTGGATGTTGAAGTTAAAAAAAGTGTTAGTAAAAAAACAAACAAACTAAACTTTAAAAGCAACATGAAACCATAATATACCTATTGAAAATGTCGTATAAATTAGTTATATAATTACATGTTGAAGCATACTTTCAGTTTTTTGAAAATGACTTCCATAGTATTTTCTTTTAGCATGAAGCTTTGTCTGGATCACCCAACACAAAGTTTTTTGTTCCGACCTCAAAAAGATAACACCTAGATTAGTTTTTGCTCGGACAAGTGGACAAGGTGTGAGTGGAGGCAGGATGGATACTGGTGAAGCTGGTGGACTGATGGGCAACGGTGGAGCAGAGGGAGGTTGGAGCCGGGGTGAAGGTAATCGCCCAGAGGTCCGAGGTGGAGATCTGGGCGAGGGGGCTTGTGGTGGAGGTTCAGTGTAAACATAAATGGGAGGCGGGAGAGGGAGGCAGGGAGGGAAAACAGTCTTTGGGCTGGATATTACAATAACACAGTTCATAATAGGAGTGGGCTCGGCGGCGGCTGGAGCTGAGGGCTCGGCGGCGGCGGCTGAGGGCCAGTTCATTCCCTCAAATACAATTAAGATCCCCACAAGCACTGGAGCGGGCTCTGGAGATACTGGAGCGGGCTCTGGAGATACTGGAGCGGGCTCTGGAGATACTGGAGCGGGCTCTGGAGATACTGGAGCGGGCTCTGGAGATACTGGAGCGGGCTCTGGAGATACTGGAGCGGGCTCTGGAGATACTGGAGCGGGCTCTGGAGATACTGGAGCGGGCTCTGGAGATACTGGAGCGGGCTCTGGAGATACTGGAGCGGGCTCTGGAGATACTGGAGCGGGCTCTGGAGATACTGGAGCGGGCTCTGGAGATACTGGAGCGGGCTCTGGAGATACTGGAGCGGGCTCTGGAGATACTGGAGCGGGCTCTGGAGATACTGGAGCGGGCTCTGGAGATACTGGAGCGGGCTCTGGAGATACTGGAGCGGGCTCTGGAGATACTGGAGCGGGCTCTGGAGATACTGGAGCGGGCTCTGGAGATACTGGAGCGGGCTCTGGAGATACTGGAGCGGGCTCTGGAGATACTGGAGCGGGCTCTGGAGATACTGGAGCGGGCTCTGGAGATACTGGAGCGGGCTCTGGAGATACTGGAGCGGGCTCTGGAGATACTGGAGCGGGCTCTGGAGATACTGGAGCGGGCTCTGGAGATACTGGAGCGGGCTCTGGAGATACTGGAGCGGGCTCTGGAGATACTGGAGCGGGCTCTGGAGATACTGGAGCGGGCTCTGGAGATACTGGAGCGGGCTCTGGAGATACTGGAGCGGGCTCTGGAGATACTGGAGCGGGCTCTGGAGATACTGGAGCGGGCTCTGGAGATACTGGAGCGGGCTCTGGAGATACTGGAGCGGGCTCTGGAGATACTGGAGCGGGCTCTGGAGATACTGGAGCGGGCTCTATGAAGGCTGGAAAGGGCTCACAACAGGGCTTTTCCTCCTCCTCCGCTTTCCGGACCCAGCAGGAGAGTGTGGGGCAGGAAGGAAGTTCACTGGAGGGGTAAGCGGAGGAATACGGAGGCTGACTAACTGGCCCAGCCGACCGTGTTTCTGGACTGACTGGAGACCAACACTCATCCACATAGAATTTGGAATTATTCAAAAACAAAATAAAATTGATAGTTTCACTTAAGGAGAGACGATAATCAGGTTCATGGAGACGGAGAGTGTTGTCATCCAGACAGTCCAAAAACAGGGCGATTAAATTAGAATCCGGCCAGTCAGTCAGATAAGCCAGCTCAACAAACTCCTCCACTTACCTCTCCAGTGAACGACCAACCTGAAGAAGCCCGATGAGGCGATCGCCAACCGATAAAGGAGTGGGAGGCATTGGAGGAGCAAGAGCCAGGGAGCAGGGATAAGTTTCCATCTTCTAGTGGAAATCCAGCGGTATTGGTCAGTCTTTCTGTTATGTGTTGCTGGTGTAGAGATGAGGCAGATAGGATTTCCACAATCAATGATAATACTTTACTGAACACAGGCAAGGAGAACCAAACATACACGTAGAATAACATTCAAGACGGACGAGGAGTGAAGGGAGTGAGTGCAATATAAAGGGAGTGCTAACAATAGAGTCCAGGTGCAGGTGATGAGTGATGATGGGGAGCTGACGAGGAAGTGGATGCAGGTGTGGAGAACAGGAGGATCATGGGATATGGAGTCCAGGGGAACAAGGGATATGTAACACACCTTCACTTTGAGTTAAATAAATGTTTTTCATTCTTTTGTCTTTTTAACATAGATCATATCGGTGAGTTTGGAAACACAGATACAGATGCTCCAGAAAGAACACTTCCCAAACAACACCTATTCTGGGGTGTGTGGGTAATGAGGGCTCTTTGGCTTATGAATATTTCTGATTCTTTGTCTTAGGAACTAACATTAATCTATAGTTTTGGTATTACTGATCATCCTATGGTGCCAACACGCGCGCACACACACACACACACACACACACACACACACACACACACACACACACACACACACACACACACACACACATACTTGTTTTTGTGAAATGTGGGGACATTCCATAGGCGTAATGGTTTTTATACTGTACAAACCGTATTTTCTATCCCCCTACACTACCCCTATCCCTAAACCTAACCCTCACAGGAAACTGTGCACACTTTTACTTTGTCACAAAAACTCATTCTGTATGATTTATAAGCCTTTTGAAAAGTGGGGACATGCTGAATGTCCTCATATTTCACCTCTTTTTGTAATACCTATGTCATACCCATGTCATTATACACATTTGTGTCCTGATATTTCACAAAAACAAGTACACACACACACACACACACACACACACACACACACACACACACACAGTTGTTCTAAAAAAGAACATGCCCAGACATGTAATTTTAAATAAATATAGCCAGTGTGGTGTAGGGGTAATACATCCTTAATGTCTTGACTCAGATATTCTGACTCAATTAACATATACCCCATTGACCCCAAACAGCACTGATTTTAACACTGAGGTGTGACATTTGCTAGGGTGACTTCCACTCCACAATCAAATGAAAAACATGGCAACCATCAGTTCCCAACAGACTGAAAGGAGCCAGATACCCAGGATTCACCAAAGTGTCATAAAAATGCCAAATCTGGGGCTGAGATACAACCACCATAAATTTACCAATATATCTAACTATAAATC
Source organism: Chanodichthys erythropterus (assembly GCF_024489055.1). NCBI lineage: Eukaryota > Metazoa > Chordata > Actinopteri > Cypriniformes > Xenocyprididae > Chanodichthys > Chanodichthys erythropterus. Next base: position 24,177,808 of record NC_090232.1, read on the forward strand.
AAACTCACCCTATATCTCATTGACACTCTTGACCTGCCAATCAGGGGACAACAGCCATAAATTCAGCCATAAAAAACAACCATTGACAACCACTGACCTGCCAATCAAGGTTCACAGCCCTCATAAAACATATTTGACATCCACTGTCCAGTCAGCTTGACTGACAACACACAGAAATTTGGTCATAAATTAGGGCCATAAATCAGGGTAATAAATCATCATTCTGACACAGTGTATATGATACTCTACTTAACACATTTCCTGTTTCCTTTTTCTCGCCATAAATTCGTTGCCTCACCACGGCCAAACAGTTCGAGATATCAAAAATCCGCTGGCAATTTTTAATCATCAGTGTCTTGACTTCATGCTGACCGAGTTTGGTGGCGATCGGATTAATCGTCTAGGAGGAGTATATCAAATTCCAGAGCATGCGTTTTTCAAACAACCCTTAATAGCTGACTTCCTGTTAACGTGGCATTTAAATTAGAGCACGAAAGTTGTTCGGCCCGATAAGGTCTATATGTGTACCAAGTTTCATACTAATACGTCCAAGCGTGTTTAATATATGGACCAAATTTTCAGACTTTTTTCAAGGGGGCGCTGTCGAGCCCCCCTGCCACGCCCGGGTACCAGCCTCTGCGGCATCCTAATGGCCGCGGGTTCTGACCCGTGTGCAAAATTTCAAGAGTTTTTGAGCATGGTAAGGGCCCCAAAAATGCCCGAATAGTTGGAAAAAAAAATTAAAATATAGCTGCGAGCAGCGATGGCGGGCCCAAGCCCGGTGGCACCGCCACCCCGGTGGCTTCAGGGCAACTGTGCACAGCGGGCAATAGGCACTTAAAACGGTTAAACATCAAAGGACTATGTCAAATTCACTCCACATTTACTGCACTACAAGGTGCCGCTATAGAGCCCCTCCTCCCTGCCCATTTTCAAAGGATTACATGTGCCAAGTTTTAACATTATTCTGATGAATTTTGAAGCAAATCAGGTAAAAATAAGAGGGTGATCTCAATGTATGCTGAAAGTGACACATTTTCTGCTTCCAGTTGGTGGCGCTATGACTTTGAATCACAATAGTCAAATCCATGTGATCAGCCTTGTACAACGAAGACTAAGCCAAAGTTTCATCAAAATCAATTAATGTATGCAGAAGTTATAACACTTTGTTTCCCTTTTCTTGCCATAAATTCGTTGCCTCGCCACGGCCAAACCGTTTGAGATATCCAAAATCCGTTTGCAATTAAACAACTTCAATGTGTTAGCAACAAGTTAAAAAAGCTTGGTGTAAATTGGATAAACCCTGTAGGAGTAGTAGTATAAAATTCATAGCCTGTTTTTTCAAAAAATTAACATTCAAACCAAAATAGCTGACTTCCTGTTGGTCGGAGCTAATGAATGTAAATTAGAAAATTGTCCGGCTTGATGAGAATAATATGTGTACCGAGTTTGGTGACTGTAGGAAAAACTAACCCCCCCACTTTTGTCAAAAGGTGGCGCTACTGAGCCCCTCCACCACGCCCATTTCTATGGCTTTGTCCATGTCTACTGGTTGACAATATTGATGTGTGTGTCGAGTTTCATGCAAATTGAAGCATGTTAAGAGCCTCAAAAACACTCAAGAATATTATTACAGTTTGACCTGTCGCCATGGCAACGATATTTCAAATATCAAAAATCCTGTCATAGGTCTACATCTGCTGTGTATTGACATTACACTGATGAAGTTTGAAGCAAATCAGGTAAAAATAAGAGGGTGATCTCAAAGCATTTTAAAAAGTGATACACTTCTTGCTGCCATTTGGTGGCGCTATAACTTTGACTCACAATAGTTACATCCATGTGATCAGACTACTACAACCAACACACTCCTGAAGTTTCATAAACATCAATCAATGTATGCAGAAGTTATAACACATTTCCTGTTTCCCTTTTCTCGCCATAAATTTGTTGCCTCGCCACGGCCAAACCGTTTGAGATATCCAAAATCCGTTTGCAATTAAACAACTTCAATGTGTTAGCAACAAGTTAAAAAAAGCTTGGTGTAAATTGGATAAACCCTGTAGGAGTAGTAGTATAAAATTCATAGCCTGTTTTTTCAAAAAATTAACATTCAAACCAAAATAGCTGACTTCCTGTTGGTCGGAGCTAATGAATGTAAATTAGAAAATTGTCCGGCTTGATGAGAATAATATGTGTACCGAGTTTGGTGACTGTAGGAAAAACTAACCCCCCCACTTTTGTCAAAAGGTGGCGCTACTGAGCCCCTCCACCACGCCCATTTCTATGGCTTTGTCCATGTCTACTGGTTGACAATATTGATGTGTGTGTCGAGTTTCATGCAATTTGAAGCATGTTAAGAGCCTCAAAAACACTCAAGAATATTATTACAGTTTGACCTGTTGCCATGGCAACAATATTTCAAATATCAAAAATCCTGTCATAGGTCTACATCTGCTGTGTATTGACATTACACTGATGAAGTTTGAAGCAAATCAGGTAAAAATAAGAGGGTGATCTCAAAACATTTCAAAAAGTGATACACTTCCTGCTGCCAGTTGGTGGCGCTATAACTTTGACTCACAATAGTCACATCCATGTGATCAGACTCCTATAACGAACACACTCGTGAAGTTTCATAAAGATCAATATATGTATTAAGACGTTATAACACATTTCCTGTTTCCTTTTTCTCGCCATAAATTCGTTGCCTCGCCACGGCCAAACCGTTCGAGATATCAAAAATCCCCTGGCAATTTTTAATCATCAGTGTCTTGACTTCATGCTGACCGAGTTTGGTGGCGATCGGATTAATCGTCTAGGAGGAGTATATCAAATTCCAGAGCATGCGTTTTTCAAACAACCCTTAATAGCTGACTTCCTGTTGGCGTGGCGATTAACTTAGAGCGCGAAAGTTGTTCGGCCCGATGAGGTCTATATGTGTACCGAGTTTCATACTAATACGTGCAAGCATGTTTAATATATGGACCAAATTTTCAGACTTTTTTCAAGGGGGCGCTGTCGAGCCCCCCTGCCACGCCCGGGTACCAGCCTCTCCGGCGTCCTAATGGCCGCGGATTCCAATGTGTGTGCCAATTTTCAAGAGTTTTTGAGCATGTTAAGGCCCCCAAAAAGCCCCGGAAGACGGAAAAAAAAAAAAAAATAAAAAAATAAAACAAAAAAAAAATAATAATCCTTAGAAGAACAAGAGGGCCCTGCGCGAATTTTCGCTTGGGCCCTAATAAATATAGCTGCGAGCAGCGATGACGGGCCAAAGCCGGTGGCACCACCACCACGGTGGCTTCAGGTCAACTGTGCACGGCGGGCAATGTGCATTTAAAACGGTTAAACATAAAAAGACTATGTCAATTTCAAACCACATTCACTGCAGCAGCTGATGCTCCTATGATGACAAACCACAAAAGCCACATGCATGAGATTGTTTAAATTGAGATGACTTTCATGTCACAGAATGTTATAAGTCTATTTCAAATGAGTGCAGAATATCATCATAATCTGAAATGTCTGGGTTTTTTCTCATTGCGAGTTCAGGCTGCATGATTTTAGCCCCGATTTTAGCTCGCAGACAGGTTTTGTGAAATCGCAGACAAATGCCCGAAATCACAGGCAAATCAGTGCTCTGTTATGTGAGTGCTCTGTCACAGTCTCTCCAACCATTTCCTCCTCCATATTCTTCTTTTTTTTTTCTCTTGTTTTCGCTGCAAATCAGCACACAGGCCATTCGTATTGCAAGCTTCTTGCGGGTTACCGTTTTTAATAATAAACCCAGTCTCACTTGAGAACTCCGGTCTTGCATACGTGATATTGTGTTGTTTCCTTGTCACATCTCCCTTGTCACATCTCTTTTCACAACCTGTTTGGTTGTGAAACGTGGTTTGAGTGCCAGACAGATGTGTCGGCGATTCTTCCTATTCTAAATTCATGCAGTGTGAAACCTTCTGTCGCCGATCCATCATGCATTTTGAACACAACAGCGACTGAATTGAAAGTGAAAGTAATGCAGTGTGAAAAGGACAGTGACCAGACTAGTTTGAAAATCATGCAGTCAGAAGTTGGCTTCAGACAACCCCTATAAAAATTCTAGACCAAATTATATACTGTTATTTGTGCAAACTCCACAATGCTCTGAAATAACTAATCCAGCCATAATGTGAATGTCTGTGATTGCTGATGTTGTATAATCCTCACTCTTCTATTCATGTGTTTTTTGACCTCCATGAGCTGTTGTTTGTGCACCAATCTTATGCACCAAATGCATGCATTCATTTAATTTTAATGTGTGGTATAAGATAAAAAATAAAATGGAAAAATAATAAATAATAAATAGAGCCAAATCACAGAACCTGCAAAGACAATTTTGATATCAGTCTCAGGTATTAATAAGGTTCATATCTTGAATTTTCTGCTCACTTATGCAAGTTTATTTTAAACAGCCACTTTCATATAATAAATTTGAATTATATCAGTAAATAAATAATTAAAAAGTTCTCATTGTAATTGTTAAAAATAAATAACTCAATATTTAGAAAAATATAAGACTGTAAAGCACACATATGAATACACAGAGAGAGAAAAAGAGATATATAGACAGTGTGACACAGACATAGACCCACACACAGACACGCCCCCCCCCACTCACCCCGCCCCCCCAACCCCCCCAAATGAGCCTGAGGTAATATGGGGGAGGACCGAGAGAAGGAGAGAGACTGAGACAGACTGAGAAGATCATTTTAAATAAACAAACAAAACCAAAGAAAATCTTAATTATGACAAAGTAGTCTTTGATATTTTTTTAAATATACCTGCACAAACAGTATAATTAAAACAAATTATTTGTTCTATATATATCAAAATGATTATATATGTTTGACTTATCCAACCCTGTTTTAAAAATAGGTATATGCTGCCCTGTAGTTGTTACTCTATGTATTACATTAATTATATTTGATTGAAAAAAAATTGAAATTGAAAATTTTTAATTACACATGCTTTTTGAAATGGAGGAAAATGAATAAAATGTGTTTATTTCAAACATCTATATTATTCTATATATAAATTAATTGTGTATAGTGTTTCATCCAATTTGAAGCATGTTAACGGCTTCAAAAACGCCCAAGAATATTATAAAAGTTTGACGTGTTGCCAAGGCAACTATGTTTGAGATATCACAATTCTTTTCAAAGGTCTACATCTGCCATGTTTTGATATTATTGTGGTGAAGTTTGAAGCAAATCGGATAAAAATAAAATGGTGATCTCAAAGCATTTTGAAAGTGACACGCTTCCTGCTGCCAGTTGGTGGCAGTATAAATTTGACTCACAATAGTCACATCCATGTGATCGGACTATTACAACCAATTAACTCGTGAAGTTTCATAAAGATCAATATATGTATGCAGAAGTTATAACACATTTCCTGTTTCCCTTTTCTCACCATAAATTTGTTGCCTCGCCACAGCCAAACCATTCGAGATATCAAAAATCTGCTGGCAATTTTTCATCATCAATGTCTTGACTTCATGCTGACCGAGTTTGGTGGTGATCGGATTAATTGCCTAGGAGGAGTATATCAAATGCATGAGATTGTTTAAATTGAGATGACTTTCATGTCACAGAATGTTATAAGTCTATTTCAAATGAGTGCAGAATATCATCATAATCTGAAATGTCTGAGTTTTTTCTCATTGCGAGTTCAGGCTGCATGATTTTATATGGAGTTTCTTTTGTGTCTTTTTTATTCAAACAAACCTATTGTGTTTGAGAGTAAAACTAATCATTTTGTAATTAAAAAATATATATATTGCAAAAAAAGTCTTCTTAAGGTTCAAAAATAAAGAAGTTGATAACAGAATTATTTGCAGTGCGTGTAAATCTTTAAAAACCTTTTTTTCCTTGTGCACTTCGAGAACTTTTCATCCCAAACCCACACATTTTGCTCTCTTTTCTGCTGTCTTTTTTGCGGGTCAAAATATTTTGCTTGCGAGGTGAATAGGTTTGCAAGCTGAAAAGTTTTGCAAGTTGAAAAGTTTTGCGAATTGAAAAGTTTTGTTTGCACGTGAAGCTGTAGCTCAGTGGGCGGTCTCTACCAACCAGGATGAAAGGCATTTTTCTATTGGTCACCCTCGATTGAAGTGACAAGTTGGCCACGCCCACTACGGTTTCCCGCCGCTGCTGCTGCCACCGAGAAGATAGAGAAGCGAGAATGGCGAGCAACAGGTCGTTTACTGGGTAAGATAACTAATTTAATATCATAAACGCAGTGACAAGTGAACTGAATGATTCTCTCTTCTTATGCTGTCCCATTTAAATACTTAACGTTGGCTAGACCAGTCTGTAGTTAGTGTTACCGTTGACTAGATTTTATTAACGTTAGCCAACACTAGCAGCCAGAGCCACCTTTAGTAACGTTTGCCGTGTGGTCGATGTCCAGTGTTGCTAGCTGAGCTGACATTCATAATCACATTTAGATTTTCTCAGCGTAAAGGTTGAGAGGCACTATTTTCGATGTTCGTAGAGTTGGGCCTAGGTTCTGGGGTAAAAATATCCGCTTGTTAACTCGTGACGTAAGGAACGCCGTTTCTGGGTCCAAGCCCCGGCTAGTTTGATTTGAGAATGCCATCTCCGCGGCCGTTTATGAGCGCTATTTATTCATAATAAACATTTATCATTTTAAAGTTACACGTTTAAAATACTTAGTCTATACAACAGTCTCCATGGTCACAGCGTCACAGACATTAATATTTTAACGATTTATAAAAGATGAATCACTGTCTGGCCATCTGGGATTTTGGTATGGAGGTAAAGGTTATGATTATATATATTTTTTGTAGTATTACACCACATTATGTCTGTATATTAGCACCGTTTGTTGTTTTCTTACGTCACGAGTTAACAAGCGGATATTTTTACCCCAGACCAAACTATACGAATTGTAGATCCTGCAATAAAAATAAAGGTATGAGTGACAGGTGCACCAACACCTCACAGCACCAGTAACTGAACCCTACCTAGAGTGGTTTTCCTCAGTGTTAGTGATGTCTGCACAGAGGCAACATCAGACAGCTGCTCGAAGATCTCGTCTTTGTACTCAAAGTAGTAAAAAATACTTAAAATTAAGATTACACCAGAATGAGCTGCTTTTCTAACACACCCTAACACTTACACACACAATAATGATGATAAATGCTGACAAAAACTTATTACTTTTCATTTTACTACTTTAATAAAACAAGGAAAATGTTTAGTTATATGACAGCTGTGCATGAACACAGCTGATGTGAATTCATGCATTAATTCATTGCTTAATATATACATTTACTGATAATAGCATAATTAATAAGTAAAGAATTAATAAAAGTAATAATGACAAATAAATGCATATACAAGTCAACAACACACAAAACAAAGCTTTATTCAAATGTATTGATCTAACAATCAGGTATTTACAGTCCTGTTGTCATCTCAACACAGCTGTGCCAATTCTGCAGCTTTATTCTGATGAAGCAGCTGATGAACACCTTCATCATCATGTCCCTCACTGCTGAAGATGAAGATGATGATGATGATGGACCCCTGAACCCCTCAACTCTGGAGCAGGAGTGGGAGAAGATGTGCGGGACAATCTGCTGCTGCAAACATTCATGTGCGCTCCATCAGCAGATTAAAACATTTTACAATTAATTCAGGTCAGCATTCTGTTTCTTGCATATGGCATTTCATATTTTTACCATTACTTGCTAATTTTTGTCGTGGCTTCATTCGTTTTGTGGTTTTATGGTCTAAACCACTGAGCTGGTCAGCAGAAGGTTGCTGGTTCGATCTCTGCAGCGTCTCCTCCAGTGTGTCCTTGATAGAGACACTTGAAAGGAGGAGTGATGGAGGATCTCGTCCATGACATTGAACCATTCCCAGGATCTGCTGTGTCTCTCCATCCAGTCTGAGGACATTCACATTGTACAATAATGCACAAATATAATACAAAAGCAGTCATTTTAACAGCACAATGTCACTTGATTTTTGCATTAGAAATAACAAAGTGATCTTACTTTATATTTTGTTACTTTATATACATTTTTATTTAGTTTCAGGTTTTCCTCTTTTTTTCCTAACAAATACTGTCGTCAGCTTTTCTTGCAGGTCCTGCTCCACCAAAGCTTTGCAGCAAATGCACAGACATCAAGAATCAGAAAAGTGCTGTAATAACTGTTTAAATTCCAATAATTAAAATAAACTAGACTTTAGATTTAAATAGACTTTGTATTCATTTCTGTAGTATCCTCACTCAAAGCCTTTGATGGCATCATTCCCCAGATTCAAGTTTCCTCTGAGATTTATGTGCTCAAATCTACATTCACATGTTGATGATGTGTTAACTCACTTATCCAATACAAATGTTCCTTAATTTATTAACAGTACTAATGGACAAATAAAATAGATTAAACTTGTGTAGTTACTGTAGATTTGTTTATTTACATTCTTTTCATTCATGTAATGTAAGCAGTGTTGACAACAGTGAATAATAGCACAAACTAGAGATGACCGTCTGACACCGATGCTCCGACACAAGCTTCGAACTCGGAGCAGCATTTTTCTTGAACTACTGCTTCGGAGCTTGCTTTGGTGCGGAAAAACACACGTGACTGATGACGTCCGAAGCAGTAACTGAATCACTAAGTGAATCACGTGGACGAGGACGCCAAGATGGCCGAATGAGTAGGTGCTTTTTACCGAGCTCTGCAAAGAAAGTTTTGGGAACGGTGAAACTAAATTTATTATCTCGCCAAACACTATTATTTTGCTTTCATTAATACTACAGCACTCGTACAACGAGATATTGAGCAATGCCAAACCAACGCGAAAGGAAAAGAGGCCAAGAAAGCACCGGGCAGAAGCTAAATTCAGATGCTAGCAACATTAAGGCTGGCAATGTTTTAGTTGATAACTGTCACAATTATACCTCCACTTCCTTGCCTGTCACCTCTGCGGAAGTTTTTATGGATGAATTTCCAATGCTTCCTGTCACTCCCAGTAAGTCGCCAGCTTCGAAGAAAATTATGTACTCAGTCGGATCTGAACAAGCCAACTACAACGATATCATAGCTAGCCTCTCAGCTCTGATAAACACGCGGTCAGACAACATTGAAAGCATGGTCAGTACCAATGCACTTAAAATTGAAGGTCTTAAAAAGACAATTGACTTTGTGTGTGCAGAGATCAAGGATGTAAAAAGCAAAGTGTGTACACTCGAGGTGAAAATGGCAAAAGAAGAAAAACGAATAGACACATGTCAGCAAAGGGTCTCGGAGTTAGAGAGATACTCCAGAAGATGGAACCTTAGACTTTATGGAGTTGAAGAATCAGAAAAAGAAAACGTACGGAAGAAGGCCATCGAGGTCTGTCAGGCTGTTCTGCCGGAGGAAAAGAATAGGCTGGCTGACGCTATCGATACCGTACATCGGCTCGGCACTAAGCGGCAGAATGACTACAAACCCAGAGGCATCATCATTCAATTCATTGCACGTGTCTTTAGAGACGGCGTATGGAAAGCGGCGAAGACATCACCGCACCTGCGCGACAACGGATTAAGATTTGCGGAGGATCTCTCTAAAGAAGACCGAGAACGAAGAAGCAAACTTTGGCCAGTGATTAAAAAAGCCAGAGAGGAGGGTAAACCAGCCTTCTTCGTTGGTGGTCGCGGATTTGTCAACGGATCAGAAGTCCCCCTGCCCACCTGAGATAAGGACTTGCCTGCTGCCTGTTAACACAAGGACACCCACTGGTTTGATTTGCACTGCATTCAGAGTTGATTTTGTAATGTTATAGTTCTTGTTGGACTGTTACTAGGACTTTACAAAGGCACGTTAATTTACGAAAAGCTGCCACTTTTTTATTTTATTTATTTTTTTTTTTTTAATACGTTTTTTATTAGACCATTTAATAAACGAGGCAGCTGTTTAGGGACGCTGCGTTTTTTTGTTGGCTAAACAATATATATATTTTACACCGTTTTTTTGTTGTCTATATGAAGCAGAGCTCGGTCTCCTTATCTGGTATTACCTTTTTAACTAACTGGTTATTGATCACTTTCTAGTTTATTCCTTGTTCGTGTTCGTTAATAACTTTGTCTTTATCTATTGTTTCTTTAAATGCCAGGGGACTAAGACAGATTTGTAAAAGGAAAGCCTTATTTTTATTTGCCAAACAACTTCGTACTGATTTTTGTTTTTTTCAAGAGAGCCATTCCATATCTGCTGATGTCAATTTTTGGAAATCTCAATGGGCTAACGATATTTGGTTCTCTCAAGGCACGGAAAGATCTGCTGGAGTAATCACGCTTAAAAATACTTTCTCAGGTGATATCTTACACTCAGACTGTGACTCCCTAGGGAACTACGTGTGTCTTATAATAAGAGTTGACAACATTTATTGCATAATTATTAATATTTACGGCTACAATAATAAACTTGAGAATGATAAATTACTTGATTTAATAGAGGAAAGAATTACATTTTGGCTCACCAGATACCCAAACTCTCTAATTTTAATTGGCGGAGACTTTAATGTTGCCCTAGATAATGCTATTGATAGGTGGCCCCCTGGGCGGCCCTCATCCATCAGCACAAATATTAAAAGACTAATGGGAAGATTTAACATTGTAGATGTATGGAGAGAGAAATTTCCTGATGGAAGATCCTTTACTTGGAGCAACAGGTCAGGATCCAGCCAATCTCGTATTGATTTCTGGCTATTATCCAGTAACATTGATAAAGAGAAAGTTACAGTTAATATCCATGCCACACCCCTTACTGACCATAGAGCAATTCATATAAACATTCAATTTAGTGCTTCTAATACTTTTTATAGATCTTGCTACTGGAAATTAAACAATTCCCTGTTAAAACATGAAAAGGTTAAGGCTGAAATTATTAGATTAATAACTCATTTTTACAACAAGGCTAAAAAGGAAAAATCATACAACACTAACTGGGAATTGCTTAAGTTCGAGTCTGGAAAATTCTTGAGACAGTATGGAAGTTCTACTGCCAAAGCTAAAAGAGCAGAAGAAGATGAAATCATAAATACAATTTCCTCATTTTATCAGAGACCACCCGAGGAAGTTTCAGAGGAGGATAAACTACTTCTTTTACAACTCCAAAACAGATTAGACGAATTATATCGACAAAAAGCAGAGGGAGCTTTCGTAAGGTCTAGAAAAAGATGGCTGGAGGAGGGGGAGCAAAATTCTTCTTAGTTTTTCCGTCTTGAAAGATACCGATCTAAAATTAATTCCATCTACAAGTTAAATATTAATGGGGTCGTTACTGATGATGCTGAATTAATTTCAGATTTTTGTTCAAAATTCTATAGCAATTTATACAGCACAAAATTTAATAAAGAAGTTACATCTCATTTTTTGAACTCAATAAATAATGTTAAAAATATTGACGAGGCAGACAAAAATTATTGTGACACCCCTCTTACATTGGCAGAGGTCATTGATTCCATTGCTCAACTTAAAAACAACAAGTCCCCTGGCACTGACGGGTTGACTGCAGAATTTTACAAGGCATTCTCAGAACTTTTAGCCCCTTTATTACAGGTTTTTATGGAGAGTATAGAGAATAATTCCCTTCCTCCTAGCCTCACTCAAGGGCTGGTCACACTGATTCCCAAGCCTAGGAAAGATCCGCTCTTTATTGACAGCTGGAGACCCATTTGTCTGCTAAACAATGATTACAAAATAATGGCGTCAATATTTGCCAATAGAATTAAAGAAACTCTTGAAACTATTATAGATGAGACGCAATCAGGCTTTATGAGAAACAGGCATATCTCTAATAATATTAGACTAGTATTAGATATTCTTGACTACTCTGACTTAATATCTGAAGATGGCTTCATCCTCCTCTTAGACTTCTACAAGGCGTTTGATACAATAGAACATCAATTTATTTTTCTATCTTTAGAGAAATTTGGTTTTGGGGACTTTTTCAGCAAAGCAATTAAAACCTTATATGCTAATGGCAATAGCTCTATAAAACTGAAAAATGGAACTTCCCCCAGATTTAATCTGGAACGAGGCATTCGTCAGGGATGCCCAATTTCCCCTTATTTGTTTCTACTTTGTACACAGATTCTCACAACTTATGTATGTAATAGTGCTATACAAGGAATCTCTATTGCAAGTAGGGATATCATCATTAGTCAGCTTGCTGACGATACCACAATCTTTTTAAAAAATGCAAGCCAGATACCTGTCACCATTCGAGTAATTAACCAGTTTTCAGAGGCCTCTGGTTTATGCCTAAATATTAATAAATGTGAGCTGCTGCCTTTAAAAGACTGCGATATACAAACTATTTGCAACATTCCGATCAAGAAAGAAGTAACGTACTTGGGTATTATTATCTCTAAAGATCAGAAAATTAGATCTCAGTTAAATTTTTCTCCAATCATTAAAAAACTCAGAACAAACTGAACCAGTGGTTGCAAAGGGACTTATCTTTAAAAGGCAGAGTGTTGCTTACCAAGGCTGAAGGGATATCACGGCTTACATACGCAGCTCTCTCTTTACATTTGGACAGTAAAATCTGTAAAGACATTGATAAAATGCTTTTTGACTTCATCTGGAAAAATCGTATCCACTATATCAAAAAAAGTGTTGTTATGAATAAATATGAATCTGGTGGGCTTAATTTTTTGGACTTCAATACTCTAAATAATACATTTAAGATTAACTGGGCTAAGCATTTTCTTAAAAACCCAGTTTCGATTTGGAATTTTATTCCCCATTATATATTCTCTCGTTTTGGTGGTCTGGACTTTATTTTGAATTGTAACTACAATGTAGACAAACTTCCTGTAAAACTGTCCACTTTTCATAAGCAGGTCCTTTTAGCTTGGTCTCTTATTTACAAGCATAATTTCTCACCCCACAGGTACCTAATTTGGAATAACAAAGATATTTTATATAAGAACAAGTCTCTTTATTTTGAGAGTTGGGTACGTAATCAGATTCTGCTGGTGGACCAGTTATTTAATGCAGAAGGGCGACTTTTCTCCTATAGAGAATTTCTATCAGCATATAACATTCCTGTTACGCCGAAAGAATTCGCAATCGTATTTGATGCCATTCCATCAGGCACAATCATGCTTTTTAAGTATTCTAGCAGACTTTCACCTACTTCTGTCTCCCTTCCTGATGTGGCTGACTCACCAGTTGGAAGAATCTGTTTTTCCCATCTTCCACATAATAATAAGAACATTCGCGCGTTATTTCAGAAAGAGTGTTTCTATTCCAAATGTTACATTTTATTGGAACCGATTTGTAAATGACATTGACTGGAAAAAGGTTTGGATGATTCCTCACAGATATTTATTAGTAAACAAGGTGAAAGAAGTATCTTTCAGAATAATTCACAGATATTACCCTGCTAATCATTACATGATTAAATTTAAAAGGGACATCAATACAAACTGTTCTTTTTGTGAAAACCACCCAGAAACAGTTTTGCACCTATTTTGGTATTGCCCACACACCAGAATCTTTTGGCAAAAGCTCAGCAGATTCATCATTGACCATATTTATAAAGACTTTGCCTTATTGTGGAAGGATGTTATTTTTTGTTTTTATAAAAGTCATAGTAAAGAAAAAACGTACTTCCTTATAAATTTATTAATACTTTTGGCAAAATTTCACATTCATAAATGTAAATTCAGCTCTAAAAAACCTTGTTTTGTACTTTTTATTCATGATGTTGAACATTATATTAATCTGATTTCTGGCTCAAACAACAAAAAGGCTGTTAAAACTGTCAGCATATGGTCCTCCTTTACTTTGTAATGACCTGTAAGCTTCCCCTGGCTACTTTATTTTTTTGTTTATCCGTTTATCTCTATGTTTTTTTGTATGTTGTGTATATTATGGCTAATCACCTGTGATTTGTACCTTTTTGCAATAAAAAAAAAAAAAAAAAAAAAAAAAAAACAAAATGCATGTGAAACATGATGTGAAACACTCAAACGTCCTAATAAAAGTAGGCTATACTAAAAAAAAAAAAAAAAAAAAAAAAAAAAAACAGAATGCATGTGAAACATGATGTGAAACACTCAAACGTCCTAATAAAAGTAGGCTATACTAAAAAAAAAAAAAAAAAAAAAAAAAATCTAAGTGAATCACGTGAGTGGTTCAGACCAGTCGATACTGCTTCGCATCGCGAGAGGCTTCATGACGCGAGACTTTGCTGCGCGCACGCTTCAGCAGCTTTTTAGGTGCGTAATAGGACTATATAGACACCCAAAATGATGCACAAGATGTGGATTTGTTGTATTAGGAGTTTGCATAGTTGTTATTTTCACTGCATTGTTTCATCATCTTCATGGAGCCAGCTAGGAAGAGAACCTGTTCTCCAATGTGGGAACATTTTTATTTTTATAAGTTAAATTGCTTTATTATACCTTGGTTATCCTACTGCACCTGGCTTATTTATTTCGTGGCTGGTTTATTTACATCATTCACACAAACCCTAGTTATACTTATACAGACATTATATTGCTATCTACAATTTCGCCACTAGATGTCACTGAAACGAAGCTTTGAATGAATGAACCCATTTTCAAAACAATTGATGGAGTGGTTCAATACTGATTCGTTGCTTCATTTGGACATCACTAGCACAAACACATCACTCATAATACATAATCCAGCACTCATAAATCATAATACTTGCAGAAGATATTCGTGTCAGATGTTAAATAAACATTTAGTAAGCATCTTTAAGATGTATATGGTTTAGAATATGTAAAACCACTTTGGAAAATTAAGGTGTTTACTAGAGATCCCGTTATCTATACATAATAAATCGTGATTTTACTGCAAAATCACAACAATAGTGTCTAGCATCTTTACACATTCAGCAGTTTACTCTACAGTAGTTCAGCAAATGTGTTTTTGGTTTTCAATACTCACTTTTGACACATTTTTCTCCTCCGTGTTTGTTTATGACGTATCCTCAGCCGTGGCCTCCT